>NC_137648.1:24617394-24652394 GCF_963383615.2 Lipophrys pholis | reverse complement strand
AAGCTCTGCCAGCTGCAGGGGGTACTTGCAGATCTTCTGCACGGGGGTGAGCAGGAAGCCGTCCAGAGAGATGTGGATCATCCTCTGCAGCAGCCGGCAGGCCTCGAAGAAGAACACGTACTTGTTGAGCTTCATAAGTTTAGACAGCTGGACGCAGGCGTTGGGGTGGTTGTTGCAGTACTCGGAGTAGATCTGGAAGTCTGTCTGCTGTGAATGGAGAACACAGGACAGTCCTCAGCGCTGTGGGGGAACATCTGCATCAAGCTCTGCTCTCAGCATGCAGGAGGGAGGGTCTCAGCGTGCAGGAGGGCGGGCTCTCATCATGCAGGAGGAAGGGTTCTCAGCATGCAGGAGGGAGGGTCTCGGTGTGCAGGAGGGAGGGTTCTCAGCGTGCAGGAGGGAGGGTTCTCAGCGTGCAGAAGGGAGGGGTCTCAGCGTGCAGGAGGGCGGGCTCTCATCATGCAGGAGGAAGGGTTCTCAGCATGCAGGAGGGAGGGTTCTCAGCATGCAGGAGGGGGAATACTCAGCATGCAGGAGGGAGGGTTCCTACATGCTCCAGGAAGCAGCAGCCCATCTCGCTGAGGTGAGGCTGGTCCGGGTTGAACTTCCTCTCCAGGCCTTTCAGGAACTTCCTCTGGAACCAATAGATGTCCTCCATATTCCCGAAGATGGTGCGGAGCTGCTCCTCCGTGAACATGTCTGTCCTCCTGCGACACTGCTTGATGTAACCCTGCAGACACACTCACAGTCAGACCACAGACTACAGTCAGACTACAGTCAGCCTACAGACTACAGACAGACTACAGACTACAGACAGACTACAGACTACAGACAGACTACAGTCAGACTACAGACTACAGACAGACTACAGATAACAGACAGACTACAGACAGACTACAGTCAGACTACAGACTACAGTCGGACTACAGTCAGACTACAGACTACAGACTACAGTCAGCCTACAGACTACAGACAGACTACAGTCAGACTACAGACTACAGTCGGACTACAGTCAGCCTACAGTCAGCCTACAGACTACAGACAGACTACAGACTACAGACTACAGTCAGACTACAGACTACAGTCAGACTACAGACTACAGACTACAGTCAGCCTACAGACTACAGACAGACTATAGACTACAGTCATCCCTCATATCAGTTCTGCCATCCCTGCATAACTGGACCAACATAGTCAAGTCAACTGTATTTATAGACACTTTAAAACAGCTGTGGCTGAAGCCAAAGTGCTTCACATAAAAGACAAAGTAAAAAAATAAAGAATTACAATAGAAGAGTAAAAACAGTGAAATACAGAAAAACAAACAATAAGATTAACAACAATAAAACCAGGCACAGAGTCTTAAACATGGTTAAAAGGAATAAAAATGGGTTTTAGTTTTAAAAGTGGACAGTGAGGGGGGGTTGTCTGCCAGTGGTAGCTGTCAGTCCCTGACCTGGACCAACATAGTCCCTGTTGACCTGGACCAACACCCGTTTGCTTATCGAGCAAACAGGTCAGCAGGGGGCGCTGTGATCACGGCCCCACACACAGCAGGACTCACCTGGACGAAAGCAACAGCAGTTTGTAGACTTTAGCTTGACTTTCGACAGTCATTCCACACAAACTGAGCGATAGGGACCTGGTCCAGAACATGGACCAGGACCAGGACCAGGACATCTCACTGTGTCCTTGGATCCTGGACTTCCTGAGCAACAGACCCCAGCACATCAGTCCTCCTTCTCCTCCTGAACCCAGGAACACCCCAGGGGTGTGTCCTCAGCCGCCTCCTCTACTCCCTCTCCACCCACTGCACACCCCTCCACACCACCAACACCATCCACACCACCACTACTGTGGTCAGGTTTGCTGATGACCCCACCATTGTAGGACTGATAACGATAATAATACCCGGTTCACACGGCAGGATAATGACGCCGATTTAGGCCCCGATTCTCTCCGACAATCTTAAGGACGCTCAGATCATCATAAGATAATCTCATCAGATAATCCTGCAGTGTGTGGGGTGTTCAGACTGCTCTCGTCTGCTTGGAAGGATGTCGGGACCGCTCCCATCTCTAATCGGGGATATTCAACATCTTGAATTGTTTTGGCCCGAGTTCTCATGGTGTGGTGTCCCCCGAGGGGAAAACCAGCACGAGCCTGTTGACTGTGACGCGTAGCCAATCAGAAAGCCAGGTGACGTAGTGGCGAGGAAACGCCGGACTGGAAGCACGCGGGGAATCCAAAAATCAAAACAGCTGTCATGACGCACCAGAAAGTCCGGTGGACATCGGAGATGGAGGACCAACTCATCGACTTATGGCAACATCGTGAATGTTTCTACAAAGTTTCGTGTGAAGAAAACCACAACCGAAATGACAAGGAGAGGAGTCGGGCAGAAATTGCTGCTGCACTTGAGATAAACGGTAACTTTTAGCTATACTACCAACCATTAACTTGACCATAACGTTTATTCATATAAAGGTCTCATATTTGTTAATGTCAGTGGGGACAGAAATAAATGAAAGTGCATATATAAATCTGTTTTAAAAAAGTACTAAACAATAGTTTTGAACAAGTATATAGAAGAGGACGTCTCTATAAATAGAATAGGCTCCAAATAGATTAGTGTTCATAGTTAGATTGTAACTAAGTATATGGTATATAGTATTTAGTTATGGGGATAGTTGTTTTTATATGTGTGGATATGTATGTATGTGTATGTATATACAGTGTATATATGTGTGTGTGGATATATATGCTTAGATATATATTTATATTTATAAGGGTATTTATGAAGTGTATATATGTATATATTTATATAGATATGAACAGGAACAATGAACAGGACCTAAAACAGCAGGGAGGGGGGCAAAGACATCAGGAAGTCTCCACCCCCCAGTTTGGCGGCCATCGATAATGGTCTAACCCGACCCGGATACCAGGACAAAAGTCAACTTGGTGAGACTCCTTTCCTACCAACTGTCCCCTGCTTCTCATCCCAGCCACCGAGAGGGACACACGTCTCTGCTGCCTCGGGACGGTAAAGAGAGCACCATCTAGGTCCAAGAGACAGAACCAACGTCAGCCCGCTGGACGAGCAGGACACAGTTTGGACTACTTCTTCTCTTTCCTTTTTCCTTTTTCTGGGGGATTCTGGAGACCCGAGCCAGCGTCTCCTGTCCTCCTTCTGCTGCCTCTCTGTCCACTCCTGCAGCTGAAGCCAGGCCTCTGAATTTAGGACGCTGAATTCAGACCCGGTAACAACCAGTTACCGCTGCCTCACAGAACCAACAGCACCACTGACGGTGCTGTCCAGTACACAACCACTGACGGTGCTGTCCAGTACACAACCACTGACGGTGCTGTCCAGTACACAACAGTAAGAGCTTTTTCTGGGCAGCAACTGTTAGATTAGTGTGAGCAAGTCCGGGACTCGGGTTTTCCACCTCAGAACCAGAGGTCCAAGTGAGTTCCGGGCCCACTGGGAGCTCTGTGTGGAGGAACCAGGGTTCAGAACCGAACCTCGCCAGAATCCTCTTTCTCTTGTCTCCCCTCTCTCTCATCTCCCCCTCTTTCACTAACCTGAGTCTGTGCAGCCCTGCGCTCCTGTTATCTGATCAGATAAGCTCACACACACACACACACACACACACACACACACACACACACACACACACACACACACACACACACACACACACACACACACACACACACACACATACACACCTACATGTAGCAACCAAACTGCTATCTGGTGCTGCTGCACCACCTCTGCCTCCATCACCAGAGTTCTAACTGCAGGTCCTGACATCCACTTAGAACTCCGGCGCTCAGAACCGGGCCAACGGAACCACCCGTTCGTTACGCCCTTGGTAGACCGCCTCGCTCCGAGACCGCCCTCGTGCATGCGCAACGGACCTCTTGTTTATCTGGTCGCTAAGCAACCGCCGCGTCCCCCAGAAAGAGCGAGTCAAACGCCTCTAGTGGTCGCGTGGGTCATCGCAATCCCTCTTGACATCCACCTGGTGGCCGCATCAAGTCATTGCGCTCTCCCTCTGTGCGCCGCTGCACGCCCCTAGTGGTCGTCACAGTCACCACACTGACCCACCAATGTCTGCCTCCACCTGGTGGACGTTCGAGGTCATTACACCCATCACTCCAGACACACACACACACACACACACACACACACACACACACACACACACACACACACACACACACACACACACACACACACACACACACACACTCACACACACACACACACTCTTTGTACATAGTGTTTGCTGTTTAATAGATTAGATCTCCGTGTTAGATGTCGTTTGCTACTTGAATGTGTTGATTTATGAGATGATTCCAGAATTATTTATGAATTAATACATTTTTATTAATAAACACCTGTTAGCTGAATTGTACGCTTCTTGGTGATTATTGTGTATTTATTGTTGACAATTCACTGGTTTGTAACAGTCTGTGCTCGGATCTCACACCTTCCCTTTTATTGTTATATTTTACACAGAAATATTAACTAACTTAAATAAACCTTTTTACAAACGAGACTGATATTTTGGTATTAGCTATTTCCAGTTTATCTGGTGGTTCACCCCCTTTTTATTATGAATAAATAAAACATTCATGCAAATTAATAATTTTTCATTATTAAATTATTTTTGATTATTTATTAACTTTTAAGTAATTACTCAATTACTTGAGGAGTTGTTAATGAGTAAATGACCGTTTACTTACATTAAAAATTTTAATTTTTCATAAATTACTTCCAGTGATTTATTACTTTCAGTAATCTATTACTTACCAGTAATTTAATGCTAATAACCAACCATGAATCCCAACAGCTCTATGTTTATTTTAGTATTTTTTTTAAACTTTTTCTTTCTTTTGTATGTACAAATAGTTACATACTAGAACATAGTTTATGTTCGAAATAAATAAATTCATTCATGTAGAAAGTTTAATTTGTGGCTCAGGAAATTTCAGGTATATCAAATATCAAAATATTAATGCAAATGTTAATACGAAATCAAATGCAAAGAAACATGAACAAAGGCGTGAATATAAAATGTTGTAAATATTAAAATATTAAAAGTTTAAATGTTTAGGCAGGTCATTTCAATTTCTTATACATTTTTCATTTCCAGACACTTAAAATGTGTAAATTTTACATAAAGATGGGGTACCAAACGTTCAACACTGCAAAAAATTGAACTACATAAAAAACAGTCTGGTTCTATCAGAGTGTGGCAGAGGGGTGATCAAGCCCCTGATGAGAATCAGGTGTGCTGCCTCACCTCTCTGCCCATAAAGGTGGAGCCGCCCAGACACTCGGGGTGACAGGCGGAGGAGACATGGAGGACTACCGAGTCTGCATGTGAGAGTTGGAGGCTTTTGTTTATTTAAATAAAAGAATTATGATTTTTGGAGAATCTGACTCCACGTCTCTGTGGGGGAACCCGACGGTGGCATGCGGGACTGCTACGCTCTAGTATTCACATGCATGTAGTTTTGGCCTCCGTCACATCTTTAGATCAGCTAATTCAGACAGAAAAGTGAAAAAGAGAGGATAATAATAATAATTATTATAATAATAATAAGCCAATCAGCCCAAAGCATCCAATAGTGACTCACAGGGCTCTTTCTCAGATGAACTGTTTAGGAGGAAGGGCGCATGCGGTGATTTAAACAAAACGTTACCATCACATCATCTTGGGACAAACACAGTATATTCTATGCTAAAAAAAGTTACCCCAGCTGTAAGAAAGTAAATGCAGAATTTTACATTTATCAATTGAGAACAAAGAATACAGAACATGACTGAGCCTGAATGTGGTTGTCCTGCCGGGGAACCTTGCCTGCAGAGGAACCCAAGTGGCTCTTCAGCTTGTCTCTGTTTGCCAGCCATGGAGCAGTCGCAGGGTTTTCCAGGAGCTGTCGCAGGGTTTTCCAGGAGCTGTCGCAGGGTTTTCCAGGAGCTGTCGCAGGGTTTTCCAGGAGCTGTCGCAGGGTTTTCCAGGAGCAGTCGCAGGGTTTTCCAGGAGCTGTCGCAGGGTTTTCCAGGTTAAAGAGGGAGCATTGGTCCCTCACCATTTTGTCTGCAGGTACCCTCCACAATTCTGTGGTCACGGTCCTCTGAGTCGATCAGGGCTGGAGGTGTACATGTGGCAGACCTAATGTCACACTGTGGATGTGATTGTGGAGACTAACACATGCTTCGGCCACCTTCTGTACCACTGTACCATTCTCAACCACTCTGCGTCCTCCAGAAGGACTCTCTGCCCATAGTCCATTTGATGAAAGGAGTTTGGCTTCATGAGGTCCGTGTGTAAAGGATAAGCATCGTCTCCCAGGATCACAGAGGGCGTTTGTGTGTCTGACTGTGGAAGTGGTTTCGCTGCAGGGATATTTAGAAGGTCCTGCTCTGGTGCTTTCTTGAAATCAGATTTGTTAAATACTCTGCTGCTCTTCACTGTGCTCCCACACTAACATAAAGAAACTGGTACTTTGCATCAACAAGAGCCCTCATTAATACAGAGAAACGCCCCTTGTATTTACAGAACACACTTCCACCATGAGCTGGGGGCAGAATGTTGCTCTGTTTGCCATCTGGGGCACCAAGACAATGAGGGAACTGCCACTTCTGGTGAATCTCTTGTGCATCTCCAGCATGGCTCGTCTGTAGTTGGTGTCTGAAATGACAGATTTAGGCATCAGGGCAAAGACCTCAAATAGTTCTACTTCCATTGCGTATATCTTTTTCCTTGTCTTTCAGTATTTGTTGTGTACTTTTTATATTTGTCTGTCTATTATCTGCAACAAAATTCAAATATAAATAATACTAAAATGTATTTTAAAGAAATACATTTTAAAATGTTATAATCTAAGTACATGTTTGATAAAACACAGATCACATGCAGTATGTGTTTAATTTATCTGTGTATTTCAAAAAACATTCAACTCGAGATTACCTTGAGATAATCCTGAGCGAATGCTCGGTACAGGGCTTCACATGTTTGGTGACAATCTTGGAAATGTTTGACTGTAAACTGGAAGTTAAACGAAGTGAAGGATTCTCCTACAAGAGAAAGAAACAACCTGAGCTGCATTCACCCGATTAATAAACGTAAACACAAACAGACTGGGAGGTGGAATCTTTCTCAGTGGAAATATACCAGGTCCCGCCACAGAGCGTTTATAGTAACTTATATAAAAACAAAGTTTCTCACGATAAACCACAAGCTAACAAACTGCTGGGTTAACGTTATACATAAATAGTGTATACCATCTCAGATGGACTGTTTTTGACTAATATCTTTCCTGTTAAGAGCCACAGATGAACAGGTATGTGCAGTGGGAGCACCTCATTCTGCTCCCAGTTTGCAAGTAGAAAGTACCAGATGGAGCGGCATTCAAGGCCACGTTTTCTACTGGGAGGTGATAAATATACCAGCTACCTGGAAAGCAGCAACTCTTTATGAATATACGAACGTTTATCAAGTTCTTTTTCAACTGTAAATAATCAGAGTAGTACGTTACGACATTTCAATGAGAAAAAAAAGAACTCACCTCCATATCATCATGGAGCAGGAAGAGTCCATGCTCCTGTTGGCTCCACTCCTTCGACCTTTTTAAAACCTCTTTCTTCGGATTAAAACACCACAAAGATCGCCAACGCATCCTCTCTGTCCGCCATGTCTGTTGACTCTGGAATCACGTCTCATCTCAAGAGGTTCTGTGAGGTTTCCCGTCTGAAGCCGAGACGTTCACCAGTGAGACGGGTTCATGTGTGGTGTGCTGGTGCTGCCGAGTGGCTGCACACCACCCACTGGACCAGCAGACCTGGGCTTATTTATCACTGTGTGTGTGTGTGTGTGTGTGTGTGTGTGTGTGTGTGTGTGTGTGTGTGTGTGTGTGTGTGTGTGTGTGTGTGTGTGTGTGTGTGTGTGTGTGTGTGTGTACGTGCGTGTGCGTGCGTGTGCGTGTGTGTGTGTGTGTGTGGTCTCTTAGCTTTGGGAAATCTGCCGACCAGTATAAAATCCTGCCGTGTGAAGCAGTCATGAGGAGTCCAGAGGAGCCTACAGGGAGGAGGTCCAGCACTTGACAAGATGGCATCTCAACAACAACGTGGACCTGAACTCCAGCAAGACCAGGGAACTGCTGGTGGATTTCAGAAGATCCACCTGCATGGAGCACTCTGCCCTCTGCTACAACCAACAGGAGGTGGAGAGGGCGGAGCTTCAGGTTCCTTGGTTTGCACATCTCTACCAGGTGAGGAGGAACAACACCTCCTACCAGGTGGGGAGAAACAACACCTCCTACCAGGTGAGGAGAAACAACACCTCCTACCAGGTGGGGAGAAACAACACCTCCTACCAGGTGAGGAGGAACAACACCTCCTACCAGGTGAGGAGGAACAACACCTCCTACCAGGTGAGGAGGAACAACACCTCCTACCAGGTGAGGAGGAACAACACCTTCTACCAGGTGAGGAGGAACAACACCTCCTACCAGGTGAGGAGGAACAACACCTCTGTTCACAGTCTTGTAATTTCTACGATTGTGTGTTTATTTATTGCTGACACAACATTTCACTGCTGCTAACACTGTTTTAACACTGCGACAGAGTGGCAATAAATGACTCTTCCCTTCCCTTCTATTCTATTCTATTCTATTCTATTCTATTCTATTCTATTCTATTCTATTCTATTCTATTCTATTCACCTCACAGATGTCCTTCAGGTGCTTGATGTAGTCTCTCTCTGTGCTCATGATCTCCTGGATCACATTGGTCCTCATCTGGTCTTTGCAGGGTAAACCAGGTCCCAGCAGCCGGCCCAGACTAGCCCGGTCCCCCCCTCCAGCCTGGGCCTGCTCCATCTGGGCCAGGTACTCCTCCATCGGCTCATCCTGGTTCACACGCAGCTGCAGAGACAGGTCAGTGTGAGAGGTCCTCATTTTAGAGAGACAGAGACAGAGACAGAGACAGAGGAAAGGAGGATGAGAGGAAAGTCACGACAGAGAAGAAAGACAATAAATCCAAAAAGAATAAATGACAAGTTTCAAAACTCATTTCAAAATGTCCACAAAGAGAATCAAACATCATTTATCAAAGTAAAGGATTGTTTTGTCTGTTTAATCAGGATGTTGATCCTCCTTCAGCTGCAGGCACAGCTCCTCCATGGGCTCTGTTTCTACCAGCTCTACATCTACACTCCAGGCTCTGTTTCTACCAGCTCTACATCTACACTCTGGACTCTGTTTCTACCAGCTCTACATCTACACTCTGTTTCTACCAGCTCTACATCTACACTCCAGACTCTGTTTCTACCAGCTCTACATCTACACTCCAGACTCTGTTTCTACCAGCTCTACATCTACACTCTGGACTCTGTTTCTACCAGCTCTACATCTACACTCCAGACTCTGTTTCTACCAGCTCTACATCTACACTCCAGACTCTGTTTCTACCAGCTCTACATCTACACTCTGGACTCTGTTTCTACCAGCTCTACATCTACACTCTGTTTCTACCAGCTCTACATCTACACTCCAGACTCTGTTTCTACCAGCTCTACATCTACACTCCAGACTCTGTTTCTACCAGCTCTACTTCTACACTCCAGACTCTGTTTCTACCAGCTCTACATCTACACACTGGACTCTGTTTCTACAGCTCTACATCTACACACGAGACTCTGTTTATACCAGCTCTACATCTACACTCTGTAACCTCAGGTTGATTAAAGATGTGGTTGGATGAAGGTCTGGACTTTGATTGGCTCAAGCTCCTCACAGCATGATGCTGCCTCCACCTTGCTCCACAGCATGATGCTGCCTCCACCGTGCTCCACAGCATGATGCTGCCTCCACCGTGCTCCACAGCATGATGCTGCCTCCACTGTGCTCCAGAGCGTGATGCTGCCTCCACCGTGCTCCACAGCATGATGCTGCCTCCACCGTGCTTCACATCGTGATGCTGCCTCCACCGTGCTCCACAGCATGATGCTGCCTCGACCGTGCTCCAGAGCGTGATGCTGCCTCCACCGTGCTTCACATCATGATGCTGCCTCCACCGTGCTCCACATCATGATGCTGCCTCCACCGTGCTCCACATCATGATGCTGCCTCCACTGTGCTCCAGAGCGTGATGCTGCCTCCACCGTGCTTCACATCATGATGCTGCCTCCACCGTGCTCCACATCATGATGCTGCCTCCACCGTGCTCCACATCATGATGCTGCCTCCACTGTGCTCCAGAGCGTGATGCTGCCTCCACCGTGCTTCACATCGTGATGCTGCCTCCACCGTGCTCCACAGCATGATGCTGCCTCCACCGTGCTCCAGAGCGTGATGCTGCCTCCACCGTGCTTCACATCATGATGCTGCCTCCACCGTGCTTCACATCATGATGCTGCCTCCACCGTGCTTCACAGCGTGATGCTGCCTCCACCGTGCTTCACATCGTGATGCTGCCTCCACCGTGCTCCACAGCATGATGCTGCCTCCACCGTGCTCCAGAGCGTGATGCTGCCTCCACCGTGCTTCACATCATGATGCTGCCTCCACCGTGCTCCAGAGCGTGATGCTGCCTCCACCGTGCTTCACAGCGTGATGCTGCCTCCACCGTGCTCCACATCGTGATGCTGCCTCCACCGTGCTCCAGAGCGTGATGCTGCCTCCACCGTGCTCCACAGTGGGAGGCTGTGTTCAGTGCTGATTTTTATTTCAGGTTTGGCTCCTCTGACTAGACCTGAGGACTGATATTTGTCTTGAGGACTGATTGTGGATATCTACAGCTCCTCCCCATGGTTCTCATAGCTGCTGCTGTGTTCTCCTTCCGTCCTCCAGGTGGAGTCCCTGTCTCAGCACGTCTGCCGAGGTTCCAGACTCTTTCCATGTTGGAAAGTGGAGTGCTCGGTGCGATACTTTTTGAAGAACTTAACCTGCTCTTAACTTCTCCCAAACGTTCTGCCTGACCTGCCCGCTGAGTTCCTTGCTTATCAGGACCAATGTTCTCCACTGAAGGTCTGTGGCCACCACAGAGCAGCTTGGGTTGACATGGTTTTATTCAGGGGACACAAACTGCTGCTGGCAAATGTAGAAAAATGCCAATTTTCTGCCACTTCACCTCGTGCTGGTCGATCACATAACATCCCAGAAAATACATTTGTGGTTCAAATGACAGAAAATGTGGGAACGTTCAAGGGGTTTGGAGAATTCTGCAAGAACCTACATGACAATGGTAGACAAGTGCAAGATAGTGTCCTGAAGGTTAGAATAGAATAGAATGCTTTATTTGTCATTATATGAGTGATAGAATTTAATTGCAGGAGCTTTTTTGATTTGAGGTTTCCAACAGATGTTTTCATCAATTATCAGCCCAGAAACTTAATTTCTTTAACCCTTTCTACTTCTACACCCTCTGTCATAACTTTCATATCAGTCTTCCCCTTATAATTCCCAAACACGATAAATTTAGTTTAATCCACGTTTAGCGATAGTTGATTCACGCCAAAACAATTTTAAAATTTGTTTAATTCTGATGTGATTTCATTACTGAGTTGTTCTAAGTTTCCCCTGAACAGAAAATGTTTGTGTCGTCAGCAAACAAAACTAAATGAAGTATTTCAGAGGTTTTAAACATGTCATTTATATAAAGAATAAATCGTTTAGGTCCCAGCACAGACCCCTGGGGGACACCACAGACGGTGTCCAAGCATGAAGACTGAAAGTCCTCCATTTTCACAAACTGCTGTCTGTTGCTTAGAAAACTTTTCATCCACTGGAGAACCACCCCCCTGATACCACAACGCTCCAGTTTAGTGATTAAAATGTCATGATTTATTTTATATATATTTAGGTCTATGAACTCTCCTACTGCACATTTGTGTTTGTCTCTGGAGCTGCTGAGTTCTTCCATTGAGTGGATTAATGTCATTGAGGAGGATCTTTGTAATCTGAATCCAGATTGGCTCTCAGACAGCAGATTATCAATACATTTATCTAATCTGTGAGTAGAAGCTTCTCTAAGACATTACATTACTGGAGCCACCAGATCCTGACAGGAGGGGAGCAGGATCCAGGGGATCAGACCCAAGACTCCCAGAGTGGAGTTACCACGGTCCTACTACCCCACCCCCCCACAGCACCAGGACCCCACCACAGCACCGGGACCCCCCCCACAGCACCGGGACCCCACCACAGCACCGGGACCCCCCCCACAGCACCGGGACCCCCCCACAGCACCGGGACCCCCCCACAGCACCAGGACCCCCCCACAGCACCGGGACCCCACCACAGCACCGGGACCCCCCCCCCACAGCACCGGGACCCCCCCACAGCACCGGGACCCCCCCACAGCACCAGGACCCCCCCACAGCACCGGGACCCCACCGCAACGGCACGGCCCTTAAACTCCAGACTGAGATTGGTTCATCATCAGACCAACGCTCATCATAGACTTTTCTTAGTATTTGTACTTCTCTGGCCTGTCTGCCTCTCTCTCTCTCTCTCTCTCTCTTCTATTCCTCTCTCTCTCTCTCTTCTATTCCTCTCTCTCTCTCTCTTCTATTCCTCTCTCTCTCTCTTCTATTCCTCTCTCTCTCTCTCTTCTATTCCTCTCTCTCTCTCTCTTCTATTCCTCTCTCTCCCTCTTCTATTCCTCTCTCTCTCCGTCTTCTATTCCTCTCTCTCTCCCTCTTCTATTCCTCTCTCTCTCTCTCTTCTATTCCTCTCTCTCTCTCTTCTATTCCTCTCTCTCCCTCTTCTATTCCTCTCTCTCTCTCTTCTATTCCTCTCTCTCTCTCTTCTATTCCTCTCTCTCTCTCTTCTATTCCTCTCTCTCTCCCTCTTCTATTCCTCTCTCTCCCTCTTCTATTCCTCTCTCTCTCTCCCTCTTCTATTCCTCTCTCTCTCCCTCTTCTATTCCTCTCTCTCTCCCTCTTCTATTCCTCTCTCTCTCCCTCTTCTATTCCTCTCTCTCTCCCTCTTCTATTCCTCTCTCTCTCTCTCCCTCTTCTATTCCTCTCTCTCCCTCTTCTATTCCTCTCTCTCTCCCTCTTCTATTCCTCTCTCTCTCCCTCTTCTATTCCTCTCTCTCCCTGTCCTATCCCATGTACTTCTCCCCTCAACCGGTCAAGGCGGATGCCCCTCCCCCTTCCAGAGTCTAGGCTCCGCCCCCTTTCTTCCTGAAGAGGGACTTCTTATGAACTGTTCTTCCTGAGAGGGAGTTCTTCCTGGTTTCCACTGTTGCTTGTTCCATCTGCTGTTCTGGAAGGTTTAGTTGGGTTCTGTTGTTCTCTATCATTGTAAGAGGTTCTGGAAGGTTTAGTTGGGTTCTGTTGTTCTCTATCATTGTAAGAGGTTCTGGAAGGTTTAGTTGGGTTCTGTTGTTCTCTATCATTGTAAGAGGTTCTGGAAGGTTTAGTAGGGTTCTGTTGTTCTCTATCATTGTAAGAGGTTCTGAGAGGTTTAGTTGGGTTCTGTTGTTCTCTATCATTGTAAGAGGTTCTGGAAGGTTTAGTTGGGTTCTGTTGTTCTCTATCATTGTAAGAGGTTCTGGAAGGTTTAGTTGGGTTCTGTTGTTCTCTATCATTGTAAGAGGTTCTGGAAGGTTTAGTTGGGTTCTGTTGTTCTCTATCATTGTAAGAGGTTCTGGAAGGTTTAGTTGGGTTCTGTTGTTCTCTATCATTGTAAGAGGTTCTGGAAGGTTTAGTTGGGTTCTGTTGTTCTCTATCATTGTAAGAGGTTCTGGAAGGTTTAGTTGGGTTCTGTTGTTCTCTATCATTGTAAGAGGCTCTGAGATGTTTGTTGATGTGATTTAGAGCTTTACAGATAAAGTTGAATTGAATTAAGATTTTGGAGGATTGTGGCAGTAGAGAAACAAGTCTGTAGTTATTGAATCGGTGTCTGTCTCAGTTTTAGAAAGTGGGATGACTTTCCCAGTTTACATTTCTTTTGAGCTTGATGAAGATCTTGCACTTGGAGGTCCACGTTGCCTGGATCTTCCCCTGGTTCTTCAGGAACCATGTTTTCCTGGCGATGTCCGCGTTCCTCTTGGTCTGATGTTCATTGATGTACACTTCCGACCCTCTCAGCTTCCTCCCTTGTTTCAGGAGCTCTGTTTTCTGCTTCCTGTTGACAAACCTTAATATGACGGCTGGTTTGTGGTTGTTCCTCCTGGGCTGCAGGTGACAGGCCTCCATGGTCTTCTGGTCCACCTCTATTCCTTTGGACCGGAGAAAAGCTGCCACTTGCCGCTCCACGGAGTCGGACAGGTTGTCCTCTGTGATCCCAGCTGGATCTGCTGCCACCGCCCGAGCATAGGAGCCAGGGTTAATATGCAGGAGGTGATGATCACATCATTGATCGGCTGCACTGCTCCAAATCAGACACCTGGTTCTCGCTTTTTCTTGTTGGCATTCTGAACTTTCAGGGCTCTAACCTCCTCCATCAAGCCCATGCTGGTTTTCTGCTGCTCCTGTAGCAGTGTCCAGAGTCCAGAATTCGTTGTCAGAGTAGAAATAGTCCAAAAACTGAGTATCAAACACAGGAGCGCGGTGAATTCAAATCCACCGGCAGCACAAGAAACGGAAGTGTAGGACGAGGCTTATGTTAGCATCAGGAGGATGTAGACGGCCATTGTTATTACTGCTGAAAGCTCTGGGGAGGTGGACCGGACGGCAGAAACCTGTCAGAGCTTCCAGACCTGGTGAGCAGTACCAGTTATTGTTTCCATAGAAGCCTCCTCCTCTGCTCTTACCAGAGCCCTGGTCGCGGTCCAGCCAGGGAGCGGTGCGCCCCCTGGCTGCACGGCCGAGTCGGGGATGGCAGGATGAAGCCAGGTTTCAATCCCCATCACAACAGTTCCAGACAAAGTTGTCCTCCGCTATTCTCAGCTCCAGTTCATCTTGTGTACGATGGATCTGACGTTGGCCAGGAAGAGACTCGGGAGCGAGGGTTGTGAGGACGTTTCCTTATCGTAGCATACCCGCTCAGCAGCCCTGCTGCTGCTTCCTCTCCCTCCTCCGCCTGCGGCGCCTGGTGGAGCCGACGACAATCCACGGAGCTCCGGTGGTCTGCAGATGTGACGAGTCTACTGGAATTACCACATAACTAGGGAACAGCGTTGTGTTCTGATATTAATCAGTTCTGGTGTGAAGGTGTTTCACACAGCAAAGATCACCAAAAGACACAAAACAGCACAAGAGACAAACTCGCTGCGCTGTGAGCGCCGCCATCTTCGTCTTTCCGTCAGAATCTGATGTTCTCACCCGTACAAAGCTGGCAGGGAACCAGCCCTCACTGTCCACGATCCGTCCCCACCACCACTCCTTATTTGAGGCATCCACCACCTGGATCACCCCTCCGGCCTGGAAGCCCAGCTCCTGGTCGTCCATCGTGACGTGGTCCCAGAGCGCCTCGGCGTACACCACGCCGCCATCACTGATCAGCTGGGAGCACAGGGACAAGCAGGGACATAGAGGGTCACACAGGATCAAACAACAGATTCAAGTTATATTGCAGTTTAGCTTGAAATACAACAAAGTGAGATTACAGATGTGATGGAAGAGATCAAGAAAATATCCTGAGAGGAACCAACACGTCAACGCGGGACTACTTTTCCATCTACAGTAGAATTTAAAATCTTTCTGAACATGCAGCTCCATCATCTCTTACGACTGTTGCATAGTCCCTCCTATCTCTTAATAGTCCCTCCTATCTCTTAATAGTCCCTCCTATCGCTTAATAGTCCCTCCTATCTCTTAATAATCCCTCTTATCTCTTAATAATCCCTCTTATCTCTTAATAATCCCTCTTATCTCTTAATAATCCCTCCTATCTCCTAACAGTCCCTCCTATCTCCTAATAGTCCCTCCTATCTCCTAAAAATCCCTCCTGTCTCCTAATAATCCCTCCTATCTCCTAAATGTCCCTCCTATCTACTAATAATCCCTCCTATCTTCTAATAGTCCCTCCTATCTCCTAATAGTCCCTCCTATCGCCTAACAGTCTCTCCTATCTCCTCATAGTCTCTCCTATCTCCTAATAGTCCCTCCTATCTCTTAACAGTCCCTCCTATCTCCTTTCCTATCCACTTCTCTTTCACCCCAGAAGTGTTGATGTAGCGGCCATGATAAGGAGTGTTGGAATTCTCCCTAAGCGAAGGAAAGGAGGCTAAATGCTTCCTTTAGAACCTCCTTTAGCCAAGGAACCACTGATGGTTCCTTTAGAACCTCCTTTAGCCAAGGAACCACTGATGGTTCCTTTAGAACCTCCTTTAGCCTAGGAACCACTGACACTTTCTTTAGAACCTCCTTTAGCCTAGGAACCACTGATGCTTCCTTTAGAACCTCCTTTAGCCTAGGAACCACTGATGCTTCCTTTAGAATCTCCTTTAGCCTAGGAACCACTGATGCTTTCTTTAGAACCTCCTTTAGACTAGGAACCACTGATGCTTCCTTTAGAACCTCCTTTAGCCTAGGAACCACTGATGCTTCCTTTAGAATCTCCTTTAGCATAGGAACCACTGATGCTTTCTTTAGAACCTCCTTTAGACTAGGAACCACTGATGCTTCCTTTAGAACCTCCTTTAGCCTAGGAACCACTGACGCTTCCTTTAGAACCTCCTTTAGCCTAGGAACCACTGATGCTTCCTTTAGAACCTCCTTTAGCCTAGGAACCACTGATGCTTCCTTTAGAACCTCCTTTAGCCTAGGAACCACTGATGCTTCCTTTTCCAAAGGAGACCAGCTCATGTTCCCCCACAATTCCTTGCGGCGACAACATTTAAAGGAACCCGCTCATCGGAGCGTTCAGGGAAACTCAGGATGACTGAAAAAGGAGCAGATCATGTAAGTTACCAAAGTAATAATCTGCCTAGAACCACTTGAAATCATCTAGAACCCAGAGGAACTTTTTGTACTTCATTTTCAGAAACTTGTAGTTCTTCCCCCACCATGGCAGACGTCACTAACTAGAGCCGCCGTCGCTTTATTATGACGTCACTAAGTGAAAGTCTGACTGCCTCACCACCGTGATCTCCTTTACGAACTCCTTTAGGAAGCCTCCTAACACCTTTACTAACTCCTTTAGGAAGCCTCCTAACACCTTTCACTAACTCCTTTAGGAAGCCTCCTAACACCTTTACTTACTCCTGTAGGAAGCCTCCTAACACCTTTCACTAACTCCTTTAGGAATCCTCCTAACTCCTTTAGGAAGCCTCCTAACACCTTTCACTAACTCCTTTAGGAATCCTCCTAACTCCTTTAGGAAGCCTCCTAACACCTTTCCTAACTCCTTTAGGAAGCCTCCTAACTCCTTTAGGAAGCCTCCTAACACCTTTCCTAACTCCTTTAGGAAGCCTCCTAACTCCTTTAGGAAGCCTCCTAACACCTTTCACTAACTCCTTTAAGAAGCCTCCTAACACCTTTCACTAACTCCTTTAAGAAGCCTCCTAACACCTTTAGGAAGCCTCCTAACACCTTTCCTAACTCCTTTAGGAAGCCTCCTAACTCCTTTAGGAAGCCTCCTAACTCCTTTAGGAAGCCTCCTAACACCTTTCCTAACTCCTTTAGGAAGCCTCCTAACTCCTTTAGGAAGCCTCCTAACACCTTTCACTAACTCCTTTAAGAAGCCTCCTAACACCTTTCACTAACTCCTTTAGGAATCCTCCTAACTCCTTTAGGAAGCCTCCTAACACCTTTCACTAACTCCTTTAGGAATCCTCCTAACTCCTTTAGGAAGCCTCCTAACACCTTTCCTAACTCCTTTAGGAAGCCTCCTAACTCCTTTAGGAAGCCTCCTAACACCTTTCACTAACTCCTTTAGGAATCCTCCTAACTCCTTTAGGAAGCCTCCTAACACCTTTCCTAACTCCTTTAGGAAGCCTCCTAACACCTTTCCTTACTCCTGTAGGAAGCCTCCTAACACCTTTCCTAACTCCTTTAGGAAGCCTCCTAACTCCTTTAGGAAGCCTCCTAACACCTTTCACTAACTCCTTTAGGAATCCTCCTAACTCCTTTAGGAAGTATCCTAACACCTTTCACTAACTCCTTTCACTATCTCCTTCAGGAAGTATCCTAACACCTTTCACTAACTCCTTTCACTATCTCCTTCAGGAAGTATCCTAACACCTTTCCTTAAGTCCTTCAGGAAGTCTCCTAACATCTTTCCTTTACTCCTTTAGGAAGCCTCCTAACACCTTTTTTGAACCCTGTGACGTCAGCCATGAGGTTAAGGAAAAGTGGCTAGGAAAGGAGAAAGGAGTTACTATTAAGACGCACCCTCAGTCTCTACTTAAGGTTTTCTATTTAATGAAGCTACAGTAAAGCTGCTTCAGGAAGCTTGAACATTTTCTAGTACAGCTGAGCATTTTCTACACTAAGCTTCTTTCTGGGTGTAGAATAGAGGAGTTAAACTTCACATTCTGAACAGTTTGTCCCAGATGGAGCCAGATGCTACATGCTATCAAGAGAGCTATCTTCCTGCTGCATTGTGGCTAAGAAGAGAGCTAACTTACTGCTGCTACATGCTATCAATAGAGCTAACTTCCTGCTGTATCATGGCTATCAGAGAGCTAACTTCCTTTTTCAATGTGGCTATCAAGAGCTAACTTCCTGCTGCTACGTGCTCTAAAGAGAGCTAACTTCCTGCTGCTACATGCTATCAAAAGAGCTAACTTCCTGCTGTACCATGGCTATCAGAGAGCTAACTTCCTTTTTCATTGTGGCTATCAAGAGCTAACTTCCTGCTGCTACGTGCTCTAAAGAGAGCTAACTTCCTGCTGCTACATGCTATCAAAAGAGCTAACTTCCTGCTGTATCATGGCTATCAGAGAGCTAACTTCCTTTTTCATTGTGGCTATCAAGAGCTAACTTCCTGCTGGTACATTCTATTAAGGGAGCTAACTTCCTGCAGCATCGTCCACTGCTCAGTTCTGGATCTCAGTGTTTTGTTGTTTCCCCAGAGGGACGTTTCGGAATCAGGACACCCAGAGTGAAAACAAACTGAATCAGAATTAACATGATATCAACAGTCGTGGTTTTAACTAAAACTAGGTGTTGGGGGTTCACCAGGATCCTGAGTGGTTCCACCGGGTTCCTCTCGGGGTCCACTGGTGGCCCTGTGGGGATGCTGTGGGGGTCCACCAGGGACCCTGCCCTGTGGAGGGCCATTGGGAGTTCTCAGGAGGACCACAATATGCTGTCACACCATCTGAGATGTTGAACAGTGTTGTCTTATGTTTTGTTGTGATCTCATGCTTCATGGCAATGGGAAACAGACGATGGCTGTTGCTAGGCAACACACCCACATCGTCCTGCCTCTGTGCTGCCTGTCTCTCTGAGACAGACTCTCTGCAGGTGGTCCTCTCATCAACAGCCCTGAGAGCAGCTCGGGACATGAAACCTGTTTGAATCCTCCTCATCCTCACAGAGGAGGCGGACATGAAGGAGGAGGTGGAGGCAGGGGAGGAGGTAGAGGTAGAGGAGGAGGTGGAGGTAGAGGAGAAGGTAGACGTAAAGGAGGAGGTGGAGGTGGAGTTAGAGGAGGTGGAGGTTGAGGTAGAGGAAGAGGAGGCAGAAGAAGAGATGGAGGCAGGGGAGGAGGTAGAGGAGGAGGTGGAGTTAGAGGAGGTGGAGGTAGAGGTAAAGATAGAGGAGGCAGAAGAGGCGGTGGAGGCAGGGGAGAAGGTAGACGTAGAGGAGGAGGTAGAGTTAGAGGAGGTGGAGGTAGAAGAGGAGGAGGCAGAAGAGGAGGTGGAGGCAGGGGAGAAGGTAGACGTAGAGGAGGAGGTAGAGTTAGAGGAGGTGGAGGTAGAAGAGGAGGAGGCAGAAGAGGAGGTGGAGGCAGGGGAGAAGGTGGAGGTGGAGGTAGAGGAGGAGATGGAGTTAGAGGAGGTAGAGGTAGAGATAGAGGAGGCAGAAGAAGAGGTGGAGGCAGGGGAGAACGTAGACGTAGAGGAGGAGGTGGAGGTAGAGGAGAAGGTAGACGTAAAGGAGGAGGTGGAGGTAGAGTTAGCGGAGGAGGAGATAGATGTAGAGGAGGAGGAGGCAGAAAAGGAGGTGGAGGCAGGGGAGAAGGTGGAGGCAGGGGAGAAGGTGGAGGTAAGGAAAGGAGGTGGATATCAAGAGGAAGTCAGGTAGTAACAGCCTCACTGCTTCATGAAGGCAGGTGAATGAGTGAAGACTGAGACACACTGATAACAGGCTGAAACAGGAACCAACAGGCTGAAACAGGAACCGACAGGCTGAAACAGGAACCGACAGGCTGAAACAGGAACCGACAGGCTGAAACAGGAACCAACAGGCTGAAACAGGAACCAACAAGAACCGACAGGCTGAAACAGGAACCAACAAGAACCGACGGGCTGAAACAGGAACCGACGGGCTGAAACAGGAACCAACAAGAACCGACAGGCTGAAACAGGAACCGACGGGCTGAAACAGGAACCAACAAGAACCGACAGGCTGAAACAGGAACCAACAAGAACCGACAGGCTGAAACAGGAACCAACAGGTGCTGGTTTGAGAGTGCACATTGAGAGGATGATCCGAAGAGTTAAAGAAAACAAACTCTTCCATCTCTCCATCCCTCCATCCCTCCATCTCTCCATCCCTCCATCTCTCCATCCCGCCATCTCTCCATCCCTCCATCCCGCCATCTCTCCATCCCGCCATCTCTCCATCCCGCCATCTCTCCATCCCTCCATCCCGCCATCTCTCCATCCCGCCATCTCTCCATCCCGCCATCTCTCCATCCCTCCATCCCGCCATCTCTCCATCCCTCCATCCCATCATCCCGCCATCTCTCCATCCCTCCATCCCTCCATCCCGCCATCTCTCCATCCCGCCATCTCTCCATCCCTCCATCTCTCCATCCCTCCATCCCGCCATCTCTCCATCCCTCCATCCCGCCATCTCTCCATCCCTCCATCTCTCCATCCCTCCATCCCGCCATCTCTCCATCCCTCCATCCCGCCATCTCTCCATCCCTCCATCTCTCCATCCCTCCATCCCGCCATCTCTCCATCCCGCCATCTCTCCATCCCTCCATCTCTCCATCCCGCCATCCCTCCATCCCTCCATCCCTCCATCCCTCCATCCCAGGGAGCATAAACCAGCTCGTCTCCTCTCAAATGTCCAAAATGACGTCTTGTCAACAAAAGGAGAAGTGAAGTTTGAAACTGGAGTGATCTTATCACCATCTTCTCCTCCTGACATTCTTAACATGAACATGTTCATTCCTCAACTGTTTTAAATGACTTTTTTCTGATGTCTTATACTTTCTCACATTTATTTAAATCTTTATTATTCTTCGGACGCTTTGTCACTCATGAATGTCTAATAGATCTGCCTGACGGCTCAACAGGTACAACTCAATAAATTCCACAACAGAAACGTATTTCAGTAATTGAATTCCAAAACAAAAACTCTTCTATCAGATTCCTCACACAAAGGGACATCTGTCCTTTAAATTACAACAAAAAGACCTGCAATATGTCACTTGGTGTGATGAATCTGATCCAAGAGTTTTTATTTCTGAATTGATTTACTGAAATGAATGAACCTTTTAATGATATTGTTATATACTGAGCTGTACCTGTAGTGTTACAAGAATAATCCTAAAACATTTGAAATAGTTCTACAGAGAGAACAATGTTCACCTCTCGTCATTCATCTGGATTAACCACAGCAGTGACATGACAGCTGGTTTTCTTCTGCTTCAGTTTAGAGTTTAATAAACGTCATCTAATACCCAACAATACACTGTGATGGTAATACAATGTTACCACAAATACACTTTTCAAAAATTAATACAAGTTCACAATATAACTAGTTACAGTTTTCATCGTGTTTAAATCAACACATTACATGTATTTCTGCATATAGACATGGAAATAAAACCTTTCTCTTTAATGACTTGTAATTCTTTGAATTAGGAGGTCTTCCTCAGCCGAGATGATGAAATGTCACCAGTCCCTTCCTCTTATGAGCCTCTGCCCTCGTACTTGTGCACAAAAAGCGTGTTTGTTTTAGTTCCAGTTGGCCTGAATTCTCTAAGATATGAACAGTCGACATAACCTTTGACATTTGGACACTAAATGTCCAGTAAAGCAAACTGACATGGCTCTGAAGGGTCAAATAGCCCCCTGTCTGGAGATGCCCCTAACTGAGGGGCATCAGGGTGCTGGTTGCTGGGTGCTGGTTGCTGGTTGCTGGTTTCTGGTTGTTGGGTGCTGGTTGCTGGGTGTTGGCTGCTGGTTGCTGGGTGCTGGTTGCTGGGTGCTGGTTGCTGGTTGCTGGGTGTTGGCTGCTGGTTGCTGGGTGCTGGTTGCTGGGTGCTGGGTGCTGGTTGCTGGGTGTTGGCTGCTGGTTGCTGGGTGCTGGTTGCTGGCTGTTGGGTGCTGGTTGCTGGTTGCTGGTTGCTGGGTGTTGGGTGCTGGTTGCTGGGTGCTGGTTGCTGGTTGTTGGGTGCTGGTTGCTGGGTGCTGGTTGCTGGCTGTTGGGTGCTGGTTGCTGGTTGCTGGGTGTTGGGTGCTGGTTGCTGGGTGCTGGTTGCTGGTTGTTGGGTGCTGGTTGCTGGGTGTTGGTTGCTGGTTGTTGGTTGCTGGTTGTTGGGTGCTGGTTGCTGGTTGTTGGGTGCTGGTTGCTGGTTGCTGGTTGTTGGGTGCTGGTTGCTGGGTGCTGGTTGCTGGTTGTTGGGTGCTGGTTGCTGGGTGCTGGTTGTTGGGTGCTGGTTGCTGGGTGCTGGTTGCTGGTTGTTGGGTGCTGGTTGCTGGTTGCTGGGTGCTGGTAGGACAACAGACTTCCAGCTTGAACCAAGCCGAGGGCCGATTCCACCAGAGGAACTTCCCAGCTGATGCTCATGCTGCAGATCATTGGCGACGCCTCTGTCACCTCGGGATGTTCCAATTCATAATCATCATACCAGAGACATCCCCTATACGTTCAAGATGCATGGGACTGCACGTCACTACATTACATATTACAGTAATATATTTAGTCATATTTATTAACTCTTCACCACAATTAAATAAATACTTTTAAAGAGGCAAAATATCACTCAAACAAAGTCAGGAGCTGAAAATACAGTTTGGATGATCTGTTATTAATTTCAAATGAGTCAAATAGAGCTGCTATAACCTTGAAATGAAAAGGAATTCCTGCAAATGGATTTAAGAACCGATTGAGAAAATCAGCCATGAGGGCCTAAAGCATGAGAAGTGACTCAGAGTCTCAGAGTCCAAAGAAACTTTACATCTGTCTTCCTTTTGTTCAATTCAAACAAAAAAGAAGTACTTTTACTTCAATATTTATTTTGGTTGCCATGGAAACGGGCTATTATGATTTATGCCATAGGGGGTGGCATGGCTTGGTTGGTAGAGCAACCGTCTCCCAATCGGAAGGTTGTGGGTTGAATTCCCATCTCTGCCTGCCTACATGCTGAATGAGTGAGAGAGTGAGTGTTTGGTGGTGGTCAGAGGGTGAGAGAGTGAGAGAGTGGGTGGTTGGTGGTGGTCAGAGGGTGAGAGAGTGAGAGAGTGAGTGGTGGGTGGTGGTCAGAGGGTGAGAGAGTGAAAGAGTGAGTGGTGGGTGGTGGTCAGAGGGTGAATGTAGTGAGAGAGTGAGTGGTGGGTGGTGGTCAGAGGGTGAGAGAGTGAGAGAGTGGGTGGTTGGTGGTGGTCAGAGGGTGAGAGAGTGAGAGAGTGAGTGGTGGGTGGTGGTCAGAGGGTGAGAGAGTGAAAGAGTGAGTGGTGGGTGGTGGTCAGAGGGTGAATGTAGTGAGAGAGTGAGTGGTGGGTGGTGGTCAGAGGGTGAATGTAGTGAGAGAGTGAGTGGTTGGTGGTGGTCAGAGGGTGAATGTAGTGAGAGAGTGAGTGGTGGGTGGTGGTCAGAGGGTGAATGTAGTGAGAGAGTGAGTGGTGGGTGGTGGTCAGAGGGCTGATGGTCCAGCCTCTCCTCCGTCAGTCTGTGGCTACATACGTAGTTTACCACCATCCACTATGGAGGGAATGAATGATGGAAAGTGTTTTTGAGTGTCAAGAAAAGTTCCATATAATATGCATGGTTGTTGGTGTGACTGGGAGCAGTCTGCATTTTGACCTTCTTCTCTGGAACATATACAGAAGAGTTTTCAAAGTACAACTCTTGTACTTTTCAGAGAGGTTACTTTATATTAGGATTTAAGTTTTTACCCTATAATTTGTTAGTTTTGTTTGATGAAGTGTTCCTCTCTTTTATAAGAATGAAACAAGGTGATTTTCACTGAGCTGCTGGAACTATAGCGCCCACTACTGGCCTTACCCATATATAGTTTTATATATGTTATACATCCATCCATCCATCCATCCATCTTCTCCCTCTTATCCGTGCCTGGGTGGTGGGGGTGACAGTCTGAGCACCGTCACATTGCACCATTAAGAACCTTCCTGCAGGTGGAGAGCCCACAGGAAGGTGGAGAGCCCACAGGAAGGTGGAGAGCCCACAGGAAGGTGGAGAGCCCACAGGAAGGTGGCGCCCAGCGTGGGACATGAACCCTCTACCTTGAGACTGAGAGTCTCATGCTCTACCTACTGAGCTGGACGGGCTTTATGTTTTGTATTTTAGGACAAAAATCATTTCATTATAATAATGCCAACATCATGAGCATGTATTTCTACTCAGAAGTCACTAGCAGTAGTCACTCACAAGTCAATATACTAGCAGTTGACAACAAGACCCTGTTCACTAAAGCAGGCTGGTAACAGTTCCCACCAGTGAGGACAGTCCACCTTCTACTGGTAACAATTTCTACCAGTGAGGACAGTCCACCTTCTACTGGTAACAGTCTCCACCAGTGAGGACAGTCCACCTTCTACTGGTAACAGTTCCCACCAGTGAGGACAGTCCACCTTCTACTGGTAACAATTTCTACCAGTGAGGACAGTCCACCTTCTACTGGTAAGAGTTTCTACCAGTGAGGACAGTCCACCTTCTACTGGTAAGAGTTTCTACCAGTGAGGACAGTCCACCTTCTACTGGTACACAGTGTCCACCAGTGAGGACAGTCCAAATTGTGCTGCTGCAGCCAAACAATCAGCAGCTTCAACAAGCTCTAGTAGGGTCTTGATGTCCTGCCCTTGACGCTGCTAACATACAAGTGTTGAGAAAAGCTCAGTGATGTGCTGAGCAGACAGGAAGTCTTCTCACTGGAACAGTCGGTTCCTTCTCCAATCAGCGGACACGGTTGGGCCGTCCAGCTTTTTTGGGGTTCTCTCTCCCTGTAGGAACATCTGTTACAGGTAGAGGCGCTGCTTCGCTGAGTCCAGCTTGTGAGGTCTTCAGATGTCCAAGCCATCTCCAGTGGAGGAGACAAGAGACTCCAGGAGGCAGATGGAAGCACTGGGACACCTTCAAGCTGCTCCTCCACCAGCAGGGCAGTGTCCATGGTTGTCCGCTTGATGGTCTGATGTCTGCTGCAGTCAAGGGGACGTTGCAGCTCCCTGTCACTAGATAATGAGCTGTGCTGTCACGTTCTTCCTCTTCAGAAGTCAAATGTTATAAACTGTATCTGTAGGACAGGTGTCCTTCTCTAAACTCAATATATGGGTAAGGCCAGTAGTGGGCGCTATAGTTCCAGCAGCTCAGTAAAAATCACCTTGTTTCATTCTTACAAAAGAGAGGAACACTTCATCAAACAAAACTAACATTTTCAGGGTAAAAACGTGTATCCTGATTGAAGTAACTTCTGTCTGGAAAGTACAAGTACTTTCCAATGACGTGTATAGTTTGTTGTTACTTTGAAAACTCTTCTGTATATGTTCCAGAGAAGAAGGTCAAAATTCAGACTGCTCCCAGTCACACCAGAGGCAAAACATGGCATCAATCATGGTAGCTTGTTTCCATGGCAACCAAAATTATTTTTTCATGTAAAATGTATTTATTTTTTGTTTTATTCAACAAAAGGAACAGAAATGCAAAGTTTCATTGAAATCCGCTGACTTCGACTTTCCACCCCACGGCTGATTTTCTCAGTTGGCATTTCTTAACGTTTCATATTTCACTTTTAAAAATGTATTCTGATAACAATTAAAATACAAAAATTATAATAAAATCTTAAAAGTCCTTTTCTTTATATTTTGAAAGAGTTTTACTCTGAAAATGAAAAGGCATTTCTGTTAATACATTTCAACTTGATGTATATTGATCCATACTGCTGTAGGTTTACCAGGTTTTGTTGATATTGTTTGGTAGCTTCATGTGAAATCCTCCTCACCTGAAGGACCCAGAGCTCAGGTAAATCCCCACTCACGTCTTTGTACAATGTCCTCCTGTGTGGAGCAGAATACATGTAGAACACTGAAATAAACCCAGAATATTCACCCTCTGTTGTGGCTCCACACTTGGTTTAGCAGACAGAACAACTGGCTTTATTCCTGATCGAGTTAAACACCACATAGTTTAGAGAAAATCACCAACACATGGAGAAGGACTGCTCTTTTCTTTACTTGATAAAGTTCTGGGCTTCTGCCACCGTTGTCCTCCTCAGTGCAGCTGAGTGGAGCGGGGCACAACACGGTGGTTGATAAAGTTGCTCCAGCAACACGGTGGTTGATAAAGTTGCTCCAGCAACTTGGTGGTTGATAAAGTTGCTCCAGCCACACAATGGTTGATAAAGTTGCTCCAGCCACACATTTGTTGATAAAGTTGCTCCAGCCACACAATGGTTGATAAAGTTGCTCCAGCCACAAATTTGTTGATAAAGTTGCTCCAGCCACACAATGGTTGATAAAGTTGCTCCAGCCACACGGTGGTTGATAATGTTGCTCCAGCCACACATTGGTTGATAATGTTGCTCCAGCCACACGGTGGTTGATAAAGTTGCTCCAGCCACACATTGGTTGATAATGTTGCTCCAGCCACACGGTGGTTGATAAAGTTGCTCCAGCCACACAGTGGTTGATAAAGTTGCTTCAGTCACACATTGGTTGATAAAGTTGCTCCAGCCACACGATGGTTGATAAAGTTGCTCCAGCCACACGATGGTTGATAAAGTTGCTTCAGCCACACAGTGGTTGATAAAGTTGCTCCAGCCACATGTTGGTTGATAAAGGTGCTCCAGCCACACAGTGGTTGATAAAGTTGCTTCAGTCACACATTGGTTGATAAAGTTGCTCCAGGCACACGGTGGTTGATAAAGTTGCTCCAGCCACATGTGCAGCTCCAGCCACCTCCACAGGACTGGAATCTTTCAGTACCACCTGGATATACAATGTCAGAGTTTATACTTTATAAAAAGTTACCTACCTTCTCCAGCCAGTTTTCATTCTATCTATTTTACCAAACATGAAGGACCTTAGCTGAATCCCCAGGAACCTCAGGAACACTGGCTTATTAAAAACATCAGAACATGAAGAAGAACACAAGCAGTAGCCCAGCAGGGACCAACAAGGTGAACTCACCTGCTGGTTTCACTACTTGTTTCATTAGTTTCACATTTAAAAGTTACATCAAACATGTATGAGCTTAACTGAATCCCAAGGAACACCAGGAACATCAGGAACATCAGGAACACCAGGAACATCAGGAACACCAGGAACATCAGGAACACCAGGAACATCAGGAACAACCCCACCTGTGTCCTGACAACAACTTAACCTGTATCCTGACAACAACCCCACCTATGTCCTGACAACTTAACCTGTGTCCTGACAACTTAACCTGTGTCCTGACAACAATTTAACCTGTGTCCTGACAACAACAACACCTGTGTCCTGACAACTTAGCCTGTATCCTGACAAAAACTTAACCTGTGTCCTGACAACAACTTCACCTGTGTCCTGAGAATAACTTAACCTGTGTCCTGATAACAACTTAACCTGTGTCCTGACAATAACTTAACCTGTGTCCTGACAACAACCTCACCTGTGTCCTGACAACAACCCCACCTGTGTCCTGACAACAACTTAACCTGTATCCTGACAACAACCCCACCTATGTCCTGACAACAAC
Organism: Lipophrys pholis; assembly: GCF_963383615.2. Classification (NCBI taxonomy): domain Eukaryota; kingdom Metazoa; phylum Chordata; class Actinopteri; order Blenniiformes; family Blenniidae; genus Lipophrys; species Lipophrys pholis. The sequence goes on along the minus strand of NC_137648.1, from coordinate 24,624,378 downwards.
TTAACCAATGTCCTGACAACAACTCCACCTATGTCCCGACAACAACCCCACCTATGTCCTGACAACTTAACCTGTGTCCTGACAACAACTTAACCTGTGTCCTGAGATCAATTTAACCTGTGTCCTGACAACAACCCCACCTGTGTCCTGACAACTTAGCCTGTATCCTGACAATAACTTAACCTGCGTCCTGACAACAACTTAACCTGTGTCCTGACAACAACTTCACCTATGTCCTGACAACAACTTAACCTGTGTCCTGACAATAACTTAACCTGTGTCCTGACAACAACTTAACCTGTGTCCTGACAACAACTTAACCCGTGCCCTGAGAATAACTTAACCTGTGTCCTGATAACAACTTAACCTGTGTCCTGACAACAACCTCACCTGTGTCCTGACAACAACTTAACCTGTGCCCTAACAACAACTTAACCTGTGTCCTGACAACAACTTAACCTGTGCCCTAACAATAACTTAACCTGTGTCCTGACAACAACTTAACCTGTGCCCTAACAATAACTAAACCTGTGTCCTGACAACAACTTAACCTGTGCCCTGATCGTTATACTGAGAAGGACATGTTAATACAGTTAGCACAACAAACAAAGTTAAGAACAGGCAAAACAAACACAAAGCTAATATATTAGCATGTAGCTAACATTAGCTGGCCGGCTAATGTCACCACATAAAGTACTTACTCGTCCTGGTGCAAGTAACTGGATAGTACGGCCGAACACCTCGTCCTCATTTGCTGAGTGGAGCAGGGGAGTGGGCCTCCACGATCCGCTGGCATTTATTGGCAATTTGGGCACATTTTGGAGACACCTTGAGAAATTCATCGTGATGCGGGCAAAGCGAGACGTGAACCAGAAGCTGGTTTGCTGATTACAAAGGAACTACGTCACCAGACTTGTGCCCAGAGCCTGTTGACTCAACAAATAACATCGATAAATCTTCAGCTCGTTTCTCACTGAACGACGTCACAGAACAAACTGCTTCAGAACACAGTGAAGATTGAAAAGACAATGTTTTATTCTTTTACCAGAGTTTATTTACACTGAGCTTCTCTCACCAGTAGCCAGAATTCCTGGAGGAACATACACCTGCTGCAGAACTTCCAACTGCTGCAGGCCAGGAACCTGCTGTTGTGGAACACTGGACCAGGGAGCCACGAGACCAGCTAACCAGTGAACCACTGGATCAGGTAAACTCCAGACCAGGCAACCAGTGAATCACTGGACCAGGGAAGCAGTGAACCACTAGGCCAGTGAAGCGGTGAACCACTAGATCAGGGAACCAGGAACCACTGGACCAGGGAACCACTAGACCAGAGAACCAGGGAACCACCAGACCAAGGAACCAGAGATCCACTAGACCAGGCAACTATGGAGCTAATAGACCAGTGAACCACTAGACCAGATAACCAGTGAATCACTGGACAAGGGAACCAGTGAACCACTCAACCAGGGAACCACTAGACCAGGGAACCACTAGACCAGGGAACCACTAGACCAGGGAACCACTCGACCAGGGAACCACTCAACCAGGGAACCACTAGACCAGGGAACCACTAGACCAGGGAACCACGGCCATATTTGTCAGATTACGGATGCTAACGGGTTCGCAGTGAGTTACATCCAGAGGCATTTTGCAGAACTCACCTGCAGGCCGGGAAACATGTCAGATCCCCTGGTTCACCATGTCCCTGGTTCATCTTGTCTCTGGTTCAGCATCTCCTAGTTAACCATGTCCCTGGTTCATCATGTCCCTGGTTCACCTTGTCTCTGGTTCAGCATCTCGTGGTTAACTATGTCCCTGGTTCATCATGTCCCTGGTTCATCTTGTCTCTGATTCAGTATGTCCCTGGTTCATCATGTCCCTGGTTCAGTATGTCCCTGGTTCATCATGTCCCTGGTTCAGTATGTCCCTGGTTCCTCACGTCCCTGGTTTACCATACCCTGGTTCTGCATGTCATGGGTCTTCAAGCCAACATTCTCCACGTGCTTTGACCACGTGGATTTTTCTTTGTTCAGCAGTGAAATTGAATAATTGAATCCAGGCCACTTAGAACCAGAACCAGAACCACAACAAAACCGGCACAGAGGGTGAATAAAACACAGGAGAAAACATGTGCAATCATCATCATCAATCATCATTATCAATCATTAATCATCTCCTTATCATCATCATCATCATCATCATCATCATCATCATCATCATCATCATCATCATCATCATCATCATCATCATCATCATCATCATCATCTCATTATCATCATCATCAATCATCATCATCTCCTCCTCGTCCTCCTCCTCATGATCAACCATCATCAATAATCAGCATCTCCTTATCATCATCATCATCATCATCATCATCATCATCATCATCATCTCATCATCTTATCATCATCATCATCATCTCCTTATTATCATCATCATCAATCATCATCTCATTATCATCTCATCATCATCATCATCATCATCATCATCTCCATATCATCATCATCATCATCATCATCATCATCCGCTCACACAGCACCATGTTCCTCCATCCTGGATGCCACCAGTTCCAGCAGCCGGTCCTCTTCTGAGTGTGTGTGTGTGTGTGTGTGTGTGTGTGTGTGTGTGTGTGTGTGTGTGTGTGTGTGTGTGTGTGTGTGTGTGTGTGTGTGTGTGTGTGTGTGTGTGTGTGTGTGTGTGTGTGTGTGTGTGTCCAGGTCCAGGCCCCTGTAATTCCATGTCCCATAGTGTCCAGGTCCAAGTGTGTCTAAGTCCTGGTGGGCCCAGGTCCCGGTGGGTCCCGGTCCCAGTCCTGGTGGGTCCAGGTCCCGGTGGGTCACGGTTCCGGTCCGGGTGGTTACAGGTCCCGGTGGGTCCAGGTCCCAGTGGTTGCAGGTCCCGGTGATTCCAGGTCCCGGTGGGTCCTGGTCCCGGTGGTGGTCTACTGGAAGGCCAGCAGGAACATGAGCACCACATTGATGATGATGAGCAGCATCATGATGAGGAAGACCACCACCTTCTGGGTCTCTGGGGGGAGGTTGCAGCGCAGCACGGTGTTGAGGAGCCCCGTCCTCTGGCGGCTCCACCTCCCCGACCCGCCACCGCCGCCGCCGCCCCCCGCGAGCCATCAGCCCCCGGGCCTCGTCCTCCTCCTCCTCCCCCGCGCTGCCCCCGCCCCTCCCCCGCCGCCGGTCCCTCAGAGCCGAGCCTCCACACCACACGGCTCCTCCCGGTCCCGGTCCCAGTCCTGGACCCGGTCCTGGTCCGGCCCGGGGATCTGCGTCTCCGTCTTCTAGCGCTCCTCTCCTCCTCCGCTCGGCGCTCACCTCCTCTGCTTCTCCTGCCACCGTGTCGACGGCGTGGCGCCGGCCTGCCGCCGAGGCTGGGCGCCGATCTGAGTCAGTGTGCAGCTCTCCTGCTGCTCCTGCTGCTGCTGCTGCTGCTCCTCCTGCACCTCCTCCTGCTGCTGCTGCTGCTGCTGCTGCTGCTGCTGCTCTTCCTCCTGCTGCTCCTCCTGCCCCTGCTGCTCCTCCAGACACCTCCCTGTGTCTCTGGTTCAGGCTGTGGGTTCCTGTCTCCTCCTCTGGCGTTTCTTGGTCAGGACGTCAGGATGGAAGACGGAGGACAGGATGCTGGATCTCTCCGGTAAATCATAGTTCCTCCTCCTGCTCGTCCTCCTCCAGCTCCTCCTCCTCCTCTTCTCTCCGTCTGGCTGCTTGTTTTCCAGAGTGTTCTCCTTCCAGCCTACAGATGCTCAGCTGTTCTCAAGCTGGCTCACACACTGGCCATTAGTGCTCCCTCTCTTTGTCCTCTCTCTCCCTCTCTTTGTCCTCTCTCTCACTCTCTTTCTCTCTCTCTCTCTACCATTCCTCCTGTTAACAGCTCCTTCTAAAATGGTGCTACGCTGCCTGGAGCCGCATCCGACCACCTCCGTCACCCTCTGTTCTTCTCTCCTCCCTTCCTTCCTTTCCTTTTCTATGTGCACCCGCCCTGAACATCACTGGCAGCCAATCAGGATGCAGACAGTGTCAGCACATCCTGGATACCAGAGGAGATGAGGCAGCGCCATAGCAACCCCAGAGAGGGGTGCAGTGTGTGTGTGTGTGTGTGTGTGTGTGTGTGTGTGTGTGTGTGTGTGTGTGTGTGTGTGTGTGTGTGTGTGTGTGAGTTTGTGTGTGTGTGTGTGTGTGTGTGTGTGTGTGTGTGTGTGTGTGTGTGTGTGTGTGTGTGTGTGTGTGTGTGTGTGTGTGTGTGTGTGTGTGTGTGTGTGTGTGTGATTCATTCATCTAAGGTATAAATCATTATAATTTCATTAAACTATGAATGATTAGAAATGAGCTGAATGAGAAACCTTCTCTCAAACATCAGTGACTGTTACAGACACTAACATTAAACCAGCAATCTAGTGGACCAGCAATCTAGTGGACCAGCAATCTAGTGGACCAGGAATCTAGTGAAACAGTAAACTCGTGAATCGGTGAACCAGGAAATTCGTAAATCAGGAAACTAATGAACCAAGAATCTGGTAAACCAGGAAACTAGTGAAACAGGAAACCAGTGAACCAAGTAGCTAGTGAATCAGAAGACTGGTAAACTAGGAAACTAGTGAACCAGAGAACCAGGAATCTTGTAAATCAGGAAACTAATTAACCAAGAATCTCGCCAACCAGGAATCTAGTGAACCAGCAATCTGGTAAACAAGGAAACCAGTCAACCAAGAAACTAGTGAACCAGTGAACCAGGAATTTTGTAAATCAGGAAACTAATGAACCAAGAATCTCATCAACTAGGAATCTAGTGAACCGGTGAACCAGGAAACTAGTGAACCAGGAATCCAGTGAACCATCAATCTGGTAAACCAGGAAAGTAATTAACCGGGAAACCAGTGAACCAATGAACCAGGAATATCGTGAACCGGGAGACAAATTAACCAGGAAACCAGTTAACCAGAAGACTAATGAACCAGGAATCCAGTGAACCAGGAAACTAGTGAACTAGGAATCCAGTGAACCAGCAATCTGGTAAACCAGGAAAATTGTGAACCAGGAAAATAATTAACCAGAAAACAAGTGAACCAATGAACCAGGAAACTAACAAACCATGAAACCAGTGAACCAGAAGACTAGTGAACCAGGAAACTAACAAACCATGAAACCAGTGAACCAGAAGACTAGTGAACCAGAAGACTAGTGAACCAGGAATCCAGTTAACCAGCAATCGAGTGAACCATTGAGTCATTGAACAATGTTAATTTTATCAACTAAAACCAACAAAAATTTTTAGTTTGACCTCTGACCTCATAACCAGGTAATCCCAACCTCTGACCTCATCACCAGGTGATCTCTGATCTCATCACCAGGTGATCCTGATCTCTGACCTCATCACCAGGTGATCTCTGATCTCATCACCAGGTGATCCTGATCTCTGACCTCATCACCAGGTGATCTCTGACCTCATCACCAGGTGATCCAGACCTCATCACCAGGTGATCCTGATCTCATCACCAGGTGATCCTGACCTCATCACCAGGTGATCCTGACCTCTGACCTCATCACCAGGTGATCCTGATCTCATCACCAGGTGATCCTGACCTCTGACCTCATCACCAGGTGATCCAGACCTCATCACCAGGTGATCCAGACCTCATCACCAGGTGATCCTGATCTCATCACCAGGTGATTCTGATCTCTGACCTCATCACCAGGTGATCCAGACCTCATCACCAGGTGATCCTGACCTCATCACCAGGTGATCCTGACCTCTGACCTCATCACCAGGTGATCCAGACCTCATCACCAGGTGATCCAGACCTCATCACCAGGTGATCCTGATCTCATCACCAGGTGATCCTGATCTCTGACCTCATCACCAGGTGATCCAGACCTCATCACCAGGTGATCCTGATCTCTGACCTCATCACCAGGTGATGTCAATGTAAATATTAATGTAGTAAAACTGCATAGATTGTCAGATAAAAATGAAATGTTGTACGGAGGATCCTGACACGTGGAGGAAACTCGAAAAAATAAGATTTGGGGGCTCGATGCCTTTCTATTTTCAAAAACAAAAAACAATTGTGTCTCCGCCTGATAAGTTCTCATCAGAAGTGATTATTTCCAATCACGTTATTCAACATTCTACTGCCCCAAATGTGTATAAAAAACTTCAATTTGAGCCCAAGATGAGCTTTTATGTTGAAAATGACTCTTGCTGTGTCCAAACTTCTGAGCTGGACCTGAATTCAGAGATAACAGAATTTTCACTGGGATTAAGGATAGTTCTGCATCAATATGTTTCTTTAAATAAATAAATGAATGACTAAATAAATACACACACATCTTCTTCCGGTCTCACTGAAGGCGGTGGCTTCTCTGTCCTCCCTCGTCTTCCCTGCTCGCTGCTCCTGTCTTGTACTGTCTCATGTCAGAATCTAACAAGAACCTCTCTTTCCATCTCTATCCTAACTGGAACCATGGAACTGATCAGCTGGTCTCAATCCACCACATTATACAACAAGACGATCAGACGAGGGACAGCCCACATGTCCTGATGGGACGTTTGCTGCCGGATACACGTTGGACTCCTGGGACAGCTGGAGGATGGTGTGTCTGTCCATTCTTTCCATGGAGGAGGTGGAAGACCTCTCCATAATGGGTTCATGATAACAGGTCTGCTGCTGATTGGAGCTGCTGGGTTCCTGATCTATCACCAAGTGGAGAAGACACTGGCAGCTGCATTGGGACGGCTGCCAATCGTCCCTGAGGGACTGCAGGGCTTTGGACGCTCACACTCATGTGATAAACCAACTCAGAGCTCTGCTGGAACGCTTAAATGGCCACAGATTAGGAGCAGCATGGAGACCAGAGACTGGAGGACGAGAGAAAGACGAAGACGTCCTGACCCAAAACAAATCTGATCTCCATTCAGAGTCCCTCAGACGTCCAGACGCTGAAGGCTGGACTGTCTTTCTATTTCTCCTGG
>NC_137648.1:24421980-24612194 GCF_963383615.2 Lipophrys pholis | reverse complement strand
TCCTTTCTCTCTCTCTCTCGTCTCTCTCTTTCTCGTCTCGTCTCCTCTCTCTCTCTCTCGTCTCCTCTCGTCTCGTCCTCTCTCTCTCTCGTCTCCTCTCCTTTCTCTCTCTCGTCTCCTCTCCTCTCTCTCTCTCATCTCTCTCTCGTCTCCTCTCCTCTCGTCTCGTCCTCTCTCTCTCTCGTCTCCTCTCGTCTCCTCTCTCTCCTCTCCTCTCTCTCTCTCTTGTCTCCTCTCCTCTCGTCCTCTCTCTCTCTCGTCTCTCTCTCTCTCGTCTCCTCTCCTTTCTCTCTCTCGTCTCTCTCTCTCTCGTCTCCTCTCCTCTCTCTCTCATCTCTCTCTCGTCTCCTCTCCTCTCGTCTCGTCCTCTCTCTCTCTCGTCTCCTCTCCTCTCCTTTCTCTCTCTCTCTCTCGTCTCTCTCTCTCTCGTCTCCTCTCCTCTCCTCTCGTCTCGTCCTCTCTCTCTCTCCTCTCCTCTCTCTCGTCTCTCTCTCTCGTCTCCTCTCGTCTCCTCTCCTTTCTCTCTCTCTCCTCTCTCTCTCTCTCTCTCATCTCTCTCTCGTCTCCTCTCCTCTCGTCCTCTCTCTCTCTCGTCTCTCTCTCTCTCGTCTCCTCTCCTCTCCTTTCTCTCTCTCTCTCTCTCGTCTCTCTCTCTCTCGTCTCCTCTCCTCTCGTCTCGTCCTCTCTCTCTCTCGTCTCCTCTCCTTTCTCTCTCTCTCGTCTCTCTCTCTCGTCCTCTCTCTCTCTCTCGTCTCCTCTCCTCTCCTTTCTCTCTCTCTCTCGTCTCCTCTCCTCTCCTTTCTCTCTCTCGTCCTCTCTCTCTCTCATCTCCTCTCCTCTCCTCTCCTTTCTCTCTCTCTCTCATCTCCTCTCCTCTCCTTTCTCTCTCTCTCTCGTCTCCTCTCCTCTCCTCTCGTCCTCTCTCTCTCTCTAGTCTCTCTCTCTCTCTCTCTTTAAAAAGAAATGTCATTGTACTTGTTGCAGTGATAATAAAGTTGATTGATCGATTGATTGGTTGATTGTATCACTAGTCATTTGAGGTGAGCAGTCCCTGGTTGATTGTGATCAAGTAGCACATGATCTAGAGGAAGATCACATTAGTGAGTGTTTCACATTAGTGAGTGTTTCACATTAGTGAGTGTTTCACATTAGTGAGTGTTTTACATTAGTGAGAGTTTCACATTAGTGAGTGTTTTACATTAGTGAGAGTTTCACATTAGTGAGTGACCATCTACCTTGATGAAGAAGTGTCTGATGATGAGGTTTATAGGAGGTTCCTGAGGTTTAATCCAGAACCAGTGATGTCAGAAGACACTGAAAAATGGACAAAGTCAGAAACGAGTTTATCTGTGATTGATTTTTGACCCACAAAGTCCTTTTCTTGGACCCTGTGAAGACGACGTCTCCCAGCACCGCTGAAGGAAACTGGTGGCGTCGCATCAGAGAGTGATCCAGTACCAGGCCCAGTACCAGGCCCAGTACCAGGCCCAGTACCAGGCCCAGTACCAGGCCCAGTACCAGGCCCAGGGCGACGTCATCAAATCACAAAGAAATACACACTTCTCCCTCTTCTTCCTCCTTTTCTCCTGCCGTTCTCCCGGCTCTTCCCCTCACGGTCCCTCTCACTATCCATTCCTCCACCCTCGCCACAGATCAGTGGGACCGCAGTACGGGCCGCAGTACGGGCCGCAGTACGGGCCACCCTCCTCCTCCTCCTCCTCCTCCTCCTCCTCCTCCTCTCCTAATATACATGATTCGGCCAATCAAAGTCACGAGAAGCATTTCCACAATCCCTGCACCTCTCCTTCAGTCCACCGCGGTCGCTACAGTATCACAGCGCCCCCTGCAGGGCTCCAGCTCTGCCTGCAGTGTGAGGAAGACCAGTACAGACCTGCCAACCTTGTCAAAATATTCTGAGGACCACTTTTGTTGTGCGGCTTTTTTTTTTTTACTTTTGCAACTCCATTGCTTTGCACGCAGTAATCTCCCCATTCACTGGCTGGGAATTGGTTATAAAACACAATAAAACCTATATTTTTGATGATAATACTTTTAATAAAGTAAATATAGACATTTTGCACTCATCAACAGAAAAGCTAAACATGCCATGTCCTGATCAGGACAGCCTTCCAGTGGAACACTTTCAGAACATGAACATGCTGTTAACAAACCAAAGGAACTACATTATTTAAAAAGAAAAGTATTTAGTTGACCAGGGCAGTGGTGGTAAAACCTGCTGCAGAAGATTTGTTGGCTTCATGTTTAAACTGTATAAATAATCACATTCCTCCTCATATACGGCCGACTCTATCTGCAATGGATATATAGAAAGGCTAACACACACACACACACACACACACACACACACACACACACACACACACACACACACACACACACACACACACACACACACACACACACACACACACACACACACACACACACACACACACACAGAGTTTAGGAACATGAAGAATCCTGAGGAAACAGATCAAATTAAACTTGACACTGGTGACCTCCGACACTGAACTGTGAGTGTGCGCTGGCTGTTGGAACCCTGGAGGAGGGTCAGGGTTCTGGAGGAGGGTCAGGGTTCTGGAGGAGGGTGAGGGTTCTGGAGGAGGGTGGGGATTCTGGAGGAGGGTGAGGGTTCTGGAGGAGGGTGGGGGTTCTGGAGGAGGGTGAGGGTTCTGGAGGAGGGTCAGGGTTCTGGAAGAGGGTGGGGGTTCTGGAGGAGGGTGAGGGTTCTGGAGGAGGGTGGGGGTTCTGGAGGAGGGTGAGGGTTCTGGAGGAGGGTGGGGGTTCTGGAGGAGGGTGAGGGTTCTGGAGGAGGGTCAGGGTTCTGGAAGAGGGTGGGGGTTCTGGAGGAGGGTGAGGGTTCTGGAGGAGGGTCGGGGTTCTGGAGGAGGGTGGGGGTTCTGGAGGGGGGTCAGGGTTCTGGAGGAGGGTGAGGGTTCTGGAGGAGGGTGGGGGTTCTGGAGGAGGGTGAGGGTTCTGGAGGAGGGTCAGGGTTCTGGAAGAGGGTGGGGGTTCTGGAGGAGGGTGAGGGTTCTGGAAGAGGGTCGGGGTTCTGGAAGAGGGTGGGGGTTCTGGAGGAGGGTGGGCGTTCTGGAGGAGGGTGAGGGTTCTGGAGTTGGGTGAGGGTTCTGGAGGAGGGTGAGGGTTCTGGAGGAGGGTGGGGGTTCTGGAGGAGGGTGGGCGTTCTGGAGGAAGGTGAGGGTTCTGGAGGAGGGTGAGGGTTCTGGAAGAGGGTGGGGGTTCTGGAGGAGGGTGGGGGTTCTGGAGGAGGGTGAGGGTTCTGGAGTTGGGTGAGGGTTCTGGAGGAGGGTGAGGGTTCTGGAGGAGGGTGGGGGTTCTGGAGGAAGGGTCGGGGTTCTGGAGGAGGGTGGGGGTTCTGACTGGTAAACAGAAAACCTTTTCTGACCTGTTGTGGAAAGTTTCTTGAATGTCGTTTTACTCTGAAGCTCAATGAACATAGAATTTTATAGAAGTTATTTTTGTGGAGCCTCATCCAAGTAATTGTGTTTAAAAACACACCCTGCTATGTGTTCTCATGGTGGTTGATAATGTGTTCCCGGGAGTTTGGGTAATTGCTTGTGAAGAGTTTGATTTCGAGGATTTCAAACCCTGAGTTTGGGGAAGCTGGGACATGTTTCCTAGATATTGTAGACGTGGGTAGTTTAATTACACGTCCGGTAGCGCAAGGAAGCACAGCCAGGTTTATCGATGTTTTTGAAACACAAGTCATAGACGGAGTTCTATGGTGTTTAGATCTATAGTACATTCGCCATGAGATCATAGAAAGGGTCAATCTGAACGAGTCGATGATTTGACATCATCGACCGACAGGTGGAGAAATCTGTGGTGTGATTCCTGGTTAGAGGAGTGAGGAGGTAACCTTTGTGCATCGGGCGGTGGAGTCGTAATGTTTGTGAGACTCAGATAAATAATAATACTGGTAATAAGTAGAGATGCTCGTGTGGTTCTGGAGTCAGATTGGAGGTTAACGCTGTTGATTTGTTGACCGTTTGATGGTTTTATGTGGACGAGTTGCAAAGTTATTGTGCCGAGAGATGAAATCATTGTGTGTGTGTGTGTGTGTGTGTGTGTGTGTGTGTGTGTGTGTGTGTGTGTGTGTGTGTGTGTGTGTGTGTGTGTGTGTGTGTGTGTGTGTGTGTATCAGTGTTGTAGAAACAGGATTTGTTTCTTAAAGATGGCTGTACTGGTAAACAGGTCTGTGGTTGTAAAATGGCGGCTGTTTCTTAGAGACTTGATGCGATGAGGCACCTGGAGGAAAATGAGGGGTGTGACCTTCCCCCGTCGGAGAACACACGGTTTGGTGTTTTGGGGGAGAACTCCTGAGTGAATGAGACACGAGTTGATGAGAGCCTCCTTCAGGATGGAACCTTCTGAATGAGGACTGTATGACTCAGTGGGACTCGGTGTACCAACCTACCTGGAATTATACGTGTCTTTACTTCCAGATAGCAGCTGATGAGGAGAAATATTAAGAACAATGAATGAACAGAATTGACTTAAGTCCTCAAAGGGGAGGAGCCTTGGTATGAGGAATGATCAGACTGTGACGTAAAGAAATACCAATTTGTTTTACTTTCTTACAGAATGGTAAAAGTTAATTATGTTAATTTAAGATGTTTTGCAGATATGAGACAGTGATGGACCCCTCCAGTGTGAAGAGGGACGCCTTGGCAGCTCTGGATGAGCTCGGCCAGACAAACTGAAGCTTGAAGCTGCTCTGGGGTCGTTATGAAAGGGAGGCACTTTTCAGGGATCACTAGGAATTCTTTACTACATAGAATGGGGCGGGGTGAGGTGAGGTGAGGTGAGGTGAGGTGAGGTGAGGTGAGGTGGTGAGGTCAGGAGGTGAGGTGAGGTGGTGATGTGAGGTGAGCTGGTGAGGTGAGGTGGTGTTGTGAGGTGAGGTGGTGATTTGAGGTGAGGTGCTGAGGTGGTGTGGTGAGGTGTAGAGGTGAGGTGAGGTGGTGATGTGAGGTAGTGATGTGAGGTGAGGTGGTGATGTGAGGTGAGGTGGTGAGGTGAGCTGGTGAGGTGGTGATGTGAGGTGAGGTGGTGATGTGAGGTGAGCTGGTGATTTGAGGTGAGGTGGTGAGGTGAGGTGGTGTGGTGAGGTGAGGTGTAGAGGTGAGGTGAGGTGAGGTGGTGATGTGAGGTGAGCTGGTGAGGTGAGGTGGTGTTGTGAGGTGAGGTGGTGATTTGAGGTGAGGTGGTGAGGTGAGCTGGTGAGGTGGTGATGTGAGGTGAGCTGGTGAGGTGAGATGGTGTTGTGAGGTGAGGTGGTGATTTGAGGTGAGGTGGTGAGGTGGTGATGTGAGGTGAGGTGGTGATGTGAGGTGAGGTGGTGATTTGAGGTGAGGTGGTGAGGTGGTGTGGTGAGGTGTAGAGGTGAGGTGAGGTGGTGATGTGAGGTGGTGATGTGAGGTGAGGTGGTGAGGTGGTGATGTGAGGTGAGGTGAGGTGGTGATGTGAGGGGGTGATGTGAGGTGAGGTGGTGAGGTGGTGATGTGAGGTGGTGAGGTGGTGATGTGAGGTTAGGTGAGGTGGTGATGTGAGGTAGTGTGGTGAGGTGTAGTGAGGTGAGGTGTAGTGAGGTGGTGATGTAAGGTGAGGTGGTGAGGTGGTGATGTGAGGTGGTGAGGTGAGGTGTAGTGAGGTGAGGTGTAATGAGATGGTGAGGTGGTGATGTGAGGTGAGGTGGTGATGTGAGGTGAGCTGGTGATGTGAGGTGAGCTGGTGAGGTGAGGTGGTGTTGTGAGGTGAGGTGGTGATTTGAGGTGACGTGGTGAGGTGAGGTGGTGTGGTGAGGTGTAGAGGTGAGGTGAGGTGAGGTGGTGATGTGAGGTGAGGTGGTGAGGTGAGGTGGTGATGTGAGGTGAGGTGGTGAGGTGGTGATGTGAGGTGAGGTGGTGAGGTGGTGATGTGAGGTGAGGTGGTGATGTGAGGTGAGGTGGTGAGGTGAGGTGGTGATGTGATGTGGTGAGGTGGTGATGTGAGGTGTAGTGAGGTGAGGTGTAGTGAGGTGGTGATGTGAGGTGGTGAGGTGAGGTGGTGAGGTGAGGTGGTGATGTGGTGATGTGAGGTGGTGAGGTGAGGTGGTGAGGTGAGGTGAGGTGGTGATGTGAGGTGGTGATGTGAGGTGGTGATGTGAGGTGAGGTGGGGTGTAGTGAGGTGAGGTGGTGATGTGAGGTGGTGATGTGAGGTGAGGTGGGGTGTAGTGAGGTGAGGTGGTGATGTGAGGTGGTGATGTGAGGTGAGGTGGGGTGTAGTGAGGTGAGGTGAGGTTGTGAGAACTGGATGAAGGTTGGAACATGAACACACAGAAGGGAAGCCGTGGTGACGACCAACACAGTAAACACAAATATTCAGACTCGATGATTTTTTTTAGGCTCAAATTAGATATTTAAATATAAGATTAAACTTTTAAATGGATTGACAAAATATTAAAATGATGGTTCTATAACGTGTTCTGTTGATCTCTGAGGGAGATATGTTGTAATTGAATAAATATTAGAATAAAGCCCAGAGAGTAAATAACTGGTTGCAGTAAAGTTTTGGGAAATTGATTAATATTTGATGAAATTAGCGTTGGATACTTCTCCACAGTAAATGTACGACATGTTGTTGTATTGAGCCACAGATTGTCTCACGTCTCAACGAGACGCAGGTTCATAGCATCAATGAGAGATTTATAACATTTGGATTTTCAAATGAGATTAAAAACTTTTAGAAAGACCAGATTAGATAATAGATCCTTTTTAATTAGAGAACTGATTTTAACACACGGGTATAGATTTGATTGAAGTCGTGAGAAATTAGTTGATAAAATTATGTCAAAGTTTTAACTCTCAGTAGGTTTAATAATAAGAACAAATAGAACATTTAAATACAACTTAAGAAAAGTTATGTAAAAATAGGGACAATTAGAAAGAAGAGCCTGGAATTATTTCATCAAGGACCTGAAGTAAAAGTACAGAGAGAAATATTGGATGAAAAATTAATGACATTAGGAAAATCTTTGAAAAATCTAAAATTAATGATCAACTGTAAAATTCTATCGGGAAAAAAATAGTTGTGGGAATAATGTTAAGATAAATAAAATAAATTCAGTTTGACTGTTTTATCGGCATAATTCTAAGATCAATACTCGGGACAGAACCATTCCTTGTTATTTAAATATTGGAAATTAAAATTATACAAGCATCCGAAAAGTGTTGGTTCCTCTCCTGCTGATTGAAATCCTCACAGTCCCTCAACAGACCACTGTGGTTTGATGAAGGTTCAGGACAGAACGTGGTTCTCTAGAGGTTGATGAAGGTTCAGGACAGAACGTGGTTCTCTAGAGGTTGATGAAGGTTCAGGACAGAACGTGGTTCTCTAGAGGTTGATGAAGGTTCAGGACAGAACGTGGTTCTCTAGAGGTAGATGAAGGTTCAGGACAGAACGAGGTTCTCTAGAGGTTGATGAAGGTTCAGGACAGAACGTGGTTCTCTAGAGGTTGATGAAGGTTCAGGACAGAACGTGGTTCTCTAGAGGTAGATGAAGGTTCAGGACAGAACGTGGTTCTCTGTAGAGGTTGATGAGATTGATGAAGGTTCAGGACAGAACGTGGTTCTCTAGAGGTAGATGAAGGTTCAGGACAGAACGTGGTTCTCTAGAGGTAGATGAAGGTTCAGGACAGAACGTGGTTCTCTGTAGAGGTTGATGAGATTGATGAAGGTTCAGGACAGAACGTGGTTCTCTGCAGAGATTGATGAAGGTTAAGGACAGAACAAGGTTCTCTGCAGAGGTTGATGAAGGTTAAGTACAGAACGTGGTTCTCCGTAGAGATTGATGAAGGTTAAGGACAGAACGTGGTTCTCTAGAGGTTGATGAAGCTTCAGGACAGAACGTGGTTCTCTGTAGAGGTTAATGAAGGTTCAAGACAGAACGTGGTTCTCTGTAGAGGTTGATGAAGGTTCAGGACAGAACGTGGTTCTCTGTAGAGGTTGATGAAGGTTCAGGACAGAACGTGGTTCTCTGTAGAGGTTGATGAAGGTTAATGAAGGTTCAGGAGAGAACGTGGTTCTCTGCAGAGGTTGATGAAGGTTCAGGACAGAACGTGGTTCTCTGTAGAGGTTGATGAAGGTTCAGGACAGAACGTGGTTCTGTGTAGAGGTTGATGAAGGTTCAGGACAGAACGTGGTTCTCTGTAGAGGTTAATGAAGGTTAATGAAGGTTCAGGAGAGAACGTGGTTCTCTGTAGAGGTTGATGGAGGTTCAGGACAGAATGTGGTTCTCTGCAGAGGTTAATGAAGGTTCAGGACAGAACGAGGTTCTCTGTAGAGGTTAATGAAGGTTCAGGACAGAACATGGTTCTCTGTAGAGGTTGATGAAGGTTCAGGACAGAACGAGGTTCTCTGTAGAGGTTGATGAAGGTTCAGGACAGAACGTGGTTCTCTGTAGAGGTTGATGGAGGTTCAGGACAGAATGTGGTTCTCTGCAGAGGTTAATGAAGGTTCAGGACAGAACGAGGTTCTCTGTAGAGGTTAATGAAGGTTCAGGACAGAACATGGTTCTCTGTAGAGGTTGATGAAGGTTCAGGACAGAACGAGGTTCTCTGTAGAGGTTGATGAAGGTTCAGGACAGAACGTGGTTCTCTGTAGAGGTTAATGAAGGTTAATGAAGGTTCAGGACAGAACGTGGTTCTCTGTAGAGGTTGATGAAGGTTCAGGACAGAACGAGGTTCTCTGGAGGTAGATGAAGGTTCAGGACAGAACGTGGTTCTCTAGAGGTTGATGAAGGTTCAGGACAGAACGTGGTTCTCTAGAGGTAGATGAAGGTTCAGGACAGAACGTGGTTCTCTAGAGGTTGATGAAGGTTCAGGACAGAACGTGGTTCTCTGTAGAGGTTGATGAGATTGATGAAGGTTCAGGACAGAACGTGGTTCTCTAGAGGTAGATGAAGGTTCAGGACAGAACGTGGATCTCTAGAGGTAGATGAAGGTTCAGGACAGAACGTGGTTCTCTAGAGGTAGATGAAGGTTCAGGACAGAACGTGGATCTCTAGAGGTAGATGAAGGTTCAGGACAGAACGTGGTTCTCTAGAGGTTGATGAAGGTTCAGGACAGAACGTGGTTCTCTGGAGGTAGATGAAGGTTCAGGACAGAACGTGGTTCTCTAGAGGTAGATGAAGGTTCAGGACAGAACGTGGTTCTCTAGAGGTTGATGAAGGTTCAGGACAGAACGTGGTTCTCTGTAGAGGTTGATGAGATTGATGAAGGTTCAGGACAGAACGTGGTTCTCTGCAGAGATTGATGAAGGTTAAGGACAGAACGAGGTTCTCTGCAGAGGTTGATGAAGGTTAAGTACAGAACGTGGTTCTCCGTAGAGATTGATGAAGGTTAAGGACAGAACGTGGTTCTCTAGAGGTTGATGAAGCTTCAGGACAGAACGTGGTTCTCTGTAGAGGTTAATGAAGGTTCAGGACAGAACGTGGTTCTCTGTAGAGGTTGATGAAGGTTCAGGACAGAACGTGGTTCTCTGTAGAGGTTGATGAAGGTTCAGGACAGAACGTGGTTCTCTGTAGAGGTTGATGAAGGTTAATGAAGGTTCAGGAGAGAACGTGGTTCTCTGCAGAGGTTGATGAAGGTTCAGGACAGAACGTGGTTCTCTGCAGAGGTTGATGAAGGTTAATGAAGGTTCAGGAGAGAACGTGGTTCTCTGCAGAGGTTGATGAAGGTTCAGGACAGAACATGGTTCTCTGTAGAGGTTGATGAAGGTTCAGGACAGAACGTGGTTCTGTGTAGAGGTTGATGAAGGTTCAGGACAGAACGTGGTTCTCTGTAGAGGTTAATGAAGGTTAATGAAGGTTCAGGAGAGAACGTGGTTCTCTGTAGAGGTTGATGGAGGTTCAGGACAGAACGTGGTTCTCTGCAGAGGTTAATGAAGGTTCAGGACAGAACGAGGTTCTCTGTAGAGGTTAATGAAGGTTCAGGACAGAACATGGTTCTCTGTAGAGGTTGATGAAGGTTCAGGACAGAACGAGGTTCTCTGTAGAGGTTGATGAAGGTTCAGGACAGAACGTGGTTCTCTGTAGAGGTTAATGAAGGTTAATGAAGGTTCAGGACAGAACGTGGTTCTCTGTAGAGGTTGATGAAGGTTCAGGACAGAACGAGGTTCTCTGGAGGTAGATGAAGGTTCAGGACAGAACGTGGTTCTCTAGAGGTTGATGAAGGTTCAGGACAGAACGTGGTTCTCTAGAGGTAGATGAAGGTTCAGGACAGAACGTGGTTCTCTAGAGGTTGATGAAGGTTCAGGACAGAACGTGGTTCTCTGTAGAGGTTGATGAGATTGATGAAGGTTCAGGACAGAACGTGGTTCTCTAGAGGTAGATGAAGGTTCAGGACAGAACGTGGATCTCTAGAGGTAGATGAAGGTTCAGGACAGAACGTGGTTCTCTAGAGGTAGATGAAGGTTCAGGACAGAACGTGGATCTCTAGAGGTAGATGAAGGTTCAGGACAGAACGTGGTTCTCTAGAGGTTGATGAAGGTTCAGGACAGAACGTGGTTCTCTGGAGGTAGATGAAGGTTCAGGACAGAACGTGGTTCTCTAGAGGTAGATGAAGGTTCAGGACAGAACGTGGTTCTCTAGAGGTTGATGAAGGTTCAGGACAGAACGTGGTTCTCTGTAGAGGTTGATGAGATTGATGAAGGTTCAGGACAGAACGTGGTTCTCTGCAGAGATTGATGAAGGTTAAGGACAGAACGAGGTTCTCTGCAGAGGTTGATGAAGGTTAAGTACAGAACGTGGTTCTCCGTAGAGATTGATGAAGGTTAAGGACAGAACGTGGTTCTCTAGAGGTTGATGAAGCTTCAGGACAGAACGTGGTTCTCTGTAGAGGTTAATGAAGGTTCAGGACAGAACGTGGTTCTCTGTAGAGGTTGATGAAGGTTCAGGACAGAACGTGGTTCTCTGTAGAGGTTGATGAAGGTTCAGGACAGAACGTGGTTCTCTGCAGAGGTTAATGAAGGTTCAGGACAGAACGAGGTTCTCTGTAGAGGTTAATGAAGGTTCAGGACAGAACATGGTTCTCTGTAGAGGTTGATGAAGGTTCAGGACAGAACGAGGTTCTCTGTAGAGGTTGATGAAGGTTCAGGACAGAACGTGGTTCTCTGTAGAGGTTAATGAAGGTTAATGAAGGTTCAGGACAGAACGTGGTTCTCTGTAGAGGTTGATGAAGGTTCAGGACAGAACGAGGTTCTCTGGAGGTAGATGAAGGTTCAGGACAGAACGTGGTTCTCTAGAGGTTGATGAAGGTTCAGGACAGAACGTGGTTCTCTAGAGGTAGATGAAGGTTCAGGACAGAACGTGGTTCTCTGTAGAGGTTGATGAAGGTTCAGGACAGAACGTGGTTCTCTGTAGAGGTTGATGAGATTGATGAAGGTTCAGGACAGAACGTGGTTCTCTAGAGGTAGATGAAGGTTCAGGACAGAACGTGGATCTCTAGAGGTAGATGAAGGTTCAGGACAGAACGTGGTTCTCTAGAGGTAGATGAAGGTTCAGGACAGAACGTGGATCTCTAGAGGTAGATGAAGGTTCAGGACAGAACGTGGTTCTCTAGAGGTTGATGAAGGTTCAGGACAGAACGTGGTTCTCTGGAGGTAGATGAAGGTTCAGGACAGAACGTGGTTCTCTAGAGGTAGATGAAGGTTCAGGACAGAACGTGGTTCTCTAGAGGTTGATGAAGGTTCAGGACAGAACGTGGTTCTCTGTAGAGGTTGATGAGATTGATGAAGGTTCAGGACAGAACGTGGTTCTCTGCAGAGATTGATGAAGGTTAAGGACAGAACGAGGTTCTCTGCAGAGGTTGATGAAGGTTAAGTACAGAACGTGGTTCTCCGTAGAGATTGATGAAGGTTAAGGACAGAACGTGGTTCTCTAGAGGTTGATGAAGCTTCAGGACAGAACGTGGTTCTCTGTAGAGGTTAATGAAGGTTCAGGACAGAACGTGGTTCTCTGTAGAGGTTGATGAAGGTTCAGGACAGAACGTGGTTCTCTGTAGAGGTTAATGAAGGTTCAGGACAGAACGTGGTTCTCTGTAGAGGTTGATGAAGGTTCAGGACAGAACGTGGTTCTCTGTAGAGGTTGATGAAGGTTCAGGACAGAACGTGGTTCTCTGTAGAGGTTGATGAAGGTTAATGAAGGTTCAGGAGAGAACGTGGTTCTCTGCAGAGGTTGATGAAGGTTCAGGACAGAACGTGGTTCTCTGCAGAGGTTGATGAAGGTTCAGGACAGAACGTGGTTCTCTGTAGAGGTTGATGAAGGTTCAGGACAGAACGTGGTTCTCTGTAGAGGTTAATGAAGGTTAATGAAGGTTCAGGAGAGAACGTGGTTCTCTGTAGAGATTAATGAAGCTTCAGGACAGAACGTGGTTCTCTGTAGAGGTTGATGAAGGTTCAGGACAGAACGTGGTTCTCTGTAGAGGTTAATGAAGGTTCAGGACAGAACATGGTTCTCTGTAGAGGTTGATGAAGGTTCAGGACAGAACGTGGTTCTCTGTAGAGGTTGATGAGAAGCACCACAGATGAGGAATGAGAGGAAGAGAAGAAGACCTCATGAGAGACGATGGTTGTAGAGGAAAGGTCTCACAGGAGACACATGGACACAGGGAAGGACAAGGAGCTGCTCAGTGTGAAACCAGGGATGATTTTATGTGTTTATATCAAATAAAAGGGAAATTGTAAAATATTTGATTAAAATATCCGAGAAAAATAATATTTTCTTTAGTATAAGAGGAGAATGGTGATAGTGAAATAGATAAAAGAACAATTAGGGACATGATTAGAGTTAAAAGGTAATCTGTACAACATGTGATAATAGGACATATGATAATAGGACATTTGATAGTAGGACATATGACATAGGACATATGATAATAGGACATATGATAGTAGGACATTTGATAGTAGGACATATGACATAGGACATATGACAATAGGACATTTGACAATAGGACATATGATAATAGGACATATGACAATAGGACATTTGACAATAGGACATATGACAATAGGACATATGACAATAGGACATATGATAATAGGACATATGACATAGGACATATGACAATAGGACATTTGACAATAGGACATATGACAATAGGACATATGACAATAGGACATATGATAATAGGACATATGATAGTAGGACATTTGATAGTAGGACATATGACATAGGACATATGATAATAGGACATATGATAATAGGACATATGATAATAGGACATTTGATAGTAGGACATATGACAATAGGACATATGATAATAGGACATATGATAATAGGACATTTGATAGTAGGACATATGATAATAGGACATTTGATAATAAAGTGCACAAATAAAACTAGTTAATCTCAGGGAGATTCTAACAATATTAATTCTAAAAACTTAAAAATCCAATGATTTAAGTATTGGTAGTTGGTCCATCATAAATGAAGACGTGTTGGACTGTCTCATGATCTGATGTGAGATGTTAAAGATGGACCAGAAGGAAGACAGATGTTGACAGCGCCACCTACCAACATCAAGTGAAGTACAGCAGCTCAGGAGGAAATGATTTAGGACTTGGCTGTGGATCCTGAAGTGAAAGAACGATGACTCAGCAAGATCTTAGTGACGCTCTGGAAGAAGACGTCTTTGAAGAGCACAGACACTGGGAAGAACAGAGACGTCCTCAAGCCTCTTGTGAACAGCGCCCCCTAGAGGATGAATTTGATAATAAAGAATTTGATGTGTTTGATTAAAAATGATGATAACGAATGTGATGATGATGATGATGATGATGATGATGATGATGATGATGATGATGATGATGATGATGATGATGCAAAAGGGGGCGGTAACATTAAGGGACGTATGTTTGCTTCTTACTTTCTGTGGTCATTTTGTACTTGTTTGTGTCGGAACATAGCATGAGCCAGAAGGGGAACGTCAGATTATTTTAATCTGATTCTTCTGTGTAATCTGCCATTTTAGCTTCACTGTTACAGAGACAAAAGCTTTGCATCCTCCCATGTTTACTCCCTCCATTCTGTACCATGTAGATTCACTGATACTCAAGAACAACAGCCTGTTGACGTGTAAACAAGGAAGTGACAACAAACTGGAGCCTCAGAGAACAGAGAACATTGTGATTGGTGCAGAGTGTAAGACAGGAAGTGGTCACAGAGACGGACGGAGAACCGCCTCCCTGATTCAAAAGTCAATGTTTGGTAGGGGGGGGGCTCTGTATTACTAATAAATAATTCTGTAAATTCGTAACAATCTCAGATCTGTTGTTTCTTAAGACAGGCACAGTTTAGGAACATGCAACACACACACACACACACACACACACACACACACACACACACACACACACACACACACACACACACACACACACACACACACACACACACAGAGTTTACCTTTGTAAGCTGCAGCGAGTGGGGAACGGAGGACGGAGAGGGAGAGGGAGAGGGAGGCAGGAGGAGGGAGGCAGGAGGAGGGGGGCGGAGGCGGAGGGCAGGAGGAGGGGGGCGGAGGAGGGGGGCGGAGGCGGAGGGCAGGAGGAGGGGGGCGGAGGCGGGGGGCGGAGGGCAGGAGGAGGGGGGCGGAGGAGGGGGGCGGAGGCGGAGGGCAGGAGGAGAGGGGCGGAGGAGGGGGGCGGAGGCGGAGGGCAGGAGGAGAGGGGTGGGGTGTGACGCTATCGGTTCGGTAGACTGTTATCCTCTTCTCTCCAGTGATTGGCTGAAACTGCTTCACCGCGCTGCTGCCTCGTGTTGTCAGACATGAGTACTGCACGTTCACCACAGAACTCGTACTTTCGAGTCGTACCAGCGTATTTAGATATCAAATTGCGTACTTGCTAACAAAATGCGTAGAGGTTGGCAGGTTTGATGACATTAGCAGGAATTCAAAACGACACCCGAAGGTAAATATCAACATGCAAATCTGAAAGCATGAGCAGTGAGGTTCAGGAGAAACTCTGTCAGTGAAGCTCAACGTCAACAAGCAGGTGTGTGTACAGAATGTGTTAGCAATTAGGTGACTCTGGACTGACTCTGTCCTGACTCTGTCCTCTGACTCTGTCCTCTGACTCTGTCCTCTGACTCTGTCCTCTGACTCTGGATTGACACTGGACTGACTCTGTCTGAGAGAAAGAGAGAGAGAGAGAGAGAGAGAGAGAGAGAGAGAGAGAGAGAGAGAGAGAGAGAGATGAGTCAAGTCAGTGGGTACGTCTGCAAAGTCCCTCCTATCTCCTTATCTATGGACTTTACCTGAACCCCTGGATGACATCACGGGGTTAAGGAAAGGTGTTAGGAGGCTTCCTAAAGGAGTTAAGGAAAGGTGTTAGGAGGCTTCCTAAAGGAGTTAAGGAAAGGTGTTAGGAGGCTTCCTAAAGGAGTTAAGGAAAGGTGTTAGGAGGCTTCCTAAAGGAGTTAGTGAAAGGTGTTAGGAGGCTTCCTAAAGGAGTTAAGGAAAGGTGTTAGGAGGCTTCCTAAAGGAGTTAGTGAAAGGTGTTAGGAGGCTTCCTAAAGGAGTTAAGGAAAGGTGTTAGGAGGCTTCCTAAAGGAGTTAAGGAAAGGTGTTAGGAGACTTCCTAAAGGAGTTAGTAAAGGTGTTAGGAGGCTTCCTAAAGGAGTTAGTGAAAGGTGTTAGGAGGCTTCCTAAAGGAGTTAGTGAAAGGTGTTAGGAGGCTTCCTAAAGGAGTTAAGGAAAGGTGTTAGGAGGCTTCCTAAAGGAGTTAAGGAAAGGTGTTAGGAGACTTCCTAAAGGAGTTAGTAAAGGTGTTAGGAGGCTTCCTAAAGGAGTTAAGGAAAGGTGTTAGGAGGCTTCCTAAAGGAGTTAAGGAAAGGTGTTAGGAGGCTTCCTAAAGGAGTTAGTAAAGGTGTTTAGGAGGCTTCCTAAAGGAGTTAGTAAAGGTGTTAGGAGGCCTCCTAAAGGAGTTAGTAAAGGTGTTTAGGAGGCTTCCTAAAGGAGTTAGTGAAAGGTGTTTAGGAGGCTTCCTAAAGGAGTTAGTAAAGGTGTTAGGAGGCTTCCTAAAGGAGTTAGTAAAGGAGATCACGGTGGTGAGGCAGTCAGACTTTCCCTTAGTGACGTCATAATAAAGCGACGGCGGCTCTAGTTAGTGACGTCTGCCATGGTGGGGAAAGAACTACAAGTTTCTGAAAATGAACTACAAAAAGTTCCTCTGGGTTCTAGATGATTTCAAGTGGTTCTAGGCAGATTATTACTTTGGTAACTTACATGATCTGCTCCTTTTTCAGTCATCCTGAGTTTCCCTGAACGCTCCGATGAGCGGGTTCCTTTAAATGTTGTCGCCGCAAGGAATTGTGGGGGAACATGAGCTGGTCTCCTTTGGTAAAGGAACCATCAGTGGTTCCTAGGCTAAAGGAGGTTCTAAAGGAAGCATCAGTGGTTCCTAGGCTAAAGGAGGTTCTAAAGGAAGCATCAGTGGTTCCTAGGCTAAAGGAGGTTCTAAAGGAAGCATCAGTGGTTCCTAGGTTAAAGGAGGTTCTAAAGGAAGCATCAGTGGTTCCTAGGCTAAAGGAGGTTCTAAAGGAAGCATCAGTGGTTCCTAGGCTAAAGGAGGTTCTAAAGGAAGCATCAGTGGTTCCTAGGCTAAAGGAGGTTCTAAAGGAGGTTCTAAAGGAAGCATTGAGCCTCCTTTCCTTTGCTTATTGAGAATTCAGACAGTCCTTATCATGGCTGCTACACTAAACACTTCCTGGGTGAAGGAGACGTGGACAGAGGAGACAGGAGGGACAATGAGGACGTACCCTACGTCTTTGTTCATTGACTTATCCTGTCCTCTCTCCCTCTGTGGGTCTGATTAGTGTTGATTTGTCTCACCTGCCTGCCCTTCCCTTGTGTATCTAAGCCCCTCCCCCCTTGTCATGTCACTCCAGTCTTTCTGTTGTGGTTTCTTCTGGACTGTTCTGTGTTTATTGACCTCTGCCTGGATTTTGACCGCCTCCCTCTGGATCACCCCTCTGGATTTGTAAGCCCTGTTTTCTAATAAACTCTGTAATCCTGCCATCTGAGTCTGAGTCTGCTCCTGGGTTCACCTCAGGTCCTGACAAAGAGCGTAAGTGAATTACAGCAGAACTCAGACACACTGAGGGTTTTATCTCTGCTCCCTCTGAGGAGGACGTTGCTCAGCCATGGAGCAGCAGCCAGAGTTACGTGATGCACCTGAATGCATCACCCATGTATTGTCAGTATGAAGCTTGTTAAACATGAAACTCTATCAACTAGCCTCGTTGTTAAGCCGCTGGGTTCAAAGTGTGTGAATAAAGTAGAGGCTGACAGTCCAGACATTACGGAAAGGTCTGGTACGCACCAGACACCTGAACAGAACCGCCGCAAGTTCAGAGACCCGGTGGGACAGCAGCCGCCACCCCGAGGGCCCCCGCCACCAGAGGCACCCCACGACCCGAGGAGGTGAACCAGGAGCACCAGGCAGCAACCCGGGGACCAAGCCCGGCCAAAGGTTGGCCAGAATGAGACTGAGCTCCAGGTGCCAGCGCAGGTCCAGCCTTAGCAAGAGCGACCAGGGGTCAACCCTCACACTCCGGCCCCACCCAGACTCCGCCGGAGCCCAAGCCAGTGTCAGTTTAGGATGGGTCCCCAGCAGGTACTTGTACTCTTCTTTTAGAAAATAAAGCAGTACATATCCTCAGAGCACTTCTCTCCACTGCTGATTACATGTCATTGGTCTCTGACCTGCACAAGAGCCACCGTGCCATGCTGGACTGTACCTCGTTGATGGCGAGCTGCTCTCCGCCGCCTCCTCCTGGATGTCTGAAGCGGTGACCTGAGCCACGGAAATCCTCGTACAACAGATCCTCCTCGCTGCCCAGATCCTCCCCGAGCCCCGGCCTGTCCGACGAGCCGTCAGGAAGCACCACCGCTGAGACAGAGGGGCAAAAACACAGAGCCGTCAGGAAGCACCACCGCTGAGACAGAGGGACAAAAACCCACAGATCAGCTGGAGGTCACTGTGAAGCCATCAAGCATCAGGTGAGCTGAGGTCAGAGGTCAGGGGGGAGTCCTCCAGCTCAACACTGCTGCTTTTATATCACCCCCACTGCCCCCATTCACACCAGGATTACAGAGTGATTGTTTCAGGTTGTAACTATGGAGATCACCACACATCACAGCAACACGCCGTGTGTGTGTGTGTGTGTGTGTGTGTGTGTGTGTGTGTGTGTGTGTGTGTGTGTGAGTGTGTGTGTGTGTGTGTGTGTGTGTGTGTGTGTGTGTGTGTGTGTGTGTGTGTGTGTGTGTGTGTGTGTGTGTGTGTGTGTGTGTGTGTGTGTGTGTGTGTGTGTGAGCTGTCACTTTTTAACTACCTGCCTGATGAGCTAAAAATACTCGTACTGTCGTACCTCACACGCCTGTGAGGAGGTGGCAAATCACGGTGAAGACAAATCACCGTGGAGACGGAGGAGAATGGATACGATGCAAAATTACAGCGAGAAGATGCTTTACAAGAGTCGGGTGGTGGGGTGGGGGGCAGGGTGGTGGGGTGGTGGGGGTGGGGGCGGAGTGACACAACGACAGCAGAGACTGAAGGTGATGTAGTTTTCCTGTTGGTCTACTAGTTGGTTCTAGTGATGAAGCCATACACGCAGCAGAGAACAATGGGCTCTAAACTTTAACACTGGGAGAACACGGACGTTCTCATGCAGATTCTCAACCATTCTGAACTACTGGGCCGTCTCAAGTTCTGCTCCTGTGGGCCGCAGAACCGCAATGCTGCTTCCCACCACTTGGGGCAGTGATGCATCATTCAGCCGTTGAACACGCTCCCAGCAGCAGCAGAAGAAGAAGCAGCAGAAGCAGCAGTAGAAGCAGTAGCAGCAGAAGCAGTAGAAGAAGCAGCAGAAGAAGCAGCAGCAGAAGAAGAAGCAGAAGAAGAAGCAGCAGCAGCAGAAGCAGCAGAAGCAGCAGAAGCAGCAGTAGAAGAAGCAGCAGAAGCAGAAGAAGCAGAAGCAGCAGTAGAAGAAGCAGCAGAAGCAGCAGAAGCAGTAGAAGAAGCAGCAGTAGAAGAAGCAGCAGAAGCAGTAGAAGCAGCAGAAGAAGAAGCAGCAGAAGCAGCAGTAGAAGAAGCAGTAGAAGCAGCAGAAGAAGCAGCAGAAGCAGCAGAAGAAGAAGCAGCAGAAGCAGCAGTAGAAGAAGAAGAAGAAGCAGCAGAAGCAGCAGTAGAAGAAGCAGTAGAAGCAGCAGAAGAAGCAGTAGAAGCAGCAGAAGAAGAAGCAGCAGAAGCAGCAGCAGAAGAAGCAGTAGAAGAAGCAGCAGAAGCAGCAGAAGCAGTAGAAGAAGCAGCAGTAGAAGCAGCAGCAGAAGCAGCAGTAGAAGAAGCAGTAGAAGCAGCAGAAGAATCAGTAGAAGCTGCAGCAGAAGAAGCAGCAGAAGCAGCAGCAGAAGAAGCTGTAGAAGCAGCAGCAGAAGAAGCAGCAGTAGAAGAAGCAGCAGAAGAAGCAGTAGAAGCAGCAGCAGAAGCAGAAGCAGCAGCAGTAGAAGCAGCAGTAGAAGCAGCAGTAGAAGCAGCAGAAGAAGCAGCAGAAGCAGCAGCAGTAGAAGCAGCAGAAGAAGCAGTAGAAGAAGCAGCAGAAGCAGCAGAAGAAGCAGCAGTAGAAGAAGAAGCAGAAGCAGCAGAAGAAGCAGCAGCAGTAGAAGCAGCAGTAGAAGCAGCAGAAGCAGCAGAAGAAGCAGCAGAAGAAGCAGCAGTAGAAGAAGAAGAAGCAGTAGAAGAAGCAGTAGAAGAAGCAGCAGTAGAAGAAGCAGCAGTAGAAGAAGAAGAAGCAGTAGAAGAAGAAGCAGAAGAAGCAGCAGTAGAAGAAGCAGCAGCAGAAGAAGAAGCAGCAGCAGAAGAAGCAGCAGTAGAAGAAGAAGCAGCAGCAGAAGAAGCAGCAGTAGAAGAAGAAGAAGCAGAAGCAGCAGAAGAAGCAGCAGAAGAAGCAGAAGAAGCAGCAGTAGAAGAAGAAGAAGCAGTAGAAGAAGAAGCAGAAGAAGCAGCAGTAGAAGAAGCAGCAGTAGAAGAAGAAGCAGCAGCAGAAGAAGCAGCAGCAGAAGAAGAAGTAGCAGCAGAAGAAGCAGCAGCAGTAGAAGAAGCAGCAGTAGAAGAAGAAGAAGCAGTAGAAGAAGAAGCAGCAGCAGAAGAAGCAGCAGCAGTAGAAGAAGAAGAAGCAGTAGAAGAAGAAGCAGCAGTAGAAGAAGAAGAAGCAGTAGAAGAAGCAGCAGAAGCAGTAGAAGAAGCAGCAGTAGAAGAAGCAGCAGAAGCAGTAGAAGCAGCAGAAGAAGAAGCAGCAGAAGCAGCAGTAGAAGAAGCAGTAGAAGCAGCAGAAGAAGCAGCAGAAGCAGCAGAAGAAGAAGCAGCAGAAGCAGCAGTAGAAGAAGAAGAAGAAGCAGCAGAAGCAGCAGTAGAAGAAGCAGTAGAAGCAGCAGAAGAAGCAGTAGAAGCAGCAGAAGAAGAAGCAGCAGAAGCAGCAGCAGAAGAAGCAGTAGAAGAAGCAGCAGAAGCAGCAGAAGCAGCAGAAGCAGTAGAAGAAGCAGCAGTAGAAGCAGCAGCAGAAGCAGCAGTAGAAGAAGCAGTAGAAGCAGCAGAAGAATCAGTAGAAGCTGCAGCAGAAGAAGCAGCAGAAGCAGCAGCAGAAGAAGCTGTAGAAGCAGCAGCAGAAGAAGCAGCAGTAGAAGAAGCAGCAGTAGAAGCAGCAGCAGAAGCAGCAGCAGTAGAAGCAGCAGTAGAAGCAGCAGTAGAAGCAGCAGAAGAAGCAGCAGAAGCAGCAGCAGTAGAAGCAGCAGAAGAAGCAGTAGAAGAAGCAGCAGAAGCAGCAGAAGAAGCAGCAGTAGAAGAAGAAGCAGAAGCAGCAGAAGAAGCAGCAGCAGTAGAAGCAGCAGAAGAAGCAGCAGAAGAAGCAGCAGAAGAAGCAGCAGTAGAAGAAGAAGAAGCAGTAGAAGAAGCAGCAGTAGAAGAAGCAGCAGTAGAAGAAGAAGAAGCAGTAGAAGAAGAAGCAGAAGAAGCAGCAGTAGAAGAAGCAGCAGTAGAAGAAGAAGCAGCAGCAGAAGAAGCAGCAGTAGAAGAAGAAGCAGCAGCAGAAGAAGCAGCAGTAGAAGAAGCAGAAGCAGCAGAAGAAGCAGCAGAAGAAGCAGAAGAAGCAGCAGTAGAAGAAGAAGAAGCAGTAGAAGAAGAAGCAGAAGAAGCAGTAGAAGAAGAAGCAGCAGCAGAAGAAGCAGCAGCAGAAGAAGAAGCAGCAGCAGAAGAAGCAGCAGCAGTAGAAGAAGCAGCAGTAGAAGAAGAAGAAGCAGTAGAAGAAGAAGCAGCAGCAGAAGAAGCAGCAGCAGTAGAAGAAGAAGAAGCAGTAGAAGAAGAAGCAGCAGTAGAAGAAGAAGAAGTAGTAGAAGAAGAAGCAGAAGAAGAAGCAGCAGAAGAAGCAGCAGCAGTAGAAGAAGCAGCAGTAGAAGAAGAAGAAGCAGTAGAAGAAGAAGAAGCAGCAGTAGAAGCAGCAGTAGAAGCAGCAGTAGAAGCAGCAGAAGAAGCAACCAGCCATCAACTGAAGCACAAGTTCTTAAAAGGAAAAAAAGATGAAGGTGGTGCCGCCTCCTCCTCAAAGGAGAAATATGTTGGCAAGCACAACCCTGACTCTATGGAGTTGGCCTTCCCTCCACCAACTCCACCTTCCGTCCATCACCTCTACCATGCCTCCATCACTTCCACCTGCCCACCTCCCTCCATCAGCAGTCCATCACCTCCACCTTCCCTCCCTCCATCACCTCCACTTTCCCTCCTCCTACCATCGTTCACAGACACTGAAGAATGAAGATCTGATGTGATGAAACCACAAACTGCTCCTGGAAGATTCACTGTTCCAACGCCAGAACGAGAGACGAGGCAACTCTGACCTGCTCCACCTAACCTGCTCCATCCACATGAAGCAACTCTGACCTACTCCACCCACATGAAGCAACCTGGTCTATTTCTAACTGTGGTCTATTTCTAACTGTGGTCTATTTATAACTGTGGTATTAAAGCAGTGTGTTACACTCGTTGGAATACGAAGCCACATAAAGACTGATCCAGAACAATCTGCAGCACAATGAGCTCCATCATCTAACTAGAGAGGAAACTGGATTTAAAACTGATGCGTCCTGTTTCTCTGCTGTTTGTGCTGCTTTACAAACGTGTGTGTGTGTGTGTGTGTGTGTGTGTGTGTGTGTGTGTGTGTGTGTGTGTGTGTGTGTGTGTGTGTGTGTGTGTGTGTGTGTGTGTGTGTGTGTGTGTGTGTGTGTGTGTGTGTGTGTGTGTGTGTGTGTGTGTGTGTGTGTGTGTGTGTGTGTGTGTGTGTGTGTAAAGGAGATGTAGGTTTGTAAAATGCTTAAAACACTATTTCCGCTGCAGAGACCAACGACGCCACATGAAGACGTGAGTGTATCTGGTCCTTGGTCCTCATATTACCAAGGCCTGTCACTTCTCAGGACGCAGGATTCCTGACGTTACAGCCACTTCTGATGTTGATGCTTCCTCACCAGCAACGCCACCGTTTCACTGCTGCATCACTGAGCTGTCGGCTCAGCTCCCAGCGCCTCCAACCCTCAGTCACACTGTACACACTTTACTGAAGCTCACAGCTACAGCTACAGGAACAGCTACAGGAACAGGAACAGGAACAGCTACAGGAACAGGAACAGCTACAGCTACAGGAACAGCTACAGCTGCAGGAACAGCTACAGGAACAGGAACAGGAACAGCTACAGCTGCAGGAACAGCTACAGGAACAGGAACAGCTACAGGAACAGCTACAGCTACAGGAACAGCTACAGCTGCAGGAACAGCTACAGCTGCAGGAACAGCTACAGGAACAGGAACAGCTACAGGAACAGCTACAGCTGCAGGAACAGCTACAGGAACAGGAACAGGAACAGCTACAGGAACAGGAACAGCTACAGGAACAGCTACAGCTACAGGAACAGGAACAGCTACAGGAACAGGAACAGGAACAGCTAGAGCAACAGCCACAGGCGGTAACTGCTACAGTAATGGCTTCAGCAACAGCAATTAGCGACAGCAACAGCTACAGGAACAGGAAGAGCAACAAGAGCAGCTACAGCTAAAGCAACAGCTACATTACCAGCAACAGCTACAAGACCAGCAATAGATACATTACCAGCAATAGCTATAGGACCAGCAACAGGACCAGCAACAGGACCAGCTAAAGCAACAGCTACATTACCAGCAATAGCTACAAGACCAGCAATAGCTATAGGACCAGCAACAGGACCAGCAACAGGACCAGCTAAAGCAACAGCTACAGCTAGAGGAAATGGACGTGCTTTTCCTGCGGTGTAGAGCACACTCATTCTAAATCATAATTATAATAATTATAATAACCATCATTCCAGCAACAGAAAATCACAGATTTCACCACCTGATGTACTTTTACTCTCTTTAACTACATTCATGTGTATAACCTTGATCTCAGACTGTTTTCCTTTCAGAGAAGTTTCACATGTTGCAGACGACACCATCATGATCCACCAAAACCTAAAACGCTGTACTGTGCATGCCAGGCCACTAGTGGGAGCTGTGAGTGGAGTTTTAAGGCCTGATTACACAACAATGGTGCTCGAAGCCACTGAAAACACAACGTCATGAGAGCTTACCCAGTACTGTTCTCTGCTTAGCGCGTGTGTGTGTGTGTGTGTGTGTGTGTGTGTGTGTGTGTGTGTGTGTGTGTGTGTGTGTGTGTGTGTGTGTGTGTGTGTGTGTGTGTGTGTGTGTGTGTGTGTGTGTGTGTGTGTGTGTGTGTGCGTGCGTGCGTCTGTGTATTAGACCAAAGGTCTCCAACCCTGGTCCTCCAGAGTCCCTGGTCCTCAATGAGGGGCTCCTTACTGGGCTTCTTCACAGCCTTGGTGATGACATCATCATTAGATTCAGGTATGCTGAAGCAGGGAGGAACTAGAACCTGCAGGACACCGGTCCTCCAGGACCGAGGTTGGAGACCTCTGCCTTAAACAAACGACATGTCGCGTAAACGCTAACATGTTTTTGAAACAAAAAACAAAAAGTTATGCAACTTATATTGAAACACTGTCGTGTAAAATCAGCCACATGGAGAACAGCGGGATGGTAGGAAAGGTTCTCCACGTACACAGACGACGCTGTAGGAAAGGTTCTCCACGTACACAGACGACGCTGTAGGAAATGGTAGGAAATGCTGACTTTGTTCAATTCTAACAAACACTCTGAATACTGCGTGACTGTAGTCACAGAGGAGTAGAAGAAATACTGTGAACTACTAGTTTCTCTCAGTGGAAACTCAAGTCTCAAACTTACATACATCATGGAAGCAAACTGCTGCACCATTTAACTCGAGACGAGTGTAGACGAGTGTAGAGGAGTTTAGACGAGTGTAAATGAGTGTAGAGGAGTTTAGACGAGTGCAGACGAGTGTAGAGGAGTTTAGACGAGTGCAGACGAGTGTAGAGGAGTTTAGACGAGTGTAAATGAGTGTAGAGGAGTTTGGACGAGTGTAGACGAGTGTAGAGGAGTTTAGACGAGTGTAGACGAGTGTAGAGGAGTTTAGACGAGTGCAGATGAGTGTAGAGGAGTTTAGACGAGTGCAGATGAGTGTAGAGGAGTTTAGACGAGTGTAAATGAGTGTAGAGGAGTTTGGACGAGTGTAGACGAGTGTAGAGGAGTTTAGACGAGTGTAAATGAGTGTAGAGGAGTTTGGACGAGTGTAGACGAGTGTAGAGGAGTTTAGACGAGTGCAGACGAGTGTAGAGGAGTTTAGACGAGTGCAGATGAGTGTAGAGGAGTTTAGACGAGTGTAAATGAGTGTAGAGGAGTTTGGACGAGTGCAGACGAGTGTAGAGGAGTTTAGACGAGTGCAGACGAGTGTAGAGGAGTTTAGACGAGTGCAGACGAGTGTAGAGGAGTTTAGACGAGTGTAAATGAGTGTAGAGGAGTTTGGACGAGTGTAGACGAGTGTAGAGGAGTTTAGACGAGTGTAGACGAGTGTAGAGGAGTTTGGACGAGTGTAGATGAGTGTAGAGGAGTTTGGACGAGTGTAGAGGAGTTTGGACGAGTGTAGACGAGTGTAGAGGAGTTTAGACGAGTGTAAACGAGTGTAGAGGAGTTTGGACGAGTGTAGACGAGTGTAGATGAGTGTAGAGGAGTTTGGACGAGTGTAGATGAGTGTAGAGGAGTTTAGACGAGTGTAGACGAGTGTAGATGAGTGTAGAGGAGTTTGGACGAGTGTAGACGAGTGTAGATGAGTGTAGAGGAGTTTGGACGAGTGTAGACGAGTGTAGAGGAGTTTGGACAAGTGTAGACGAGTGCAGATGAGTGTAGAGGAGTTTGGACGAGTGTAGACGAGTGTAGAGGAGTTTAGACGAGTGTAAATGAGTGTAGAGGAGTTTGGACGAGTGTAAATGAGTGTAGAGGAGTTTAGACGAGTGTAGATGAGTGTAGATGAGTGTAGAGGAGTTTGGACGAGTGTAGATGAGTGTAGAGGAGTTTAGACGAGTGTAGATGAGTGTAGAGGAGTTTGCACGAGTGTAGACGAGTGTAGATGAGTGTAGAGGAGTTTGGACGAGTGTAGACGAGTGTAGAGGAGTTTGGACGAGTGTAGACGAGTGCAGATGAGTGTAGAGGAGTTTGGACGAGTGTAGACGAGTGTAGAGGAGTTTAGACGAGTGTAAATGAGTGTACAGGAGTTTGGACGAGTGTAGATGAGTGTAGAGGAGTTTGGACGAGTGTAAATGAGTGTAGAGGAGTTTGGACGAGTGTAGAGGAGTTTGGACGAGTATAGATGAGTGTAGAGGAGTTTAGACGAGTGCAGATGAGTGTAGAGGAGTTTGGACGAGTATAGATGAGTGTAGACAAGTTTAGACGAGTGTAAATGAGTGTAGAGGAGTTTGGACGAGTGTAGACGAGTGTAGAGGAGTTTGGACGAGTGTAAATGAGTGTAGAGGAGTTTGGACGAGTGTAGACGAGTGTAGAGGAGTTTGGACGAGTATAGACGAGTGTAGAGGAGTTTGGACAAGTGTAGACGAGTGCAGATGAGTGTAGAGGAGTTTGGACGAGTGTAGACGAGTGTAGAGGAGTTTGGACAAGTGTAGACGAGTGCAGATGAGTGTAGAGGAGTTTGGACGAGTGTAGACGAGTGTAGAGGAGTTTAGACGAGTGTAAATGAGTGTAGAGGAGTTTGGACGAGTGTAGATGAGTGTAGAGGAGTTTGGACGAGTGTAAATGAGTGTAGAGGAGTTTAGACGAGTGTAGATGAGTGTAGATGAGTGTAGAGGAGTTTGGACGAGTGTAGATGAGTGTAGAGGAGTTTAGACGAGTGTAGATGAGTGTAGAGGAGTTTGCACGAGTGTAGACGAGTGTAGATGAGTGTAGAGGAGTTTGGACGAGTGTAGACGAGTGTAGAGGAGTTTGGACGAGTGTAGACGAGTGCAGATGAGTGTAGAGGAGTTTGGACGAGTGTAGACGAGTGTAGAGGAGTTTAGACGAGTGTAAATGAGTGTACAGGAGTTTGGACGAGTGTAGATGAGTGTAGAGGAGTTTGGACGAGTGTAAATGAGTGTAGAGGAGTTTGGACGAGTGTAGAGGAGTTTGGACGAGTATAGATGAGTGTAGAGGAGTTTAGACGAGTGCAGATAAGTGTAGAGGAGTTTGGACGAGTATAGATGAGTGTAGACAAGTTTAGACGAGTGTAAATGAGTGTAGAGGAGTTTGGACGAGTGTAGACGAGTGTAGAGGAGTTTGGACGAGTGTAAATGAGTGTAGAGGAGTTTGGACGAGTGTAGACGAGTGTAGAGGAGTTTGGACGAGTATAGATGAGTGTAGACAAGTTTAGACGAGTGTAGACGAGTGTAGATGAGTGTAGAGGAGTTTGGACGGGTGTAGATGAGTGTAGAGGAGTTTAGACGAGTGTAGATGAGTGTAGAGGAGTTTGGACGAGTGTAGACGAGTGTAGAGGAGTTTGGACAAGTGTAGACGAGTGCAGATGAGTGTAGAGGAGTTTGGACGAGTGTAGACGAGTGTAGAGGAGTTTAGACGAGTGTAGACGAGTGTAGAGGAGTTTAGACGAGTGTAGACGAGTGCAGATGAGTGTAGAGGAGTTTGGACGAGTGTAAATGAGTGTAGACGAGTGTAGAGGAGTTTGGACGAGTGTAAATGAGTGTAGAGGAGTTTGGACGAGTGTAGACGAGTGTAGAGGAGTTTAGACGAGTGTAGACGAGTGCAGATGAGTGTAGAGGAGTTTAGACGAGTGTAGACGAGTGTAGAGGAGTTTAGACGAGTGTAGACGAGTGCAGATGAGTGTAGAGGAGTTTGGACGAGTGTAAATGAGTGTAGAGGAGTTTGGACGAGTGTAGAGGAGTTTGGACGAGTGTAGAGGAGTGTAGACGAGTGTAGATGAGTGTAGACGAGTGTAGACGAGTGCAGATGAGTGTAGAGGAGTTTGGACGAGTGTAAATGAGTGTAGAGGAGTTTGGACGAGTGTAGACGAGTGTAGACGAGTGCAGATGAGTGTAGAGGAGTTTGGACGAGTGTAGATGAGTGTAGACGAGTGTAGAGGAGTTTGGACGAGTGTAAATGAGTGTAGAGGAGTTTGGACGAGTGTAGAGGAG
Source organism: Lipophrys pholis (assembly GCF_963383615.2). NCBI lineage: Eukaryota > Metazoa > Chordata > Actinopteri > Blenniiformes > Blenniidae > Lipophrys > Lipophrys pholis. Next base: position 24,584,487 of record NC_137648.1, on the reverse strand, counting down.
TGTAGAGGAGTGTAGAGGAGTTTGGACGAGTGTAGAGGAGTGTAGAGGAGTGTAGATGAGTGTAGACGAGTGTAGACGAGTGCAGATGAGTGTAGAGGAGTTTGGACGAGTGTAGACGAGTGCAGATGAGTGTAGACGGCCTCGTCTACACTCTGGTGTCAGTAACAGAGAGTGTCGTTGAGTCTGAGTCAGTGACTCCAGCAGAGGTAGAAGCACCAAGACGCCTCCGGGCGGGACGCCTCGTCCATGGTGACCTATTTCCCAGGAAGCCCTGCGCCTCCCAGTTTAGTGATGGATGGATGGTTTCAGACCCCCCCACCCCCACTCCCCCACCCACTCCCCCACCCCCACCCCCACCCACCCACCCACTCACCCACCCATCACTGAGTGCTGCAGGATGGAGGACCTACCACAGGCTGGGACAGAGACTGGCTGGAACAGAGACAGGCTGGGACAGGGACAGGGATATGCTGGAACAGGGACAGGCTGGGACAGAGACTGGCTGGAACAGGGACAGGCTGGAACAGGGACAGGCTGGGACAGGGACAGACAGCCTGGAAAAGGGACAGGCTGGGACAGAGACTGGCTGGGATAGGGACAGGCTGGATTAGGGACAGGCTGGAACAGAGACAGACTGGAACAGGGACAGGCCTGGAAAGGGACTGGCTGGTACAGGGACAGGCTGGGACAGAGACAGGCTGGGACAGGGACAGGCTTGAAAAGAGACAGGCTGGGACAGAGACAGATACAGGCTGGAACAGGGACAAGCTAGAATAGGGACAGGGATAGAGACAGGGATAGAGACAGGCTGGGACAGGGAGAGGCTGGGACAGGGAAAGAGACAACCTGGAAAAGGGAGAAGCTGGAATAGGAACAGGCTGGGACAGGGACAGGCTGGAACAGAGACAGGCTGGGACAGGCTGGAACAGGGACAAGCTGGGACAGGGACAGGCTGGAACATGTTGAAGGACCAGTGTCTGAAGCGTGGAGCTCTTACCTGTGGTGGAGTGCAGACTCTCGAGGCTCCAGAAACGAGACAGGACCCCTCTCAGAGTTCCTCCCAGGCTGCCTCCACCTCCACCTCCACTCATACATCCACCCACCCCGACACCTTCGTCCACCATGCCGTCCCCCCCTCCGCCTGTCGGACTCGCTCCGTCTGACTCTGACCCGGGTGACGGCCCTGAGCTGCCACTGCTGCCGCTGCTGCCGCTGCTGCCGCTGCTGCCCCCCGCCAGAGGCACGCCCCCCCCCGAGCCCTGCTGGGTCCGCATCCCGGCATGGACCAGACACCACAGGGCAGCAGGAGGAGGAGGAGGAGGAGCAGCTGAGCAGGTGGTTCCTTCTGCCAGCAGGGAGACAGTGCACTGAGGAGGAGCAGCAGGAGGAGGTGGAGGGGTCCTCCTGCTGCAGGAGTCGCTGCGGAAAGCCTCGGCTGTCAACTTGCAGTGTTTCTCCCTCCGTGGACGGAGCAGCAGAGCAGGAGCTGCTCTCCTCCCTTCAGCCAGCCGCTCTGGACTGCCTCACCCTCCCTCCTCCATGCTCCTCCCTCCCGCACCCTCCCTCCTCCATGCTCTTCCCTCCCTCTCTCACTCTGCCTCCCTCCCTGTGTGCAGGCTGACATCAGCGGGGGTCCTGCAGGGGGCTTCTACAGTACGACCCTGTCGTTTGCCTGCTAGCATCAGTACTAATGGTACAGGAAGAGAAGAGCAGCATTCCTGCCTTCCTCAGTGCATCTCACACACACACACACACACACACACACACACACACACACACACACACACACACACACACACACACACACACACACACACACACACACACACACACACACGTGTTTTGCAGCTATAGAAGAAGCTGTCAACAACCTATATGACTAAATGAACCATTGTTACTTTTCACTTGCCACCAAATTAATAAATAAAATTAATTTGGAGACACAAATATGTTTAACCTTCAAAATAAGAGAAAACCTCTTCTACATGTCGACATTTTTTCTCTTATTTTCATAAAACTGTAATGACAGTCATTTGAATACGACGTTTATATTTACTTCATCCAACTGATTCTGACATTTGAGCCATTTTAGAACTTCTATCTCCCAACGTTACCACGGTTTTAAAGGATGAGTACGAGTACCTTTAGGTACTTATCCATACAGAGTACCAGTACTACCTGAATACCTCAAACACTAATCCATACTCCTAATGCAAATGATACGCAAAGGCTGTGTTGGCATGAACCATCTCCACCAGCCTCTGTGTCAATGCTACGTCACCTCCACCAGCCTCTGTGTCGACGCTATGTCAGCTCCACCAGCCTCTGTGTCGATGCTACGTCACCTCCACCAGCCTCTGTGTCGACGCTATGTCAGCTCCACCAGCCTCTGTGTCAATGCTACGTCACCTCCACCAGCCTCTGTGTCGACGCTATGTCAGCTCCACCAGCCTCTGTGTCGACGCTATGTCAGCTCCACCAGCCTCTGTGTCGACGCTATGTCAGCTCCACCAGCCTCTGGACTAAGGCTGGATCATGGCTGGACTAACACTCCTGACCTTTAACCCTGAACATCCTTATGACCTTCAACCCTGAACCACCTCCTGACCTTTAACCCTGAACCACCTCCTGACCTTTAACCCTGAACTTCCTCCTGACCTTTAACCCTGAACATCCTCCTGACCTTTAACCCTGAACATCCTTATGACCTTTAACCCTGAACTTCCTCCTGACCTTTGACCCTGAACCACCTCCTGACCTTTAACCCTGAACTTCCTCCTGACCTTTGACCCTGAACCACCTCCTGACCTTTAACCCTGAACATCCTCCTGACCTTTAACCCTGAACATCCTCCTGACCTTTAACCCTGAACCACCTCCTGACCTTTAACCCTGAACTTCCTCCTGACCTTTAACCCTGAACATCCTCCTGACCTTTAACCCTGAACCACCTCCTGACCTTTAACCCTGAACCCCCTCCTGACCTTTAACCCTGAACCAGCTCCTGACCTTTAACCCTGAACTTCCTCCTGACCTTTAACCCTGAACATCCTCCTGACCTTTAACCCTGAACCCCCTCCTGACCTTTAACCCTGAACTTCCTCCTGACCTTTAACCCTGAACATCCTCCTGACCTTTAACCCTGAACCGCCTCCTGACCTTTAACCCTGAACTTCCTCCTGACCTTTAACCCTGAACATCCTCCTGACCTTTAACCCTGAACTTCCTCCTGACCTTTAACCCTGAACATCCTCCTGACCTTTAACCCTGAACTTCCTCCTGACCTTTAACCCTGAACCGCCTCCTGACCTTTAACCCTGAACTTCCTCCTGACCTTTAACCCTGAACTTCCTCCTGACCTTTAACCCTGAACATCCTCCTGACCTTTAACCCTGAACTTCCTCCTGACCTTTAACCCTGAACTTCCTCCTGACCTTTAACCCTGAACATCCTCCTGACCTTTAACCCTGAACCACCTCCTGCCCAGACACAGAAACACCCACATTGACTGCGTTCACAGAAAGAATCAGGAGACAGTCGAGGCTGCAGGACTCAGGCAATGAGAGCTGCTGAGCCGACGCCTCAACCTGCACAGCAGAGGCTCGATAGCCGAGCTGGACAACTGGCCAGAGACAGTCCTGTGTTATAAACCACCGTACAGGACAGTCCTGTGTTATAAACCACCGTACAGGACAGTCCTGTGTTATAAACCACCGTACAGGACAGTCCTGTGTTATAAACCACCGTACAGGACAGTCCTGTGTTATAAACCACCGTACAGGACAGTCCTGTGTTATAAACCACCGTACAGGACTGTCCTGTGTTATAAACCACCGTACAGGACAGTCCTGTGTTATAAACCACCGTACAGGACACAGGACAGTCCTGTGTTATAAACCACCGTACAGGACAGTCCTGTGTTATAAACCACCGTACAGGACTGTCCTGTGTTATAAACCACCGTACAGGATAGTCCTGTGTTATAAACCACTGTACAGGACACAGGACAGTCCTGTGTTATAAACCGCCGTACAGTTATGGCTGAGAGAAGAGCTCAGAAGAGCCACACCAACCAGAAGACATAAACAGCAGGACTGGGACTTACAGGTGCAGGAGATCCTGGTCCTCCATCCCAGACAGTCCAGACCGATAGGGGTGCTTTGGGACCAGATGTGAGACCTCAGGGGAGTCGTTCTCAAGTCCACCATGGGCTCCAGGTCCATACCAGCACCGGTTTGAGGGAACAGGTCCAGACCAGCATCCGTCTGAGGGAACAGATGAAGAGTGATGAAGAGGAGCAGTGCAGTGAGACTGACAGTGCAGATACAAGGTGGAGGAGGGCATGAAGTCAACAGACAGTGACAGGAAGTGACCAGAACCACCGCCAGACTACTGCCTGACGACCAACAAAACCACCACCAAAACCACTGCTAAACCACCGCCAAAACCACCGCCAGACGAACACCCGACTACCGCCAGACAACTGCCAAAACCACCGCCAGACGAACGCTAAAGCCATGGCCAAACCACCGTGAGACAAACACCAAACTACCGCCAGACTACCACCAGAGCCATGGCCAAACCACCGCGAGACGACCGCCAGAGCCACGGCCAAACGACTGCCAGATGAACGCCAGATGACCACAGGACGGCAACCTGACGACGGCCGTACGACAGCCAGACGAACGCCAGATGAACACCAAAACCACCACCAGACCACCACCAATGACTCCCAGACCACCGCCGGATGACCACCGGACGACCAGAGGACACAGAGCCTCCTCAGACCTGCCATGCCTGGTACATACGTATCTAACGGGGCATCACACACTTTTTGGGAGCGGCAGACTCCCCTCCCCCGCCGGTGTATTTATAAAGAGTGTGTGTGAGCTGAGAAGTGTGTGAGGTGAGAAGTGTGTGAGTTGAGAAGTGTGTGAGCTGAGAAGTGTGTGAGGTGAGAAGTGTGTGAGGTGAGAAGTGTGTGAGCTGAGAAGTGTGTGAGGTGAAGTGTGTGAGGTGAAGTGTGTGAGGTGAGAAGTGTGTGAGGTGAGAAGTGTGTGAGGTGAGAAGTGTGTGAGGTGAGAAGTGTGTGAGCTGAGAAGTGTGTGAGGTGAAGTGTGTGAGGTGAAGTGTGTGAGGTGAGAAGTGTGTGAGGTGAGAAGTGTGTGAGGTGAGAAGTGTGTGAGGTGAGAAGTGTGTGAGGTGAGAAGTGTGTGAGGTGAAGTGTGTGAGCTGAGAAGTGTGTGAGGTGAGAAGTGTGTGAGGTGCCATGTGTTTGTGTTCTTCATCCTGTCAGTGGTGTTTGTTGCAGCAGGTGATTGGATGAAGTCCCCCGTCCAGCTCAGTCGGTAGAGCATGAGACTCTCAGTCTCAAGGTAGAGGGTTCATGTCCCACGCTGGGCGCCACCTTCCTGTGGGCTCTCCACCTTCCTGTGGGCTCTCCACCTGCCTGTGGGCTCTCCACCTTCCTGTGGGCTCTCCACCTTCCTGTGGGCTCTCCACCTTCCTGTGGGCTCTCCACCTGCAGGAAGGTTCTTAATGGTGCAGTGTGATCTGGGTGACGGTGCTCAGACTGACACCCCCACCACCCGGAAATGGATAAGAGGGAGAAGATGGATGGATGGATGGATGGATGGATGGATGGATGGATGGATGGATGGATGGATGGATGGATGGACGGAGGGACGGAGGGACGGATGGATGGATGGATGGAGGGACGGAGGGACGGAGGGACGGAGGGATGGATGGATGGATGGATGGATGGATGGATGGATGGATGGATGGATGGATGGACGGAGGGACGGATGGATGGATGGATGGATGGATGGATGGATGGATGGATGGATGGGTGGATGGATGGATGGATGGATGGTGATTGGATGAAGGAGGACCACGCTCAGGCTCACTGTGACCTGCAGCTTCTGCTCCTTTGTCTCCATGAATCAAACCCTCGGAGACGTTTCTGCAGAAAACAAAGTGACCAGTGACCAGTGACCAGTGACCAGTGACCAGTGACCAGGCTGTTTACCTCGTGAGTCCACTGCGCTTCGCGGTCCTGTGCCGTGTGGATCTGCGCCCTGCAGGTCGGTGTGCCTGGCAGAGTGTTCAGCTGCACACCAGAAGTGTGAGTGCTGGGTTGGCTTTGTGAATATAAGCTGTGTGGCTCCGTGGCGCCCATCACTTCAGTTTGTGTGCAAGCCGCCTGCAAAGTGAGCCACTCCTGGGGTGAGCCTCTGGAGCCTCTGGAACCTCTGGAGCCTCTGGAGCAGAACTCCAGGTGGAGTTCCGGGCTTGTCCTCCTGCTGCAACTGCTCTGTCCAGCACCAGGCTCCGGAGCATCTCTGTGGCCATCGGTGACCTGGACCTGCTCTCTCCCCTGGGCTTTAGTCTGAGCACAGCAGAAGCTTCCTGCTGTGACTCGTCTGGCGCTGAAGGTGTCCTCAGGGGCCGGGGGGACATCCTCATGGGCCTGAGGGACATCCTCAGGGGCCGGGGGGGCGTCCTCAGGGGCCGGGGAGGCGTTCTCAGGGGCCGGGGGGACATCCTCAAGGGCCGGGGGGACATCCTCAAGGGCTGGGGGGACATCCTCAGGGGCCGGGGAGGCGTCCTCAGGGGCCGGGGGGACATCCTCAAGGGCCGGGGGGACATCCTTAGGGGTTGGGGGGACATCCTCAAGGGCTGGGGGGACATCCTCAGGGGCCGGGGAGGCGTCCTCAGAGTCCGGAGAGGCGTCCTCAGGGCCCTGGGGGACATCCTCAGGGGCCGGGGGGGCATCCAGAGAGCCGTGTGCAGTCAGACCGCAGTCTGACGGCGTGTCGCTGTGCCATGAGCGCGAGTCAAAGAACTCGTCGGACGTGTCCCCTCCTCCGATGCTTCTCTCACACCGTTCCAACGAGCCGGCGGCAGAAAGCCTCTCCTCCAACACCGATTCTTCAGCGCCGCCGCACGAGTCTTCAAGAGCTTCCTGATGCTGTGGACACATGAGACAAACAGGTCCAATTAAAAAAAATGGTTTGATATAAACAAACTATCATTAAATATGGATCAAACCAAAGTCATGTTGTTTGGTGGATTAAAGATGTAAAGGTTAAAGATGTAAAGGTTAAAGATGTAAAGGTTAAAGATGTAAAGGTTATGATCGAGGGCCTAAAAGTAGAGAGTGTTAAAGACATTAAGTTCCTGGGGTGATAATGGACCAAACCATTTGCTGGAAACCTCAAATTAAACACATTCAAATCAAAATATCCAAAGATATTCCAGTCCTCAGCAAAGCTAAATACTTAAACTACAAGCACTACTTATTCTATACGGTTCACTACACTGTTCACTAATACTACCATATTTGATTTAGTTGGTGATGTTGAGGTTGGTTAGTAGTGTTGATAGGTTAGTTGGTGATGTTGAGGTTGGTTAGTGGTGTTGACAGGTTAGTTGGTGTTGAGGTTGGTTAGTGGTGATGACAGGTTAGTTGGTGTTGAGGTTGGTTAGCGGTGTTGACAGGTTAGTTGGTGTTGAGGTTGGTTAGTGGTGTTGACAGGTTAGTTGGTGTTGAGGTTGGTTAGCGGTGTTGACAGGTTAGTTGGTGTTGAGGTTGGTGGAGAGCTATTCGTGCAGCTTTATTCTGGACCACTTGCAATTTTATTATATTACTTATTGAAATACTTGACCAGACCACAGAGCAGTAGTCCAGGTGAGGAAAAACTAATGCTGGAATGACTTGCTTAATTGTTTGTTTTTTGCACACCTTGTGATAACAGAGTATTTCCTATTTTTGTTACAACTTTCTGTCCATGCTTGTTCCATAAAGGTCTGAAGTCAATGATACTCCCAGCAGTTTGAATTCTTTTACTTCTTTTATTACTGTGTGAGTTATACTGAGATCAACATTTGGTTTAGAACATAAAGAATAATTACTTCCAATCACTAAACTGTTTGTTTCAGATACATTTACAATGAGATTAGTACTACTGATCCAGTCTACCACTGACTTTAACTCTCTAAATTACTATTCAAGTCATGATTGTTTCCATCTGCTAAATATATGGTGGAGTCATCAGCATACATTGAGATACTTGCTTTTTTTAAATACTAACAGAAGATCATTAGTGAAGATTGTGAACAGGAGCAGCCCGAGACAGCTTCCCTGAGGAACTCCATGTTTCACAAGTTTCATATCTGAAAAACTTCCATTAAAATATACTGACTGCTTTCTATCAGTCAAATAACCTTTCATCCATGGTAATGCGGTTTGAGAAAAACTTTAGCATTTCAATTCTTTCTAGCATTAACTTATGATCAATAATATCAAAAGCTGCAGAGAAATCAAGCATCATAACACCAATAACTTCTCTGGACTCAACATCCTTAATCCGGTCCTCAACCACTGGAGTCCGGCTGTCCAGAACTTCTCTCCGTATGAAAATACCTCGTCAAATTATTATTGGAGAAATAAGGCTGGATTTGCTCCTGAACAATTCTCCCCATTATCTTACCCAGAATTGGTACTAAACTTATCGCTCGACTATTTGAACCAGAGCACGGCTCTCGTTTATCTTCAGGTATTGGCACAATATTTGACTCCTTCCATGATTTCAAACATACATTTTCACTAAAACACTTATTGATAAAATGAGTAACCAGAGGATCAATGATTGAGGATCAGTTTTAGCAGCTTTCTGTCAAGATAGTCGACACCTGGTGGTTTATTTTTGCAATTCATAAGAAATAATTCCACTTTAGCGACACTGATATTCTTAGTTCAAAGCTGCACGTTTTACTTTCCACGATCCATGATTAGAGGATTTGTTCGGTCAGTATTCTGTGGCTGTACTGTCTTTATAGATTGTCATTTTGGTTATGAAATAATCATTTAGATGGTTTTCTATGTCTTTGGTTTAGTTAAAAAATCACCTTCACTTTCTAAAAAACTGGGTTGATTCAATAGTTCCTTTTAATATACAATTCACAGTGTCCCATAATTGTTTGCTATAAATTTTTGCTTCATTGATTTTATTATCATAAAACAATTTCTTTTTCTACTTAATTGATTTCGTTATGGAATTCGTGAATTTACAGGACCAATCCGACTTAAAATGTGATGAAGCAGCTTTTACTTTGGCGGGATCCCTTTGCTTTATTAGATCTTTTAATTCTTCATCTCACCACTAGGCACTAACGTTTCCAACCTTTTATTGGTGCATGATGATCAACAATTGTCATTAATGATGAAAAGCCTGGAATGTTTCCTCTTCTGGTCAGAGTACTTCTTCACATCGTCTACATCACGGGGCGGAGAAGAACTCCTGAAGGATCTTTTCAATATTGTTTTTGAACCTTTCGTTTTTCTCACAATCGCCACAAGATGATGGTCACTGCAGCCAGTGGGAACAGAAATGGAGTTTGAACAGAATTAACCAAGATGTGGTGGAAACAGGATGCTGATGGAGTGCCAGCCCTTTTATACACAAACTGGAACAGCTTTCACTGTAGAATAACAGTTAAGTACTGGCAGCAGGGACGCCAGTACTTGACTGTTATTTTCCAATACAACTACTGATATTTGTTTGAACAGTAAATTATCGTTTTTTGGATTACATTACATGGAGGTAGAATAACAGGGTTATGGTTATTTTACATCTACTGTAAATGATTTAACATTAAATTACCGTTTAATTGGATTCCAGTACGTGACAGTAGGAGAACTGCAGGTTCTGCTATATTTACTTTTGTACGAATCCTCAAAAAAGTAAAAACAAAGGATGCAGGACTTATCAAATACCCAGAACTAACCACAGCTCATCTGTCTGAGCTCACCTGAAGAAACGCAGCAGGAAGTTAGTAAAGACATGGAGGAGGAGTTTAGCAAAGAGTGAACAGAACGACGAGCGCTCACTCTGACGCGGTTTTCATGAACCAAGAACCAGAACTCAGAGCAGAGCTCTCACTCTAACACTGTTTCCCAGAACCAACAGTACAGAGCTCTCACTTTAAACTGATTCAATTGAGAACTTATTTCAGTGAAGAACAAACGGTCTCAGCTGTTTGTCTCAGGTTCTATCATCAACACAGGGTTTGTATACATGAAGACACATAATCAGAACTGAATTTTATTGTTAAAGCCAATCTTTCCTAACCTCTGACTCTGAATAAAACTCAGACGCAGACATGTAATAAGTTCGAGAGCCCTGGTATAGAACACAAGAGAATATATACATTGCTGTAGTTTATTACAAAGTTTTCATTTGTACAGCAGACTTTGTAAGATCGGTAACATACAGATAATTTGTAGTACAAAAATGACAAGGTACTGCATGATCACCTTTGAAGGAATTGTCTTCAATACAGTCAGTGACAGGCTTTACTGAACCCAGAACATAACCTGAGACGCTGATTTAAAATAGCACCTAGAACCGTGTAACAGAACAGTCTAGCTTGAGAACGAGTATTTTACATGTAAACAATCACAGTTTATGTGGAGAAGAAAGAAAGACTGAACAGTGAGTCGTTGGGCTGGTTCCTCAGTCACCGATGACGAGGGCCTGTAAAATAATAAATAACTAAAATGAGCAACACAACGTCTGGAAAAATATAAAAACATGAAGGACTAAAGAAAGGAGAGCAAAGTCCTGATGAAACATGTGAAATCTGAACAGTTCAGTAATGAGACGGACAAACAAAACCAGCAGATTGAGGACTTTACCTGCTCTGGTGACGTCCACCTGGATCCTCTGGCTGGACTGACAGGAAGGAGCTCCGCTTTCCAGAGTCAAGCGCAGGAAGTCAGATAGGTCACATTTGGTCTCCAAACAAATAGTAGTTTGAGGAGTTTGATCAGTGAAGAAGAGCCGCCATCAAAATAGAAACATGAGCCTGCGATGGAATGTAAGATGCTGGTAGATAATGTCCTGGACCGGACAAGATGTCAGCAAGTCTCCACTGCTGGACAGGAAATACTGTTTAATACTGACACATTACAGTTATAGACGGGTATTGTGAAATATGTGAGGGGTGAATATTTAACAGTATTTTACAATTATTCTAAACTACAGTAGGACACTGTTGTAAATCCACAGTAAATATACAGCAGTTCATTCCAGTGTATTCCTCTTGGTGTACTGATGAGCTGTGATCATCCACTGCCTGTCACAACTGTCTTTTCATCGCACAGCTGGAAGAGTTCCAGTCTATATTCAAATTAACCATGAAGTAAACTTCATGTTTTGTAGTACTAACATGATCCAGGATATCCCAGATCTGATCTAAATACTCATATTGGCATGAGGAGGTCTGTAACAAGGTCCAATCAGAACAGGCCTCAAATGGTTCAGAGCCACTTGGAGCCATAAGACTTCAATATTAGAAGACATGACATCTGTCAGCACCTCTCCAGGTACCAGGTTCTGAAGAGAGACGGGACCCCTCCTCCAGGTCCATCCCTGTCTTTTCTATAAATATTATATCCATGAGTCATAAGGGGCGTGTCCTCAAACGTAGACTCTAAATGGGTTTCAGAGACTGAGGTGGTTTAGAAAGAGTAGATTTATTAAGTCATCCTATTTTTTCCTTAAACTACATATATTTATATATAAGACCTTTCTTGGGTAATTTATCTATCATACCAGAGAAGAAGCCCCCGGCTAGTTCAGCTGGTAGAGCAGGAGACTCTCAGTCTCAAGGTAGAGGGTTCATGTCCCATCTCAAGGTAGAGGGTTCATGTCCCATCTCAAGGTAGAGGGTTCATGTCCCATCTCAAGGTAGAGGGTTCATGTCCCATCTCAAGGTAGAGGGTTCATGTTCCACACTGGGCGCCACCTTCCTGTGGGCTCTCCACCTTCCTGAGGGCTCTCCACCTTCCTGAGGGCTCTCCACCTTCCTGTGGGCTCTCCACCTTCCTGAGGGCTCTCCACCCTCCTGAGGGCTCTCCACCTTCCTGTGGGCTCTCCACCTTCCTGAGGGCTCTCCACCTTCCTGTGGGCTCTCCACCTTCCTGTGGGCTCTCCACCTTCCTGAGGGCTCTCCACCTTCCTGTGGGCTCTCCACCTTCCTGAGGGCTCTCCACCTTCCTGAGGGCTCTCCACCTTCCTGTGGGCTCTCCACCTTCCTGTGGGCTCTTTCTGTATTTCATTCATGAGACATTGTCTTTGTGTCTGTCTTCAGTGTTGTCAGGGTCGGTTGGACGGTTGATGGAGGTGTGGGGGAATTTCCCTGTCGTATGACATGAGAACAAAACTCCTGACAGGTTTTTCAAGTTCACAGCTCTGATGGCTGCTGGTTGTCTTCTTTTATTCCCTTACATGCTCTCCTGCTCTTGCAATGAAGAAACACTTGTTAACCTCGTTATATTTATTTTATTTCATCCATTCTTTATTAGTCAACGGAGGAGGGAATGTGAGGGACATCTTGTTTTGTCTCCTGAACAATGATGTGTAATGTGCAGTCTGAGTTCCCTGATGGCCTGTGTCAGTACTGTTGGAACCTCTGAGCTACTTTTAGTAACCTTCAGAGTCTACAGTGCAGGAAGCAGGAGGATCTTTCTCAAAACAATCCAGCCTTTAGGGGGCGCTGTCTGACGTCAGAGTGAGACAAACTCCTGGACAATCATGCAGAGGTTGGACTATGACTTTGTCTCTTCTTGCAAGAATAATGGAATATAATTGTCTTCTACTTTTTAAATAGCTCTCAGTCTGATTCCTGTGTTTTCTGTCTCCCTGAGGTTTTTATGAGGAAATTCTGACACAGACTTTAATCTGAGTTGGTTTTCCAGGTCTTCTTTCACTGGATTTGCTCATGTATAAAAGGAAGAACTTTCAATGTTGCTATTATAACCTACAGTACATACATAATCTCACTGGTCTAGTCACTGGCCTATGTCACCGGTCTACATCACTGGTTTACGTAACCGATCTACATCACCGGTCTACGCCACCGGTCTACATCACTAGTGTACGTCACCAGCCTACATCACCGGTCTGCATCACCGGTCTACATCACCAGCCTACATCACCGGTCTGCATCACCGGTCTACATCACCAGTCTACATCACTGGTTTACGTCACCGATCTACATCACTGGTCTACGCCACCAGCCTACATCACCGGTCTGCATCACCAGTCTACATCAAGGGTCTGCATCACTGGTCTACATCACTATTCTACGTCACCAGTCTACATCACCGGTCTACATCACCGGTCTACATCACTGGTCAACATCACCAGTCTACATCACCGGTCTACATCACCAGTCTACATCACCAGTCTACATCACCGGTCTACATCATCGGTCGACGTCACTGGTTTACGTCACTGACCTATATTGCCGGTCTACATCACCGGTCTACATCAGGGGTCTACGTCACTGGTTTACATCACCAGTCTACATCATCGGTCTACGTCACTAGTTTACGTCACCAGTCTACATCACCGGTCTACATCACCAGTCTACGTCACCTGTCTACATCATCAGTCGACGTCACTGGTTTCGTCACTGGTTTACGTCACTGGCCTATATCACCGGTCTACATCACGGGTCTATGTCACTGGTCTACATCACTGATCTACATCACTGGTCTACGTCTACATGACCGGTCTAAGTCACCAGTCCACCTCACTGGTCTACATCACCAGTCTACATCCCTGGTCTGCATCACCGGTCTACATCACCGGTCTGCGTCACTGGCCTACATCACAGGTCTACGTCTACACCACCTGTCTACCACACCAGTATATATCACTGGTCTCCATCACTGGTCTACATCCCTGGTTTTAATCACTGGTCTACATCCCTGGTCTGCATCACTGGTCTACATCCCTGGTCTACATCACCAGTCTACATCACCAGTTTACATCACCGGTCTACGTCACTGGCCTACATCACTGGTCTACATCACCGGTCTACATCACTGGTCTACATCACTGGTCAGTGTCACTGGTCTACATCACCAGTATATATCATCGGTCTATGTCACCATTCTACATCACTGGTCTACATCCCTGGTCTACATCACTGGTCTACATCCCTGGTCTACATCACCAGTCTACATCACCAGTTTACATCACCGGTCTGCGTCACTGGCCTACATCACTGGTCTACATCACCTGTCTACGTCACCAGTATATATCACCGGTCTACATCACTGGTCTACATCACTGGTCAGTGTCACTCGTCTACGTCATCAGTATATATCACCGGTCTATGTCACCAGTCTACATCATAGGTCTACGTTACCAGTCTATATCACCGGTCTACATCCCTGGTCTACTTCACCAGTCTACATGACCGGTCTACGTCACCGGTCTACTTCACCGGTCTACATGACCGGTCTACGTCACCGGTCTACTTCACCGGTCTACATGACCGGTCTACGTCACCGGTCTACTTCACCGGTCTACGTCACCAGTCTACTTCACCGGTCTACACAAGTCACATGAGGTGAACAAGACTAGTTCAGTACCATTGTTAGTTGGTGATACACACACACACACACACACACACACACACACACAGTACTCACTCTCCAGCGCTTCAGTCCTTCAGCAGTGTGCAGCACCAGAGCAAAGATCTGAGTAGTGAACCAACTCAACATGGCTCCCATGGCGGCCATTCATCTGAACACACACTACCTGCTTCACACACACACACACACACACACACACACACACACACACACACACACACACACACACACACACACACACACACACACACACACACTCTGTCCGGTACCACTGCATGTGAACGCTGGTCCTGCATCAGGAGGCGGGACTTAATCCAGCGCCAAGCAGCAGGTCGGCAGTGATCTGTGACTCTTCATAACCAGTGGAGACACTAAGAAGCTATAAATCCTGAGTCCTGCAGCCAGCACTCCGCAAGGACACGCACCCTCCGTCCAATCACAGGACACTACACCACACAACCTGCAACCTTCGTCCAATCACAGGACACCAGCGCAGGGAACACACACAGCCTTCACCTCCACATTTAGGCTGCGTCCGAATAGTCCCTCCTATCTCCATTCCTATCCACTTTTCCTTAACACCTTGATGACATCACGTGGTTAACTAAAGGTGTTAGGAGGTTTCCTAAAGGAGTTAGTGAAGGTGTTAGGAGGCTTCCTAAAGGAGTTAGTGAAGGTGTTAGGAGACTTCCTAAAGGAGTTAGTGAAAGGTGTTAGGAGACTTCCTAAAGGAGTTAGTGAAAGGTGTTAGGAGGCTTCCTAAAGGAGTTAAGGAAAGGTGTTAGGAGGCTTCCTGAAGGAGTTAGGAAAGGTGTTAGGAGGCTTCCTAAAGGAGTTAAGGAAAGGTGTTAGGAGGCTTCCTAAAGGAGATAGTAAAGGTGTTAGGAGACTCCCTAAAGGAGTTAAGGAAAGGTGTTAGGAGGCTTCCTAAAGGAGTTAAGGAAAGGTGTTAGGAGGCTTCCTAAAGGAGTTAGTGAAAGGTGTTAGGAGGCTTCCTAAAGGAGTTAGTGAAAGGTGTTAGGAGGCTTCCTAAAGGAGTCAGTGAAAGGAGTTAGGAGGCTTCCTAAAGGAGTCAGTGAAAGGAGTTAGGAGGCTTCCTAAAGGAGTTAGTGAAAGGAGTTAGGAGGCTTTTTAAAGGAGTTAGTGAAAGGTGTTCAGAAGCTTCCTAAAGGAGTTAGTGAAAGGTGTTAGGAGGCTTCCTAAAGGAGTCAGTGAAAGGAGTTAGGAGGCTTCCTAAAGGAGTTAGTGAAAGGTGTTCGGAAGCTTCCTAAAGGAGTTAGTGAAAGGTGTTAGGAGGCTTCCTAAAGGAGTCAGTGAAAGGTGTTAGGAGACTTCCTAAAGGAGTTAGGAAAGGTGTTAGGAGACTTCCTAAAGGAGTTAGTGAAAGGTGTCAGGAGACTTCCTAAAGGAGTCAGTGAAAGGTGATAGGAGGCTTCCTAAAGGAGTCAGTGAAAGGAGTTAGGAGGCTTCCTAAAGGAGTTAGTGAAAGGTGTTAGGAGGCTTCCTAAAGGAGTTAGTGAAAGGTGTCAGGAGACTTCCTAAAAGAGTCAGTGAAAGGTGATAGGAGACTTCCTAAAGAAGTTAGTGAAAGGTGTTAGGAGGCTTCCTGAAGAAGTTAGGAAAGGTCTTAGGAGGCTTCCTAAAGGAGTTAAGGAAAGGTGTTAGGAGGCTTCCTAAAGGAGATAGTAAAGGTGTTAGGAGACTCCCTAAAGGAGTTAAGGAAAGGTGTTAGGAGGCTTCCTAAAGGAGTTAAGGAAAGGTGTTAGGAGGCTTCCTAAAGGAGTTAGTGAAAGGTGTTAGGAGGCTTCCTAAAGGAGTTAGTGAAAGGTGTTAGGAGGCTTCCTAAAGGAGTCAGTGAAAGGAGTTAGGAGGCTTCCTAAAGGAGTCAGTGAAAGGAGTTAGGAGGCTTCCTAAAGGAGTTAGTGAAAGGAGTTAGGAGGCTTCTTAAAGGAGTTAGTGAAAGGTGTTCGGAAGCTTCCTAAAGGAGTTAGTGAAAGGTGTTAGGAGGCTTCCTAAAGGAGTCAGTGAAAGGAGTTAGGAGGCTTCCTAAAGGAGTTAGTGAAAGGTGTTCGGAAGCTTCCTAAAGGAGTTAGTGAAAGGTGTTAGGAGGCTTCCTAAAGGAGTTAGTGAAAGGTGTTAGGAGGCTTCCTAAAGGAGTTAGTGAACGGTGTTAGGAGGCTTCCTAAAGGAGTTAGTGAAAGGTGTTAGGAGACTTCCTAAAGGAGTTAGGAAAGGTGTTAGGAGACTTCCTAAAGGAGTTAGTGAAAGGTGTTAGGATGCTTCCTAAAGGAGTCAGTGAAAGGAGTTAGGAGGCTTCCTAAAGGAGTCAGTGAAAGGAGTTAGGAGGCTTCCTAAAGGAGTTAGTGAAAGGTGTTAGGAGGCTTCCTGAAGGAGTTAGGAAAGGTGTTAGGAGGTTTCCTAAAGGAGTTAGTGAAGGTGTTAGGAGGCTTCCTAAAGGAGTTAGTGAAGGTGTTAGGAGGCTTCCTAAAG
Source organism: Lipophrys pholis (assembly GCF_963383615.2). Lineage (NCBI taxonomy): Eukaryota > Metazoa > Chordata > Actinopteri > Blenniiformes > Blenniidae > Lipophrys > Lipophrys pholis. The sequence goes on along the minus strand of NC_137648.1, from coordinate 24,567,546 downwards.
GAGTTAGTGAAAGGTGTTAGGAGGCTTCCTGAAGGAGTTAGGAAAGGTGTTAGGAAGCTTCCTAAAGGAGTTAGTGAAAGGTGTTAGGAGGCTTCCTAAAGGAGTTAAGGAAAGGTGTTAGGAGGCTTCCTAAAGAAGTTAGTGAAAGGTGTTAGGAGGCTTCCTGAAGGAGTTAGGAAAGGTGTTAGGAGGCTTCCTAAAGGAGTTAAGGAAAGGTGTTAGGAGGCTTCCTAAAGGAGATAGTAAAGGTGTTAGGAGACTCCCTAAAGGAGTTAAGGAAAGGTGTTAGGAGGCTTCCTAAAGGAGTTAGTGAAAGGTGTTAGGAGGCTTCCTAAAGGAGTTAGTGAAAGGTGTTAGGAGGCTTACTAAAGGAGTTAGTGAAAGGTGTTAGGAGGCTTCCTAAAGGAGTCAGTGAAAGGAGTTAGGAGGCTTCCTAAAGGAGTTAGTGAAAGGTGTTCGGAAGCTTCCTAAAGGAGTTAGTGAAAGGTGTTAGGAGGCTTCCTAAAGGAGTTAGTGAAAGGTGTTAGGAGGCTTCCTAAAGGAGTCAGTGAAAGGAGTTAGGAGGCTTCCTAAAGGAGTTAGTGAAAGGTGTTCGGAAGCTTCCTAAAGGAGTTAGTGAAAGGTGTTAGGAGGCTTCCTAAAGGAGTTAGTGAAAGGAGTTAGGAGGCTTCCTAAAGGAGTTAGTGAAAGGAGTTAGGAGGCTTGTAGTTTAGTGTTGACCTTGATGTGAACATCCTGAGCAGCAACAGGAAGTTGTTTGGTTTGATCTTGCCCGTCTTTAATGACTTGTGGTCTTTGTGGAAGGGAGCTGCACATTATGAGTAATGTAGCAGTCGTTTCACAAATATACGTATGAATGTATGTATACTCTTCACGCATTTTCTTATGAAAGGCCACATGTTTACTCTTGCACAGACATCCCAGATCAACTACAAGTCTACTCATTAAAAATGTGTAAATTCCCTGTTTTTCAAATTCCATGTTTTTTAATCTTAAGAGGGCCTTACACCTCCATCAATAGAAGTGATTGGGAGGGAGGAGCAGTGGGTCCTCATCCAAGATGGCAGTCTACCTGTATGCAGGTGTGGCTGAAAAAAGTCTGCCAACCTAGAACTAAGCCCCCTCCGCTCAGGGGGTGGAGCCAAACAGACAAGCTTCAGCCATTGGTTGACCCAGACTGGTTCCATTCACAGAGCCGCTCCGGCTTTTCATCTAATTAACTGAAGCTGAAAGTTTTACAGAAGCTTAAAGGATCAACAAGCTCCTTTACTCAGAGTGGAGACTGACGGAGGAACACACACACACACACACACACACACACACACACACACACACACACACACACACACACACACACACACACACACACACACACACACACACACACACACACACACACACACACACACACACACACACACACACAGTGAGAGAAGGAAGGGGAGCAGACACACACACACTAATGATAAGGTTCCAGTGGGACTACTAGTCTGAATGTTTCCCTCCTCTGAAGAACCAAACTAACGAGGGACGGAGACATTCCCTCTCAATTCAATCTATCAATCATCTTAAAAAAGTTCACCTCCTCCTCTCCTGCTGACTATCCTCCTCCCACCTCCTCCCACCTCCTCCTCTCCTCCTCCCACCTCCTCCTCTTCTCCTTCCACCTCCTCCTCTCCTGCTGACTGTCCTCCTCCTCTCCTCCTCCTCCTACCTCCTCCTCCCACCTCCTCCTCTCCTCCTCCCACCTCCCCCATTCCTCCTCCTATCTCCTCCTCTCCTCCTCCCACCTCCTCCTTTCCTGCTGACTATCCTCCTCCCACCTCCTCCTCTCCTCCTCCCACCTCCCCCATTCCTCCTCCTATCTCCTCCTCTCCTCCTCCCACCTCCTCCTTTCCTGCTGACTATCCTCCTCCCACCTCCTCCTCTCCTCCTCCCACCTCCCCCATTCCTCCTCCTATCTCCTCCTCTCCTCCTCCCACCTCCTCCTTTCCTGCTGACTATCCTCCTCCCACCTCCTCCTCTCCTCCTCCCACCTCCTCCATTCCTCCTCGTATCTCCTCCTCTCCTCCTCCCACCTCCTCCTTTCCTGCTGACTATCCTCCTCCCACCTCCTCCCACCTCCTCCCACCTCCTCCTCTCCTCCTCCCACCTCCTCCTCTTCTCCTTCCACCTCCTCCTCTCCTGCTGACTGTCCTCCTCCTCTCCTCCTCCTCCTACCTCCTCCTCCCACCTCCTCCTCTCCTCCTCCCACCTCCCCCATTCCTCCTCCTATCTCCTCCTCTCCTCCTCCCACCTCCTCCTTTCCTGCTGACTATCCTCCTCCCACCTCCTCCTCTCCTCCTCCCACCTCCCCCATTCCTCCTCCTATCTCCTCCTCTCCTCCCACCTCCTCCTTTCCTGCTGACTATCCTCCTCCCACCTCCTCCTCTCCTCCTCCCACCTCCCCCATTCCTCCTCCTATCTCCTCCTCTCCTCCTCCCACCTCCTCCATTCCTGCTGACTATCCTCCTCCCACCTCTTCCTCTCCTCCTCCCACCTCCTCCTCTCCTCCTGCTGACCATCATCTTCCCAGACACTCAGCTGATTCCACTGTGGGTTGTGATAAGAAGGGAACACCAGCTGCCTGATAAGAAGGTTCAGGACAGAACGTGGTTCTCCACAGAGATTGATGAAGGTTCAGGACAGAACGTTGTTCTCCACAGAGATTGATGAAGGTTCAGGACAGAACGTTGTTCTCCACAGAGATTGATGAAGGTTCAGGACAGAACGTTGTTCTCCACAGAGATTGATGAAGGTTCAGGACAGAACGTTGGTTCTCCACAGAGATTGATGAAGGTTCAGGACAGAACGTTGTTCTCCACAGAGATTGATGAAGGTTCAGGACAGAACGTTGGTTCTCCACAGAGATTGATGAAGGTTCAGGACAGAACGTTGGTTCTCCACAGAGATTGATGAAGGTTCAGGACAGAACGTTGTTCTCCACAGAGATTGATGAAGGTTCAGGACAGAACGTTGGTTCTCTACAGAGAAAGAGCTCTATGCTGTACTCTTTGGTTACGGCAGTGGCACCTCCATGATAGCAGAGGATATTCCATCTCCAGAGGTACGATATCAGCATCATCCACCGGCCAGGGAAGGACATCCCAGTGGCTGATACGCTATCACAGAAGTCTATAGAGTATCAGGACAAGGTTCTGTGTGAAGGGATGGAGGCCCAGGTGCATCCAGTCATCAGCAACATGCCTGTTAGTGATCAGAGACTGACAGAGAACCGGGACACAACCACCCAGGATCCACAACTCACAGGCCTGAGAAAAGCCACACTGGATGGCTGGCCCGACACACGGTCCCAATGCCCACCATCATCCAAGAGTTCTAGAACCATAGAGCCGAGATCTCAGATATCAGCGGCATCATGTTCAAAGGGGAGAAAATCATTGTTCCCCGTAAGCTCAGAGAGAACATGATAGAACGTATCCACTCCAGCCACATGGGTGTAGAAAAGAGTACGAATAGAGCCGGAGACCTTGTGTTTGGACTGGTATGGGAAAACAAATCCAGGCACCAGTAGGAGCCTTCGTCAGGAGAGACCCAGGTGATAGGCACCGATCTATTCACTTGGAACTCCAGCGACTACATCGTCATCGTAGATTACTACAGCAGGTTCTTTGAGCTGGAAAGACTATACAGCTGTACTGCAGCAGCTGTGATCACCAGACTGAAGTCCACCATGGCCAGGCATGGAACTGCAGAGACGGTGATCAGTGACAATGGTCCGTGCTACAGCTCAAGGGAGAGACATGGGGTTTCACCCACACCACAACCAGCCCCCATTACCCGCAGAGCAACGGCCGAGCAGAGAAGACTGTCCAGACAGCCAAGAGCATACTGGACAAAGCTAAAGCTGAACAGAAAGACCCCTACCTGAGTCTACCAGAATATCGAAACACTCCAGTAGACCACCTGAAATCCTCCGCACAGCTGCTCATGAGCCGGAGGCTTCCTTCCATCCTCCCTGCAGCAGCCAAACACCTGCAGCCACACATTGTTTGCCAACAGACAGTGTGTGAGAGGAGAGAAGCCTGCCAGCAATGCCAGGACAGCCAGACCTCCACCTCAGCTCCTCCCAGCTACACCTACCCGGTTCCGCCAGCAGGATGGTCCCTGGAGACCAGCAATGGTGACACGCCCTGAAAACACTGACGAGAGCTACCTCATCGCCACCAGCACAGGTCAGACCTCCCGACCAACCGACATCTCAGAGAGGACGGAGGTGAAGCTGCAGCAGAGGAGACCATCCAGTCCCCGGAGCCCACCTTCAGCAGCATTCCAGTTTTCCAGCCTCCACCTGCGAAACCTCCAGACCTGAACATTAATGCACCTGGTTACACACCTCCATCAGGCCGTGTCCTCAAGCCAAGACAGCTCCTGGAGCTGTAACCTTTGTAGACTTCTGTTGTTCGTTGACAGTGGTTTGTTTCCCCTGTTCATGTTGTTGAAAGGTGCACTTACCTGTTAACGAGAATACTTGTGTTACCTGTGATCTATATTTGGACTATTTACATCGGATGTAGTATTATACTTACCTGTACATGCTATTTCAGTTTTATACCGGTCATCCCAGCTATTCGCTCAGGTTAAGTTGTCTATTGCACTTACCCAAAGGACATGAGGTTCAGATGTTCCTGCGTTACTTAAATTCTCTGGCGACACCGAATTCTGTCAGCTGGTGTGTTATTTGTGTTTCAGGGACCTCCTACGTCAGGTCCACATATTTCATTTGTGTAGAACCAATGTTTTACTTTGAAGAAGGGAGCTGTAACATACTGTGTTAAGCTCACAGCGCCCACTAGATCAAGCACTATGTACATGTTATACTGCTGGTAAACTCCTGTGAGAGTGCATGACGGGAGTTGAAACGACACAGGATCCAGGATGGAGAATAAAGTGAAGTTCAGACATCGTCGTCATTATTATAAAGTGAAATAAATCTCCCACAGATAGAAGGGCAAAACAATACAGTTCTCAAGATGTCTTCTTTTATTCCCTTACATGCTCTCCTGCTCTTGCAATGAAGAAACACTTGTTAACCTCGTTATATTTATTTTATTTCATCCATTCTTTATTAGTCAACGGAGGAGGGAATGTGAGGGACATCTTGTTTTGTCTCCTGAACAATGATGTGTAATGTGCAGTCTGAGTTCCCTGATGGCCTGTGTCAGTACTGTTGGAACCTCTGAGCTACTTTTAGTAACCTTCAGAGTCTACAGTGCAGGAAGCAGGAGGATCTTTCTCAAAACAATCCAGCCTTTAGGGGGCGCTGTCTGACGTCAGAGTGAGACAAACTCCTGGACAATCATGCAGAGGTTGGACTATGACTTTGTCTCTTCTTGCAAGAATAATGGAATATAATTGTCTTCTACTTTTTAAATAGCTCTCAGTCTGATTCCTGTGTTTTCTGTCTCCCTGAGGTTTTTATGAGGAAATTCTCCTGACACTGGTCAAGGACCCCCTGGAGGTTGTCTTCTCTGGTTCCTGGTGTCTTGGGGATAAACATCATTCATAGGTCTTATAGCGAGCTCTTTAGCCAGCATGTGTTGGCCTGGTTTGATTTACCCTCTGCCGCTGACGCTCCAGTCATGCAAGCACTGCCACCTTGTGGTCAGGCCAATGGGCAGGCTGCTCAGGGTTTGGCAGGTAGAGTAAAGCCTTGACGTGCATGCAGGGGTGGACTGGGGCAAAAAATCAGCCCTGGCATTTTTGGCTCCAACCGGCCCACAAATCTGCATAAATAAATAATATATATTTATTATCATATTATTTTTTCCAGTACATATACACTCAATGGCCGTTTCATTAGATACACTTTTCCAATGTAATCCAGTCAAATACATCAGCGCTACCATTGATTCCACATTAACAAAGCTTTATCATTTTCAGTTTTTGTTGAAATTGTTGCAAAGGTTATAGTTTTACGTAGTGTTGATTAAGTGTTCCTAATAATTTCTCCCCGTTGATGTTTGTTAATGGCTTGAAGTTGGACAAAAGGAAAAGGAACACACAGCTCAATATAATGCACTAAAGTACACCACCCCCATCCACTGAGGCCCCGTTTCCACGACAACGTTTCACGTGACAACACCTAATTCCTAAAGAGAGTGTGTTTCCACTGCAGCAGCGGACACAGAGACAACCATGTAGTTAGTCTGCCGGGCCACTGGAGGGCGCTGTTGCTTGATTTTGTAATGAAACTACACAGACGTGTTCAGAGAACAAAACACTATAAAGGTGAAGAAAATGGAGAGAACCTGACATCCTAGTGGACTGATGAGGAACCGGATGATATCAGGGAGAGTCTCAACTAGTAAACTACTGATCTGGAGGAGAAAACTAGAATATGGACCGCAGGTAGTACCACTACGGGTCGTACCACTACGGGTCGTACCACTACACGGTCACCATGTTTGTTTACAACTGGGAAGCGGGGGGGGGGGGGGGGGGGGGGGGGGGATCAGCAGTAACAGGCTCTGCAGCCTCCATCAGTCTCTGCAGCAGGGATTTGCACCGTGAAAGAATCTTTCCACCTTGGGAGCCGGATTAAAGACTTTGTGGATACAGTTCATCCGCTAACTGGTGCCGTGTAAACGGACCCCCCAAAGGTGAAGAAAGTTATGCGTCAAACTCAAGGCCCGCGGGCCAAATGTGGCCCGCCACGTTATTTTATGTGGTCCGAGAGGGCTTAAGGGTGTGATTGTCTTCAAACAATTACCGTATTGTGTTCAATAGACGCGCAGAGCACGCCTTGGGATGCGCGTCTATTGGAAACATTACGGTAATTACATGTGCCTTTGTTGAGGCGGAAATAGTTATGAATTTGTGCATATCCAGATTAAGATATTCCCCGTTCTGACCCGTGTTCTACCCGATGAAAGACTACCCCCATGAGAACCACACGCGGTGGCGAGCAGCGAACACCCCCCCCCCACGCTGCGTTGAGGCACTGACACGGGGTCACGAGGGCCGAACGAGGTGCAGCAGGTTGGTAGAGGGACGGGGCGACTGCTCCCTCCAGACGCAGTTCAAGCCCCGGACGGAGCGGTGTTAAGAATAAAACAAAGAACTGCAAAATATCATTTTATCAAGTAGTGAGCTTTGTTTCTTCCAGCTCACCACAGCTTTGTAAAACTGCAGTGACCATAAACTACATTTCCCACAATGCATGCTGATTCTATTCATTTTAAAACACTAAAGATTTAAATTTGCAGTTTTGCTACAATCTGGCACATTTACAATTTGTGTACAATTTATATATGATTGTTATATTATATTACCTGTGAAGATTGCAGTGTATAAACATCAATGCAGTTTTCAACAAGTAGAACTGAGAAATATAAACAATCCAAAATGTCCAGGAAGAGAAAAGTTGATGTAGATGAAAGGATGTTTGATGAACGAAGGGAGGAGAAGACGTGTTTGTGCTTCAAGGAGAAAAACAGTTTGTCTTTAGTGTTCTGAGGCGTGTCGCTTTCAAAGAGTAAAATATAAGTTCACATCTTGACACCGAGTACGGAGGGAAGTATGACAGAGTTAGACTGAACAGAGCAACGAGCAAATACATATTTTATATCTATGCAAATGTATTTATAATATATGTAATATGGCCTACAGAGACACCGGTCCACAGAGACACCGGTCCACAGAGACACCAGTCCACAGAGACACCGGCCCACAGAGACACCGACCTACAGAGACACCTGACTACAGAGACACCTGACTACAGAGACACAGGCCTACAGAGACACCTGACTACAGAGACACCGGTCCACAGAGACACCAGCCTACAGAGACACCTGCCTACAGAGACACCGGCCTACAGAGACACCTGACTACAGAGACACCGGTCCACAGAGACACCAGCCTACAGAGACACCTGCCTACAGAGACACCGGCCTACAGAGACACCTGACTACAGAGACACCGGTCCACAGAGACACCTGCCTACAGAGACACCGGCCTACAGAGACACCGGTCCACAGAGACACCAGTCCACAGAGACACCGGTCCACAGAGACACCAGTCCACAGAGACACCAGCCTACAGAGACACCGGTCCACAGAGACACCGGTCCACAGAGACACCAGTCCACAGAGACACCAGCCTACAGAGACACCGGCCTACAGAGACACCGGTCCACAGAGACACCGGTCCACAGAGACACCAGTCCACAGAGACACCGGTCCACAGAGACACCGGCCTACAGAGACACCGGTCCACAGAGACACCGGTCCACAGAGACACCGGTCCACAGAGACACCAGCCTACAGAGACAACGGTCCACAGAGACACCGGTCCACAGAGACACCGGTCCACAGAGACACCAGTCCACAGAGACACCAGCCTACAGAGACAACGGTCCACAGAGACACCTGCCTACAGAGACACCGGTCCACAGAGACACCAGTCCACAGAGACACCGGTCCACAGAGACACCGGCCTACAGAGACACCGGTCCACAGAGACACCGGTCCACAGAGACACCAGTCCACAGAGACACCGGCCCACAGAGACACCAGCCCACAGAGACACCGGCCTACAGAGACACCGGCCTACAGAGACACCGGTCCACAGAGACACCGGCCCACAGAGACACCAGCCCACCGGGATTGTGCCTGGTATGCCAGATGGCCAGCCCACCCCTGGACATGTGTTTATGTTTGTGTATGTATGTATGGATATATGAAAGTGTGGGTATGTAGGGGTGTCCATGATGTATTAGTATGCATACATATCTTTTATCATCAGTAGTAAATGGGAGAGAAAAGGATAAAGAAATATAGAGGAAGTGACATTTTGGTTGAAGATACATTGAAGTTTTCATTTGCTTCATGCTTTTGGAACAAAACCAAAAAAAGCCATTGTACACCAGTTGTTTGCAAAATATTGTTCATAAAGTTCATTTATAAAAAAAAGTTTTTTTTAATATCAAAATGTGCAGCTTGTTCATGAGACCACTGCTTTTCAAATTAGATGGGAGAGGCACCCCATCGTGATCAAAGGAGCTCAAAGGCGATCAAAGGAGCTCAAAGGAGCTCAAATGATCTCAAAGGAGCTCAAATGATCTCAAAGGAGCTCAAAGGAGATCAAAGCCAGAATTGAACCCATAAAGTCCTCAAAGTTCCCAGAGCTGCACACTTCAGAGCCTAGAGTTCAGGAGAGTTTTTGCGGACAACGAACAGTTACGACTTTCAAAATACTAGAATTACGGTTCAACTTTTTGAACAAACGAGCGAGACATAATGGGAGGAGAAATGTCTTCGTGGTTTCACCCAGAATCTTCTGCTTCTTCAGGTGAGTGACGTCCTCACACCAAATGAAGAAGCTGTGAAAACAGCCTGGATGATTGAATGTAAAGCAGAACACAGCAGCTCTGACTGAACACATCATTTAGAAGGAAAATACTGCTGGACTCATTTCATGTAAAATCAAATAACTTCATAAAATCCTGCTGACTGAACCACTCTAGTTTGATTCATTCCATGTTTAATGTTTCGATCTTTCGATCTTCGATCTGATGTTCAGCATATATTTTTTAATAGTTTTATCACTATTTTTCTCAAATATACATGATATGTATTATTTCTCCAGTTGGAGTTTGGGACAGTTTTTCAGCTCCTGTTGCAGTTCACTACACTTCATGCGTCTAAACTTCTCATCGTGGTTTTAGGCAGCGAGCCGCCCAGCCGTCATTTGGACGCTCGATTTTGGGAAAAGACGGCTGAAAAAATAGCAGGCGTGTTGCTCAAAGCCTCTAAAATATGTGTATAATGGCCATCACTGTTGGTCGCAGTCTAATTTTGCCGGACTTCATCTTTTGTCGCTGAAATATAGCAAATTATGGGCTCATGTACACAACGCACAACTGACTTCTGGTGTTGTATTACGCCCAGCAACGAGCAACGTGATTGGTCAATTCATACCATGTGGTCTATACCTTTTGAGAGGCGGCCTCTGGTCGGTTTGTAATTCTCTTGACTCATCCTGGTGTTTTCAAATGCTGAAGCAGAGAGGAGGATTTTTCACTTCCAATGAGAAAGTGACATGAGAAAAGGAAATATATTACTCTTAAGAAGCAAAACCCACAGACCTTAATGGAGGTTCATCTTCCTAAAATCAGCTCTTCACTGCTGCAGAAAAAACCTAGTAAAACTCCTGAATGTGTCATTAGAGGAAAAATCCTTTATATCTTGAACTCAGTATTTAAGTTTCAGCTTTAAGATTCATTGACATTATTAATTGAACATCTCTGTTGAAATGTGTCTTCATTAAGTTTCATTAAGTTTCATTAAGTTTCATTAAGTTTTATTAAGTTTCATTAAGTTTTATTAAGTTTTATTAAGTTTTATTAAGTTTCATTAAGTTTCATTAAGTTTCCTTCCATCCTGTTGATCCACACATGGGCAGGACCCCTGCTTTCTCTCTCTCTCTCTCTCTCTCTCTCTCTCACACACACACACACACACACACACACACACACACACACACACACACACACACACACACACACACACACAATAAACTATCTCTCTTCTCCACACAGAACTATACCTTGAGGCAGGGGAGGTCCTCACCAGCCCCACCTGTAAGTATAAGGTGATGAGGGTAATTGGAGAGGGCAGTTTTGGAAAAGTCCTGGAGTGCTGGAGGCTGGACAATTGGGAGACAGTAGCAGTCAAAGTGCTGAAAAAGGACGTGGTGATGGACACCCAGCATGAGGTAAATATTTACACCTCTGATATTTCTATATTCACAGTTATTCTTCACGGTCAAGAGTTTGTTCCAGGATCCCGACCACGTCTTCCTCTTTGTTCCCTCCAGCTCACCATGTTGCGCACCATCAGCCTCCTGGATCCTGACCAGACAAACCTGGTCAGGTTCTTGGAGAGCTTCACCGACAGGGGCCACACATGTCTGGCTTTTGAGAAGCTGGACATGGACCTATTTGAGTTCCAGGCCCGGGTGGACTTCAAGCCCCTGTGTCCCAATAAGATCCGTGGCATCGCAGAGCAGGTTTGTCTAATTGTCTCCAATAATCTCTTTGTCCGATCAGTAAGAGGAAACAGTGAGTGCGTCCTCACCGACCTGTCCTCTCACACGTCTCTGTGCAGCTCCTGGTGGCCCTTGACTCTCTAAACGGACTGGCGGTCCTGCACGGCGACATCAAGCCGGATAACGCCATGCTGGTCCGTTTAGAGGAGAGGCCGCTGAGAGTGAAGCTCGTGGATTTCGGCAAAGCGATTCCAACCAGCGACGCCTATCCCGGGATGATCGTCCAGGCCATTGGGTACAGGTACGTTCACGTCCTGGTGTTGATCCACACTACCGGGCTCCATGTTGGTCAGCTCTTCAGCTCTCCTGTGTTTCCTCCTCAGAGCCCCCGAGGTGTCTCTCGGCCTCCCATTCAACGAGGCGGTGGATGTGTGGGGGGTGGGGTGTCTCCTCGCCTTCCTCTACCTCGGCGGCAACCTCTTCCCCGTTCAGTGCAATTATCAGATGGTAGGTCTGCCTGTTCCTGCGTGTTTCCAGAAGAAGGTGTAAGAACCTCTGCTGATGTGTCTGTGATTCTGCCTGCAGATGAGGAGTGTTGTCCAGATCCTGGGGCAGCCATCAGACCACCAGCTGTCTCAGGGACTATATACAACCTCCATGTTCATCAAGGAGGAGGTCAGCGATGAAGGCCCAAGATGGCGCCTCATGGTAAAGTAACTTGTTCCTTTTGGACTTGGTTTAATACTCTTACTGGGAACATTTCTCAAACAGTTGTGATATTTGTGTTCCTGCAGACTCCTGACGAATACTCTGCGGTGAACACCACCCCAGCACGAAGGGTGGAGGACTGTTTTGAGTTCCCTGGCGGCCTGAATGACCTCATGGATGTCAGTACTCTCTCACGGCTTCTGTCTTCTTCACTTTCTCACATCCAATTTATTTAGTACATTTGGTACATTCTTAATAGTTTAAAGCTCATTAAATGTCCCACATTCAACTTTCATGTAACTTGATCTCTGAAAGAAATGCTTCGGAGAGTTCCAGAACATTTCTTATGGGTGGCAAAGTCAATCATTTCAACTATTTGGACAACTAGAAAAAGGAGATATTACCGTAATTTCAGGACTATAAGCTGCTGCTTTTTTCACACGTTTTGAACATTGAAGGTCGCAGATACTTGGGTGAGGCGTTCAGGCACATCACGAAACTCCACCTTCCTTTTTTTCTTATTAAATTCGGTGGGTGCAGTTTATATTCAGGTGCGCTTAATAGTCCGGAAATTGCAGTAATTTAGGAATACAGCAAATATTAAGGTGGTTCATTTAACCAGGATATTTATGTTTATACATGAAACTTTTCAGGCATTTTTAGTTTTGGTCTGCAGCAACACAGTTTAACAGTGGATCTCCTCACTGTTCTAAAGATCTAAAAGAAAAAGTTTGAACTAAACATTGAGCTCTTGTTTCAAAGTTGCTGGAAGCTGAAGTTGTTCCTTGTTGCTTTGTTTTTTCGTCCGTCAACACGACAACGGAGTCGGAGCCTTTTCTTTCTGGAAAAGTTGCATCTCCAGTGGCTCCGGGAGGCGCCGTGGTGTAAACGGGCAACTGGGGTCTGTGTCTCGTCTCCGATCCGATCCGCTGACCGGACTTTGTTTGTCATTGCAGATCTATCCAGTGGAGGACTACACTCAGTGGATGGAAAGGGGGGCGCTGGTCCACCTTCTTAAGGGGCTCTTACATCTGGAGGGAGAGAAGCGACTGACCCCTGGTGAAGCGCTTCAACACCCGTTTATCACCCGGTCCTACCTCAGCCAGGTGCCCCTCGATGACGAGCCCCTCACCAGTCCCTCCCAGGACCCCGTCACCCAGAACCCCCTCGGTGGTCCACCCCAGGACCCCCTCAATGAGGAGCCCCTCAATGAGGAGCCCCTCGACAGTCCATCTCAGGACCCCCTCAACGAGGACCCCTTTGACGAGGAGCCCCTCGGCGGTCCATCTCAGGACCCACTCAATGAGGACCCCCTCGGCAGTCCATCTCAGGACCCCCTCAACGAGGAGCCCCTTAACGAGGAGCCCCTCGATGGTCCCTTTCAGGACCCCCTCGATGAGGACCCCCTCAATGAGGAGCCCCTTGATGGTCCCTTTCAGGACCCCCTCAATGAGGACCCTCTCAATGAGGACCCCCTCAGTGAGGAGCCCCTCGATGGTCCCTTTCAGGACCCCCTCAATGAGGACTCTCTCAATGAGGACCCCCTCAGTGAGGAGCCCCTCAATGGTCCCTTTCAGGACCCCCTCAATGAGGACCCCCTCAATGAGGACCCTCTCAATGAGGACCCCCTCAGTGAGGAGCCCCTCGACGGTCCCTTTCAGGACCCCCTCAATGAGGACCCCCTCAGTGAGGAGCCCCTCGACGGTCCCTCCCAGGACCCCCAGGACTCCAACTTGGGCCGTCCTCAGCTCTCGGGGACCCTCCTTGACATCGCCGCCGTCCTTTCCACCATAGAACAGCGAGTCGATGTCGAGGAGGAAGCTTCTGGTTCCTCTGAGGAACCGTCTGAAGCTGGAGACGTCCCTCTGCGATCAACCTCCACCAGTCGGTCCAAGAGAGTGAGGACGACAATCCGGAGAGTTTTTAAGACAATCCGCAACACCTTGTGTTGTTGTCTGAAGCCTCAGATTGAGGAGTGACTCTTTTGGAAATATATATAAATTATAAACATCAGGCCTTGTCCCAACATAGAGAGGGTGGGTCTTAATTAGAATTTTACATAAATACTCTAACTACTATTATAGATATAGATCTTATTTATTTTATGTTTTGTTTGTTTCCTTACCATTGCTGGTATTTTGTTTTATTACCATTGCTGGTATTTTGTTTTATTTTATGTTTTGTTTGTTTCCTTACCATTGCTGGTATTTTGTTTTATTACCATTGCTGGTATTTTGTTTTATTACCATTGCTGGTATTTTGTTTCATTACCATTGCTGGTATTTTCTTGTTTATTTTATGTTTTTTTTTGTTTCTTTACCATTGCTGGTATTTTGTTTCATTACCATTGCTGGTATTTTGTTTTATTACCATTGCTGGTATTTTGTTTTATTTTATGTTTTTTTTTGTTTTCTTACCATTGCTGGTATTTTGTTTTCTTACCATTGCTGGTATTTTGTTTTCTTACCATTGCTGGTATTTTCTTGTTTATTTTTTTATTTTTTTGTTTACTTACCATTGCTGGTATTTTGTTTTATTACCATTGCTGGTATTTTGTTTTATTTTATGTTTTTTTTTGTTTTCTTACCATTGCTGGTATTTTGTTTTCTTACCATTGCTGGTATTTTGTTTCATTACCATTGCTGGTATTTTGTTTCATTACCATTGCTGGTATTTTGTTTTCTTACCATTGCTGGTATTTTGTTTTCTTACCATTGCTGGTATTTTGTTTTATTACCATTGCTGGTATTTTGTTTTCTTACCATTGCTGGTATTTTGTTTCATTACCATTGCTGGTATTTTGTTTTCTTACCATTGCTGGTATTATCTTGTTTATTCTTATATTTTCTCTTGCTGTATGATTTATTAAATAATGTGTATTGATGATTGCCGTTCAGTTTTGAATCCACACTTACAGAAAAATGGAAGATGTTACTGTGACATTCATAAAGTAAATATTAATATAAAATGGAGGAGGGATTTAATAAGTTTTCTTCTTCCCGCTCCCTTTCAGGCAAAACTGGAGTTTTCTGTCTTTCCTGTTCCACTCCACATTTTATGTTAGATGTGAACACTTACATTCTTTTTGCCTGAAATACAAAAACAACAAAACACTAAAAAAAGTCAAAGTACATATAGTAGTGGCAGTTTTTTGGGGGTATCGGTCGGCAGCAGGAGGCGGGTACAAAAACGTTCCTTTCTACTTAAGAGTTATTCTTCAATGGACGAAGTCAGAGTTTCAATGATTTTTCACCATTTATCATTTCTTCTGCAAAGTATTAGTAAAATGGAAAGTAGATTCACATATTGAAATAGAATGGAGTAAAAAAAAAAGTATTAAATACTCGTATAGGAAGATGTGAAAATGTTGACAGAATACAACCTGGGAAAAACAATTTAACACAAGTACTGGAGGTATTAATTAATTGGAGAGGTAAAGGTGGCTGGTCAGCAGGTCCCACCTAACCTAATTGTCTGGCCAATCGGCCCACACTACTGTGGGCTGACGGTGTTACAGCACAGCCCATTGGTTACCTGTCAGTCAGGGGCTTGTCAATCACCCAGTTGCTGGGTGGGCGGGGCTAACAGAGTCACCTCCAATCACACCGCAGGTGAGCCGAGGTCAGGTGAGGAGACAGACAACAACATGGATAAACAACCACTGAAAAAACACCCTGGAGGGGCAGAGAAGCAGCGACTAAAACAAATGAAAGCCCTGGAAGCAGCAGTGCTTCTGCTGGACTCCAGGGGGGGATTGTCTCAACCACATAAAATCAATAGTCCGAACAACATCCAATACGAAACCAGAGCCCACGACTCCCAACAAGTGAGCCGAGGGTCAGTCACAGAGCCTTCAGAGGGTGGGGTGAGTAATAAAAAGCAGCATGACAGATCTGTACGCAGCTCTACTTGTGAGGTTATCTGAGAGAGCAACATTTTAAAGACACACTAAGGTCAAAAACCAAAAAGGTGTTTTTGTTTGCAGACATTCCTCATGTGTCACTATTTATTAATGTCAAAGAGCAAACAGGCCTGTTGCTCCGTCATGTGCAGCCTGGGAGTCACTGAGTTCTGTAGTGACCTGTCAGATCTATTGCAAGAGGCTCCAAGAGGTTTGAGATGAGGTCCACACCTCTCCACTGGCTCCACAGGGTCACAGGAATACACAGGGTATCGAACAGGTGGTCTTTCAGATGAGCCAGAAGTTTCTTCAGAATAAAGGCCCCTGCATACTCCCTTTTGAACCCATAAGAACAAGAAGAAAATTTGGCAGTGACGTCAGCCAGCAGCAGAAAAAAAAATCTTTTTCGGCAGGACTGTTCAAACTCCGATAAGAAGCTGCCGAACTCGCAGGCCACGCCCCCTCACAACAGGCCACGCCCCCTCGCAGCAGGCCATGCCCCCTCACAACAGACCACGCCCCCTCACTGCAGGTGAACACAGTTTATTTCTGGCCTCCAGTACTTTCAGAAACACATTTCTCTGAACTTTTTCAGTAATAAAAAAGTTTTTGTCCGAGCGCGATGTTAGTCCAGTTTTAACTACAGGAGCTGACAGCTGTTCGTGATGCGTTCAGGTGCATCACGTCAGCCTACACTCCGACATTTTAACGAGCTGCGGCGCTCGTACAGTAGCGCTGTTACAAGCTAAATATGATTAAAATATTATCGATAGTCATGAGCGAACTAGAACACGCATGCGCAGCACACGGCAGTGCAGAAGTTTCGGCAGTGCGGCTCCTACATAGTTCGGCCAGGGCGGTTGGAACAGCCCAAACTAATTCCTTCGGCCAGAAGGAGCTGGAAGGAGGAAATGACTTCATTTTGTTCGGCAGGACCCCGCACTGCTGAACTTTCGTCTTGTTCTTATGGAGGATGAAGAGGCCTTAATGCAGATGAAACAGAAGCAGCAGTTTTTAGAGCCGAAGATTCAAAACCTTCTGACCTGTGAGGTGAAGAAGCAGAAGACTGAGCTGAAAACGTTTCTCTTTATTTGGTGTCAGTGGTGTTTTGAAGAACGCTCTGACATGTTGAGCCTTTCTTTCTAGTAGCGGTGCGGCTGAACTCGCCTACATAACACTCATGTTGAACAAGGAAACAGATCAGAGTCAAACACGCAAACTAAACTCACTGTGCTGGAAACTTTAGAGGTCAGAGGTCAGGTGGTGTTGGGCATCGGATGGTGTCAGAGGAACAAGTCAGGGGTCAATGTCAAAAGTCAGGGGTCAGAGGTCAGATGTTAGATGTAAGGGGTCAGAGGTCAGATGTTAGATGTCAGAGATCAGAGATCAAATGTTAGATGTCAGGGGTCAGATATCAAATGTTAGATTTCAGGGGTCAGAGGTCAGATGTTAGATGTCAGAGATCAGATGTTAGATGTCAGAGGTCAGATGTTAGATGTCAGGAGTCAGAGATCAAATGTTAGATGTCAGAGGTCAAATGTTAGATGTCAGGGGTCAGATGTTAGATGTCAGGGGTCAAATGTTAGATGTCAGAGGTCAGATGTTAGATGTCAGGGGTCAAATGTTAGATGTCAGATGTCAAATGTTAGATGTCAGGGGTCAAATGTTAGATGTCAGAGGTCAGATGTTAGATGTCAGAGGTCAGATGTTAGATGTCAGGGGTCAAATGTTAAATGTCAGAGGTCAAATGTTAGATGTCAGAGGTCAGATGTTAGATGTCAGGGGTCAAATGTTAGATGTCAGAGGTCAAATGTTAGATGTCAGGGGTCAAATGTTAGATGTCAGAGGTCAAATGTTAGATGTCAGAGGTCAGATGTTAGATGTCAGGGGTCAAATGTTAGATGTCAGAGGTCAAATGTTAGATGTCAGAGGTCAGATGTTAGATGTCAGAGGTCAAATGTTAGATGTCAGATGTCAAATGTTAGATGTCAGGGGTCAAATGTTAGATGTCAGAGGTCAGATGTTAGATGTCAGGGGTCAAATGTTAGATGTCAGAGGTCAGATGTTAGGGGTCAAATGTTAGATGTCAGAGGTCAGAGATCAAATGTTAGATGCCTGGGGTCAGATGTCAGGGGTCAGAGGTCAGATTTTAGATTTCAGGGGTCAGATGTTAGATGTCAGAGGTCAAATGTTAGATGTCAGGGGTCAGATGTCAGGGGTCAGAGATCAAATGTTAGATGTCAGGGGTCAGAGGTCAGATGTTATATGTCAGGGGTCAGAGGTCGGAGGTCAGATGTTAGATTTCAGGGGTCAGATGGAGAGATGCAGGTTTCAGCTGCTATGGATGTTGTGCAGATCCTCCATGGTGATGTAGACCACCTGAAACAACACAGACCAACCAGCCGACTGAATGAAGCAGTGAACACGAGGCAACATGGACTAATAATGTTAGTATGTCTGAGGTGGACACATGAGCGTTCATTCATTCACTCTGTAATCTGGCCTTATATTTACAGTTATAAAGGAACTAAGAGCTCCAGGACTTCTTTAAACTTTGTACACAGTGAAAGAGCTGGAATGTTTAAGATCTTCTGGTTCACATCCTTTACAAATAAGAAAGGAGCCTGAAGATACTTCCTGTTTGCTCTGTGCCCACCACACATGTACTTCCATACGTCTGCGTATCTTCTTCTATACGTCTGTGTATCTTCTTCCATACGTCTGCGTATCTTCTTCTATACGTCTGTGTATCTTCTTCCATACGTCTGTGTATCTTCTTCTATACGTCTGCGTATCTTAGTATACATCTGTGTATCTTCTATAAGTCATTAGGAATGACGCAACGAGTGTAGTATGCATATGTGGCAAAAAATGCAAAAACTAGCGAGGCCTGAAGATGCACCAGGCCAAGATGTGGTGCGTGGTAGCCGAGCAGCTGGTGCAACACCCAGGGACCAACCTTGGTGAGACGCAGGAGGAGCCAGGCCATAAAGGCAACCAACCAAGAACTGGAGTGTTGACTGAAGTCTGTAGACAGATCTGGTCTACCCGGGAAGTTTAAAGCCTGGCTATACCAGCATGGCATCCTACCCAGGATACTTTGTTCATTGTTGGTGTATAATTCCCACTGTCTCCAGTCGAGGGGTTTGAGAGGAGGATGAGCTGCCACCTCCGTTGTTGGCTCGAGCAGCCGAGAAGCCTGAGCAGCATTGCCCTGTATGGTAAAAGCAACACACTGATCCTCCCCTTTAGCAGCATCAGTGAGGAGTTTATGGTCGCCAGAACAAGGGAAGTGCTGCTATACAGGGAGTGTAAGGATCCCAAGGTCTCCCAAGCAGGCATCGAAGTGAGGACCGGAAGGAAGTGGAGGGCACTGGATGCAGTGGACCGGGCTGAATCTCGTCTACGCCACAGAGCGCTGGTGGTTGTAGGCTGAGCCGGTCTGGGCAGTGTTACCATCTACCAAGAGAGAAGGAACCTGGTCCTGAAGGAAGTTAGAGCTGGAGTTGAGGAGCTTGGTGCAACCCAGATGGTGGGGACATGGCAGCAGGGGACATGGACTAAATGGGAGCAGGCTGTTGATCGTAAGGTCACGTGGCCAGAGCTGTGGAAGGCAGAGAACTCTTCTGCATCAAATTCCTGATAGTCTGTTTATGATGTGCTGCCCAGTCCATCCAACCTTATCTGCTGGAGCAAGGTGGAATCACCATCATGCTCCTTGTGCCAAGGAAGAGATACTCTGGAGCACATCCTCAGCACTTGTCGCAAAGTACTTGGGGAGGACCATTACCGTTGGCAGCAAGACCAGGTGCTGAAGGTCACCGCAGAGGCCATCTGCAGCGCTGTCGACCATAGCAAGCGTCACCTACCATCAAGACGAGAAATCGCATTCGTGAGAGGGGGACAACATCCGGAGCCACGCCCGGCAGGCCTCCTTGGGATAGCTCTCGATTGGCAGATGAGGGTGGACCTGGAAACTCGACTCAAATTCCCTGCAGCCATTGCTGAGACCACCCTTCCACCAGATACTGTGCTGGTCTCTGAAACAACCAAGCAAGTGGTCATGCTCGAGCTTACAGTGCCCTGGGAGGAGAAGATCGTAGAGGCCCATGACAGAAAACTTGCAAAGTACACCGAGCTGGTGGGGGAGTGCCACAGACAGGGGTGGTGTGCCATGTGTTTGCCGTTGGAGGGAGGGGCTTTGCAGGCAAGTCCCTATGTAAAGCCTACAACCTCCTAGGCATCACTGGGGTGTGTGTATAAGGAAGGCCATCGGTAGAGCTGCAGAGGCAGCCGAGAAAGCATCTCGATAGCTGTGGATCAAGAGGGACAAACCATGGAGTAGTGCGTCTTGGACACAGGCCAGGAACTGAGCACTCTCGGTCGGGTCACCTGGGTGAGGGTGTCTGAAGACCCGAAACACCCGATGACCCCAGGTCCTATCACTGATGTGTCCAAGTGCATCGAGAAATGTATCCCACTCTCATGTGTATCTTAGTATACATCTGTGTATCTTCTTCTTTACGTCTGTGTATCTTAGTATACGTCTATGTATCTTAGTATACATCTTGTGTATCTTCCTCTTTATGTCTGTGTATCTTAGTATACGTCTGGGAATCTTAGTATGCATCTGTGTATCTTCTTTCATACATCTGTGTATCTTAGTATGCATCTGTGTATCTTCCTCTATATGTTTGTGTTATCTTGTTCTATACCTCTTTGTATCTTAGTATACATCTGTGTATCTTCTTCTATACATCTGTGTATCTTCTTCTATACATCTGTGTATCTTCGACACAGTACAACAGACATCGTGGCAGCCAGTACACGGGACAAAATATTTCCAGTCTATACAATTTTGTGTTCATTAAACCTCAAACTGATAATAATGAAATACTGTAATTACATTGAAATACTGTGATAACAAAGAAATAGCGTAAAGTGTGTTTTTCGTGAGAATACTACTCGTGCTGATGGGTGAGTCAAGTCAGGTACTTCCTGCTCACCTGCTGGTGGGCGGGGTCAGGATAGTCACACACGTCCTCTGGAAAGGCCAAGCGCATCAAGAGCTTCACCTGATCGGGGTAAACGAAGGTGGGCTGACGGCCCGTTGCCATGACGCCCAGGCCGTGAAACACCTGGAACAACAGCAGCAGAGCTTCAGAGCAGCAAGTCAGAGTACTGGACTACTCCAGTGCACCATAGTACTGAAGGACTGGAGTACTGGAAGATGAGAGTGCTGGATAACTGGAATACTGAAGTACTGGAGAACTGGAGAACTTGGGGACTAGAGTACTGCAGTACTGGAGGATTAGTGTACTAGGTTGGTGGTGGTCAGAGGGTGAATGTAGTGAGAGAGTGAGTGGTTGGTGGTGTTCAGAGGGTGAATGTAGTGAAAGAGTGAGTGGTCAGAGGGTTGATGGTGCAGATTAGCAGAGAAGCTGTGGCTTCAGACAGTTTACCACCATCCAGTATGGATGCATAGTATAATGCAATGGAAAGTGTTTTTTGAGTGTCATATAAAACCATTCATTCATTCATTTTCTTCCGCTTATCCGTCTGAGCTCTGATCCCAATGCACCGATTAAGAACCTTCCTGCAGGTGGAGAGCCCACGGGAAGGTGACGCCCGGCGTGGGACACGAACCCTCTACCCTGAGATTGTGAGTCTCATGCTCTACCTACTGAGCTAGCCGGGGGATTATATAAAACCAATTCACTATTACTATTAGAGTACTGGCGGACTGGAGGACTACTGTGTTACCTGGAGTGTGTTTGTAGTGTGTTACCTGGAGTGCATTTTACCTGGAGTGTGTTTGTAGGAGTGTGTGTTATCTTGTGTCTGTTACCTGGAGTGTGTCTGTAGTGTTATTTACCTGGAGTGTGTGTTATATTTTGTGTGTTACCTGGAGTGTGTTTGTAGTGTTATTTACCTGGAGTGTGTGTTATATTTTGTGTGTTACCTGGAGTGTGTTTGTAGTGTGTGTTTCCTGGAGTGTGTGTTACCTGGAGTGTGTTTGTAGTGTGTTACCTGGAGTGTGTGTTACCTGGAGTGTGTTTGTAGTGTGTTACCTGGAGTGTGTGTTACCTGGAGTGTGTTTGTAGTGTGTTACCTGGAGAGTGTTTGGAGTGTGTGTTTCCTGGAGTGTGTTTGTAGTGTGTGTTTCCTGGAGTATGTTTGTAGTGTGTGTTTCCTGGAGTGCGTGTTACCTGGAGTGTGTTACCTGGAGTGTGTTTGTAGTGTGTTACCTGGAGTGCGTGTTACCTGGAGTGTGTTACCTGGAGTGTGTTTGTAGTGTGTTACCTGGAGTGTGTGTTACCTGGAGTGTGTGTTACCTGGAGTGTGTTTGTAGTGTGTTACCTGGAGTGTGTGTTACCTGGAGTGTGTTTGTAGTGTGTTACCTGGAGTGTGTGTTACCTGGAGTGTGTTTGTAGTGTGTTACCTGGAGTGTGTTTGTAGTGTGTGTTTCCTGGAGTGTGTGTTACCTGGAGTGTGTTTGTAGTGTGTTACCTGGAGTGTGTGTTACCTGGAGCGTGTGTTACTTGGAGTGTGTTTGTAGTGTGTTACCTGGAGTGTATGAAATCTGGAGTGTGTTTCTAGTGTGTGCTTCCTGGAGTGTGTTTGTGGTGTGTGCTACCTGGAGTGCATTTTACCTGGAGTGTGTTTGTAGGAGTGTGTGTTATCTTGTGTCTGTTACCTGGAGTGTGTCTGTAGTGTTATTTACCTGGAGTGTGTGTTATATTTTGTGTGTTACCTGGAGTGTGTTTGTAGTGTTATTTACCTGGAGTGTGTGTTATATTTTGTGTGTTACCTGGAGTGTGTTTGTAGTGTGTGTTACCTGGAGTGTGTTTGTAGTGTGTTACCTGGAGTGTGTGTTACCTGGAGCGTGTGTTACTTGGAGTGTGTTTGTAGTGTGTTACCTGGAGTGTGTGTTACCTGGAGTGTGTTTGTAGTGTGTTACCTGGAGTGTGTGTTTCCTGGAGTGTGTGTTACCTGGAGTGTGTTTGTAGTGTGTTACCTGGAGTGTGTGTTACCTGGAGCGTGTGTTACTTGGAGTGTGTTTGTAGTGTGTTACCTGGAGCGTGTGTTACTTGGAGTGTGTTTGTAGTGTGTTACCTGGAGTGTGTGTTACCTGGAGTGTGTTTGTAGTGTGTTACCTGGAGTGTGTGTTACCTGGAGTGTGTTTGTAGTGTGTTACCTGGAGTGTGTGTTACCTGGAGTGTGTGTTACCTGGAGTGTGTTTGTAGTGTGTTACCTGGAGTGTGTGTTACCTGGAGTGTGTTTGTAGTGTGTTACCTGGAGTGTGTTTGTAGTGTGTGTTTCCTGGAGTGTGTGTTACCTGGAGTGTGTGTTACCTGGAGCATGTTTGTAGTGTGTTACCTGGAGCGTGTGCTACCTGGAGTGTGTTTCCTGGAGTGTGTTTGTGGTGTGTGCTACCTGGAGTGTGTATTATCTTGTGTGTGTTACGTGGAGTGTGTTTGTGGTGTGTGCTACCTGGAGTGTGTTACCTGGAGTGTGTTTGTGGTGTGTGCTACCTGGAGTGTGTTTCCTGGAGTGTGTTTCCTGGAGTGTGTTTGTGGTGTGTGCTACCTGGAGTGTGTTTCCTGGAGTGTGTTTGTGCGAGTGACAGAGGTGTGTGTACTACACACCAGCTTCCTGTGCAGCAGACGATAGGCCCTCCTGCGACGGGCTCGGTCACCGCGGAGCCGCCGAGCTCGGAGCAGCAGCGCCGCCATCCAACCAGGAAGTCTGAACACAGGAAGTGAGTCCACATGGTGGAACCAGAAACTGAACCAGAACCAGAACCTGCAGCTGCAGGTCCAGGTCCACCTGAACCTGCACCTGGACGAGCACAAGGACCAGCAGCAGGACCAAGACCAGCAGCCAGACCAGGACCAAGAGCAGGAGCAGGAGCAGGACCAGGACCAGGACCAGGACCAGGGTCTCTGGAGTCTACTTTGGACTGAGTGTTTCCAGCAAGGCAAGGCAAGGCAAAGGGCACCATTCAAACAGGGCTTTACAAAAAAATAAAGGAAATTAAAGAAATACAGACAAACTTTACAAAGAAATAAAAAAATATATTAATATAAGAAAAACATTAAAGCTTTAAAAGAAAGGAAAGAAACACCTGAAAACAAATAATGAAGAATCTTGATCTCCAGATCTTTGTTTCCCACCATCAAAACTCAAGCCTCCCTCAGCAAACGGATCACCGTTAGGTCTTTATTCACCATCACATCTGTATCCAGAACCCGCTGCTTCCTGTATCCAGAACCTGCTGCTGCACAAAGCACGTTGCAGACCGTGTCTATGTTCTGAATAACATAAGTCTAGTTTTCCTGTTTCCATGACGATGATGGAGCGTTCCAGAGTCTCCGAGGAGTCCAGAGTCTCGAGAGTCTCAAGAGAGTCCAGAGAGTCCAGAGATTCCAGAGTCACCAGAGAGTCCAAAGTCTCCAGAGTCGAGTCTCCACCGTCTCCAGGGAGTCCAGAGTTCAGAGTCTCCAGAGAGTACAGAGACTCCAGAGGCTCAAGAGAGTATAAAGGCTCCAGGGAGTCCAGTCTCCAACGCCTACAGAGTTCAAAGTATCCAGTGAGTTCAGATTCCCCAGAGGCTCCAAAGAGTCCACAGTCTCCAGAGTCACCAGAGTGTTTCCAGAGTCCAGAGTCTCCAGAGAGTTCAAAAGCTCCAAAGTCTCCACAGGTTCCAGAGTCTGCAATCTCCAGAGAATCCAGAGAGTCCAGAGGTTCCAGAGTCTGCAGAATCCCCAGATTCCAGAAGCTCCAGAATCTCCAGAAAGTCCAGCGGCTCCAGAGAGTCCAGAGGCTTGGGAGTCTCCAGAGAGTCCAGCGCCTCCAGAGAATCCTGAGTCTCCAGAGAGTCTACAGTCTCCAGAGAGTTCAGAAGCACCAATGTCTCCACAGGTTCCAGAGTCTCCAGAGAATTCAGATGCTCCAAAGTCTCCAGAGGTTCCAGAGTCTGCAGTCTCCAGAGAATTCAGATGCTCCAAAGTCTCCACAGGTTCCAGAGTTTGCAGTCTCCAGAGTCTCCGGATAATCCAGAGTCTCCACAGGTTCCAGAGTCAGCAGTGTCCAGAGGCTCCAGAGAATCCAGAGTCCAGAGTCTCCAGAGAGTCCAGAGTCTCCAGAGAGTCCAGAGTCTCCAGAGAGTCCAGAGTCTCCTGAGAGTCCAGAGGTACCAGAGTCTCTACAGGTTCCAGAGTCTCCAGAGTTTCCACAGGTTCCAGAGGATCCAGAGTCTCCAGAGAGTCATAATACTTCAGGGACTTCAGTCTCCAGAGTTTACAGAAAGTCCAGAGGCTCCAGAGAGTCCAGAGGCTCCAGAGTCTCAACAGGGTTCAGAGTTTCCAGAGGCTCTGATAACCCAGGTCCTGGTTCTGCTTGGTTAAAACCCGGGTCCTGGTTCTGCTTGGTGAAAACCCAGGTCCTGGTTCTACTTGGTGAAACCCAGGTCCTGGTTCTACTTGGTGAAAACCCAGGTCCTGGTTCTACTTGCTGGTCCTGATCCTCCACAGAGCAACAGCAGCAGAAACATTCACACATTCACACAGTGGAAGCTTCACTCACCCACACGCCTGAACCAGGTGAAGGTCCTGGTCCATGATGAACGTCAGAGGATCAAACTGCTTCTTTCTCCTGAACCTGCAACACGTCAACATGAATTCCTCATGTGTTCATTCCCGAGTGGACTGTTGTAACAGGAGGTACTGGCAGGAAGTACTGGCAGGAAGTACTGGCAGGAAGTACTGAGAGGAAGCAGCAAGAGAGATCACATCACTCTAATATAAACTCCTCTTCAATCTCAATTAGCAAAAGAATTTCCTTCCTTCTTTCACCTGATGAAAGGTTGAAGATGGCTTGTCTGCAGTGAAGAAAGAGATTCAGTGAAGAAGGACAGAATGTCATCAGTTTAATCTGGATTAATCTCTGCACCAGTCACTTAACAAGACTCTACCAACATGAATCTAGATCTACTGCTGTATGTCTGTGGTAATAGCAGAGTGAGGCTAATAGCAGTAGCGTGCGGTGGTGTTTTCAGTAAGGGCCAGCAGTAACTAACCTGTCTTGACACTTGTGGTTCCTTCATGAAGCAGATAAAACATTTTTATTCACTAAAGCTGTACTGAAGAGTCAACATGGCCAGCAGAACAGCTTCTGGAGCTGTACTGAAGAGTCAACATGACCAACAGAACAGCTTCTGGAGCTTTAGTGAAGAGTCAACATGGCCAGCAGAACAGCTTCTGGAGCGGTACTGAAGAGTCAATGTTGCCAACAGAACAGCTTCTGGAGCTGTACTGAAGAGTCAACAAAGCCAACAGAACAGCTTCTGGAGCTTTAGTGAAGAGTCAACATGACCAACAGAACAGCTTCTGGAGCTTTAGTGAAGAGTCAACATGGCCAGCAGAACAGCTTCTGGAGCTGTACTGAAGAGTCAATGTTGCCAACAGAACAGCTTCTGGAGCTGTACTGAGGAGTCAGCATGACCAACAGAACAGCTTCTGGAGCTTTAGTGAAGGGTCAACATGGCCAGCAGAACAGCTTCTGGAGCTTTAGTGAAGTGTCAACATGACCAACAGAACAGCTTCTGGAGCTGTACTGAAGAGTCAACATGACCAGCAGAACAGCTTCTGGAGCTGTACTGAAGGGTCAACGTTGCAAACAGAACAGCTTCTGGAGCTGTACTGAAGAGTCAACAAAGCCAACAGAACAGCTTCTGGAGCTGAACTGAAGGGTCAGCATGACCAACAGAACAGCTTCTGGAGCTTTAGTGAAGAGTCAACATGACCAGCAGAACAGCTTCTGGAGCTTTAGTGAAGAGTCAACATGACCAGCAGAACAGCTTCTGGAGCTTTAGTGAAGAGTCAACATGGCCAGCAGAACAGCTTCTGGAGCATGACTGAAGAGTCAACATGGCCAGCAGAACAGCTTCTGGAGCTTTAGTGAAGGGTCAGCATGGCCAGCAGAACAGCTTCTGGAGTTTTAGTGAAGAGTCAACATGGCCAGCAAAACAGCTTCTGGAGCTTTTGTGAAGGGTCAGCATGGCCAGCAGAACAGCTTCTGGAGCTTTAGTGAAGAATCAACATGGCCAGCAAAACAGCTTCTGGAGCTTTAGTGAAGGGTCAGCATGGCCAGCAGAACAGCTTCTGGAGCTTTAGTGAAGGGTCAGCATGACCAACAGAACAGCTTCTGGAGCTGTACTGAAGAGTCAACAAAGCCAACAGAACAGCTTCTGGAGCTGAACTGAAGTGTCAACATGACCAGCAGAACAGCTTCTGGAGCTGTACTGAAGAGTCAACAAAGCCAACAGAACAGCTTCTGGAGCTGAACTGAAGTGTCAACATGACCAACAGAACAGCTTCTGGAGTTTTAGTGAAGGGTCAACATGGCCAGCAAAACAGCTTCTGGAGCTTTAGTGAAGAGTCAACATGGCCAGCAGAACAGCTTCTGGAGCTGTAGTGAAGTGTCAACATGGCCAGCAAAACAGCTTCTGGAGCTTTAGTGAAGAATCAACATGGCCAGCAGAACAGCTTCTGGAGCTGCACTGAAGGGTCAGCATGACCAACAGAACAGCTTCTGGAGCTTTAGTGAAGAGTCAACATGGCCAGCAAAACAGCTTCTGGAGCTTTAGTGAAGGGTCAGCATGGCCAGCAGAACAGCTTCTGGAGTTTTAGTGAAGGGTCAACATGGCCAGCAGAACAGCTTCTGGAGCTGTACTGAAGAGTCAACAGTGCCAGCAGAAAAGCTTCTGGAGCTGTATTGAAGAGTCAACGTGGCCAGCAGAACAGCTTCTGGAGCGGTACTGAAGAGTCAATGTTGCCAACAGAACAGCTTCTGGAGCTGTACTGAAGAGTCAACAAAGCCAACAGAACAGCTTCTGGAGCTTTAGTGAAGAGTCAACATGACCAACAGAACAGCTTCTGGAGCTTTAGTGAAGAGTCAACATGGCCAGCAGAACAGCTTCTGGAGCTGTACTGAAGAGTCAATGTTGCCAACAGAACAGCTTCTGGAGCTGTACTGAGGAGTCAGCATGACCAACAGAACAGCTTCTGGAGCTTTAGTGAAGGGTCAACATGGCCAGCAGAACAGCTTCTGGAGCTTTAGTGAAGTGTCAACATGACCAACAGAACAGCTTCTGGAGCTGTACTGAAGAGTCAACATGACCAGCAGAACAGCTTCTGGAGCTGTACTGAAGAGTCAACGTTGCAAACAGAACAGCTTCTGGAGCTGTACTGAAGAGTCAACAAAGCCAACAGAACAGCTTCTGGAGCTGAACTGAAGGGTCAGCATGACCAACAGAACAGCTTCTGGAGCTTTAGTGAAGAGTCAACATGACCAGCAGAACAGCTTCTGGAGCTTTAGTGAAGAGTCAACATGACCAGCAGAACAGCTTCTGGAGCTTTAGTGAAGAGTCAACATGGCCAGCAGAACAGCTTCTGGAGCATGACTGAAGAGTCAACATGGCCAGCAGAACAGCTTCGGGAGCTTTAGTGAAGGGTCAGCATGGCCAGCAGAACAGCTTCTGGAGTTTTAGTGAAGAGTCAACATGGCCAGCAAAACAGCTTCTGGAGCTTTTGTGAAGGGTCAGCATGGCCAGCAGAACAGCTTCTGGAGCTGTAGTGAAGAGTCAACATGGCCAGCAAAACAGCTTCTGGAGCTTTAGTGAAGAATCAACATGGCCAGCAGAACAGCTTCTGGAGCTGTACTGAAGGGTCAGCATGACCAACAGAACAGCTTCTGGAGCTGTACTGAAGAGTCAACAAAGCCAACAGAACAGCTTCTGGAGCTGAACTGAAGTGTCAACATGACCAGCAGAACAGCTTCTGGAGCTGTACTGAAGAGTCAACAAAGCCAACAGAACAGCTTCTGGAGCTGAACTGAAGTGTCAACATGACCAACAGAACAGCTTCTGGAGTTTTAGTGAAGGGTCAACATGGCCAGCAAAACAGCTTCTGGAGCTTTAGTGAAGAGTCAACATGGCCAGCAGAAAAGCTTCTGGAGCTGTAGTGAAGTGTCAACATGGCCAGCAAAACAGCTTCTGGAGCTTTAGTGAAGAATCAACATGGCCAGCAGAACAGCTTCTGGAGCTGCACTGAAGGGTCAGCATGACCAACAGAACAGCTTCTGGAGCTTTAGTGAAGAGTCAACATGGCCAGAAAAACAGCTTCTGGAGCTTTAGTGAAGGGTCAGCATGGCCAGCAGAACAGCTTCTGGAGTTTTAGTGAAGGGTCAACATGGCCAGCAGAACAGCTTCTGGAGCTGTACTGAAGAGTCAACAGTGCCAGCAGAAAAGCTTCTGGAGCTGTATTGAAGAGTCAACGTGGCCAGCAGAACAGCTTCTGGAGCGGTACTGAAGAGTCAATGTTGCCAACAGAACAGCTTCTGGAGCTGTACTGAAGAGTCAACAAAGCCAATAGAAAACAGCTTCTGGAGCTTTAGTGAAGAGTAAACATGACCAACAGAACAGCTTCTGGAGCTTTAGTGAAGAGTCAACATGGCCAGCAGAACAGCTTCTGGAGCTGTACTGAAGAGTCAATGTTGCCAACAGAACAGCTTCTGGAGCTTTAGTGAAGAGTCAACATGGCCAGCAGAACAGCTTCTGGAGCTGTACTGAAGAGTCAACATGACCAACAGAACAGCTTCTGGAGCTGTACTGAAGAGTCAACATGACCAGCAGAACAGCTTCTGGAGCTGTACTGAAGGGTCAACGTTGCAAACAGAACAGCTTCTGGAGCTGTACTGAAGAGTCAACAAAGCCAACAGAACAGCTTCTGGAGCTGAACTGAAGGGTCAGCATGACCAACAGAACAGCTTCTGGAGCTTTAGTGAAGAGTCAACATGACCAGCAGAACAGCTTCTGGAGCTTTAGTGAAGAGTCAACATGACCAGCAAAACAGCTTCTGGAGCTTTAGTGAAGGGTCAGCATGGCCAGCAGAACAGCTTCTGGAGTTTTAGTGAAGGGTCAACATGGCCAGCAGAACAGCTTCTGGAGCTGTACTGAAGAGTCAACAGTGCCAGCAGAAAAGCTTCTGGAGCTGTATTGAAGAGTCAACGTGGCCAGCAGAACAGCTTCTGGAGCGGTACTGAAGAGTCAATGTTGCCAACAGAACAGCTTCTGGAGCTGTACTGAAGAGTCAACAAAGCCAACAGAACAGCTTCTGGAGCTTTAGTGAAGAGTCAACATGACCAACAGAACAGCTTCTGGAGCTTTAGTGAAGAGTCAACATGGCCAGCAGAACAGCTTCTGGAGCTGTACTGAAGAGTCAGCATGACCAACAGAACAGCTTCTGGAGCTTTAGTGAAGAGTCAACATGGCCAACAGAACAGCTTCTGGAGCTGTACTGAAGAGTCAACATGACCAACAGAACAGCTTCTGGAGCTGTACTGAAGAGTCAACATGACCAGCAGAACAGCTTCTGGAGCTGTACTGAAGGGTCAACGTTGCAAACAGAACAGCTTCTGGAGCTGTACTGAAGAGTCAACAAAGCCAACAGAACAGCTTCTGGAGCTGAACTGAAGGGTCAGCATGACCAACAGAACAGCTTCTGGAGCTTTAGTGAAGAGTCAACATGACCAGCAGAACAGCTTCTGGAGCTTTAGTGAAGAGTCAACATGACCAGCAGAACAGCTTCTGGAGCTTTAGTGAAGGGTCAACATGGCCAGCAGAACAGCTTCTGGAGCATGACTGAAGAGTCAACATGGCCAGCAGAACAGCTTCTGGAGCTTTAGTGAAGGGTCAGCATGGCCAGCAGAACAGCTTCTGGAGTTTTAGTGAAGAGTCAACATGGCCAGCAAAACAGCTTCTGGAGCTTTTGTGAAGGGTCAGCATGGCCAGCAGAACAGCTTCTGGAGCTGTAGTGAAGAGTCAACATGGCCAGCAAAACAGCTTCTGGAGCTTTAGTGAAGAATCAACATGGCCAGCAAAACAGCTTCTGGAGCTTTAGTGAAGAATCAACATGGCCAGCAGAACAGCTTCTGGAGCTGTACTGAAGGGTCAGCATGACCAACAGAACAGCTTCTGGAGCTGTACTGAAGAGTCAACAAAGCCAACAGAACAGCTTCTGGAGCTGAACTGAAGTGTCAACATGACCAGCAGAACAGCTTCTGGAGCTGTAGTGAAGAGTCAACATGGCCAGCAAAACAGCTTCTGGAGCTTTAGTGAAGAATCAACATGGCCAGCAAAACAGCTTCTGGAGCTTTAGTGAAGAATCAACATGGCCAGCAGAACAGCTTCTGGAGCTGTACTGAAGGGTCAGCATGACCAACAGAACAGCTTCTGGAGCTGTACTGAAGAGTCAACAAAGCCAACAGAACAGCTTCTGGAGCTGAACTGAAGTGTCAACATGACCAACAGAACAGCTTCTGGAGTTTTAGTGAAGGGTCAACATGGCCAGCAAAACAGCTTCTGGAGCTTTAGTGAAGAGTCAACATGGCCAGCAGAACAGCTTCTGGAGCTGTAGTGAAGTGTCAACATGGCCAGCAAAACAGCTTCTGGAGCTTTAGTGAAGAATCAACATGGCCAGCAGAACAGCTTCTGGAGCTGCACTGAAGGGTCAGCATGACCAACAGAACAGCTTCTGGAGCTGTACTGAAGAGTCAGCATGACCAACAGAACAGCTTCTGGAGCTTTAGTGAAGAGTCAACATGGCCAGCAAAACAGCTTCTGGAGCTTTAGTGAAGGGTCAGCATGGCCAGCAGAACAGCTTCTGGAGTTTTAGTGAAGGGTCAACATGGCCAGCAGAACAGCTTCTGGAGCTTTACTGAAGGGTCAGCATGGCCAGCAGAACAGCTTCTGGAGCTGTACTGAAGAGTCAACATGGCCAGCAAAACAGCTTCTGGAGCTTTAGTGAAGAATCAACATGGCCAGCAGAACAGCTTCTGGAGCTGTACTGAAGAGTCAACATGACCAGCAGAACAGCTTCTGGAGCTGTACTGAAGAGTCAACGTTCCCAACAGAACAGCTTCTGGAGCTGTACTGAAGAGTCAACACAGCCAACAGAACAGCTTCTGGAGCTGAACTGAAGGGTCAGCATGACCAACAGAACAGCTTCTGGAGCTGTACTGAGGAGTCAGCATGACCAACAGAACAGCTTCTGGAGCTTTAGTGAAGTGTCAGCATGACCAACAGAACAGCTTCTGGAGCTTTAGTGAAGGGTCAGCATGGCCAGCAGAACAGCTTCTGGAGTTTTAGTGAAGAGTCAACATGGCCAGCAAAACAGCTTCTGGAGCTTTTGTGAAGGGTCAGCATGGCCAGCAGAACAGCTTCTGGAGCTGTAGTGAAGAGTCAACATGGCCAGCAAAACAGCTTCTGGAGCTTTAGTGAAGAATCAACATGGCCAGCAAAACAGCTTCTGGAGCTTTAGTGAAGAATCAACAAAGCCAACAGAACAGCTTCTGGAGCTGTAGTGAAGAGTCAACATGGCCAGCAAAACAGCTTCTGGAGCTTTAGTGAAGAATCAACATGGCCAGCAAAACAGCTTCTGGGGCTTTAGTGAAGAATCAACAAAGCCAACAGAACAGCTTCTGGAGCTGAACTGAAGTGTCAACATGACCAGCAGAACAGCTTCTGGAGCTGTACTGAAAAGTCAACAAAGCCAACAGAACAGCTTCTGGAGCTGAACTGAAGTGTCAACATGACCAACAGAACAGCTTCTGGAGTTTTAGTGAAGGGTCAACATGGCCAGCAAAACAGCTTCTGGAGCTTTAGTGAAGGGTCAGCATGGCCAGCAGAACAGCTTCTGGAGTTTTAGTGAAGGGTCAACATGGCCAGCAGAACAGCTTCTGGAGCATTACTGAAGAGTCAACGAGGCCAGCAGAACAGCTTCTGGAGCTTTAGTGAAGGGTCAGCATGGCCAGCAGAACAGCTTCTGGAGCTGTACTGAAGAGTCAACAAGGCCAGCAGAACAGCTTCTGGAGCTTTACTGAAGAGTCAACATGGCCAGCAAAACAGCTTCTGGAGCTTTAGTGAAGAATCAACATGGCCAGCAGAACAGCTTCTGGAGGTGTACTGAAGAGTCAACATGGCCAGCAGAACAGCTTCTGGAGCTTTACTGAAGAGTCAACATGGCCAGCAGAACAGCTTCTGGAGCTGTAGTGAAGAGTCAACATGGCCAGCACAACAGCTTCTGGAGCTTTACTGAAGAGTCAACATGGCCAGCAGAACAGCTTCTGGAGCTGTACTGAAGAGTCAACATGACCGGCAAAACAGCTTCTGGGGCTTTAGTGAAGAATCAACATGGCCAGCAGAACAGCTTCTGGAGGTGTACTGAAGAGTCAACATGGCCAGCAGAACAGCTTCTGGGGCTTTAGTGAAGAGTCAACATGGCCAGCAGAACAGCTTCTGGAGCTGTACTGAAGAGTCAACATGGCCAGCAGAACAGCTTCTGGAGCTGTACTGAAGAGTCAACATGACCAACAGAACAGCTTCTGGAGCTTTAGTGAAGAGTCAACATGACCAACAGAACAGCTTCTGGAGCTTTAGTGAAGAGTCAACATGGCCAGCAGAACAGCTTCTGGAGCTGTAATGAAGGGTCAACGTTGCAAACAGAACAGCTTCTGGAGCTGTACTGAAGAGTCAACAAAGCCAACAGAACAGCGTCTGGAGCTGTACTGAGGAGTCAGCATGACCAACAGAACAGCTTCTGGAGCTTTAGTGAAGAGTCAACATGACCAACAGAACAGCTTCTGGAGCTTTAGTGAAGACTCAACATGGCCAGCAGAACAGCTTCTGGAGCTGTACTGAAGAGTCAACATGACCAACAGAACAGCTTCTGGAGCTGTACTGAAGAGTCAACATGACCAGCAGAACAGCTTCTGGAGCTGTACTGAAGGGTCAACGTTGCAAACAGAACAGCTTCTGGAGCTGTACTGAAGAGTCAACAAAGCCAACAGAACAGCTTCTGGAGCTGAACTGAAGGGTCAGCATGACCAACAGAACAGCTTCTGGAGCTGTACTGAGGAGTCAGCATGACCAACAGAACAGCTTCTGGAGCTTTAGTGAAGAGTCAACATGGCCAGCAGAACAGCTTCTGGAGCTTTAGTGAAGGGTCAGCATGGCCAGCAGAACAGCTTCTGGAGTTTTAGTGAAGAGTCAACATGGCCAGCAAAACAGCTTCTGGAGCTTTTGTGAAGAATCAACATGGCCAGCAAAACAGCTTCTGGAGCTTTAGTGAAGAATCAACAAAGCCAACAGAACAGCTTCTGGAGCTGTAGTGAAGAGTCAACATGGCCAGCAAAACAGCTTCTGGAGCTTTAGTGAAGAATCAACATGGCCAGCAAAACAGCTTCTGGGGCTTTAGTGAAGAATCAACAAAGCCAACAGAACAGCTTCTGGAGCTGAACTGAAGTGTCAACATGACCAGCAGAACAGCTTCTGGAGCTGTACTGAAAAGTCAACAAAGCCAACAGAACAGCTTCTGGAGCTGAACTGAAGTGTCAACATGACCAACAGAACAGCTTCTGGAGTTTTAGTGAAGGGTCAACATGGCCAGCAAAACAGCTTCTGGAGCTTTAGTGAAGGGTCAGCATGGCCAGCAGAACAGCTTCTGGAGTTTTAGTGAAGGGTCAACATGGCCAGCAGAACAGCTTCTGGAGCATTACTGAAGAGTCAACGAGGCCAGCAGAACAGCTTCTGGAGCTTTAGTGAAGGGTCAGCATGGCCAGCAGAACAGCTTCTGGAGCTGTACTGAAGAGTCAACAAGGCCAGCAGAACAGCTTCTGGAGCTTTACTGAAGAGTCAACATGGCCAGCAAAACAGCTTCTGGAGCTTTAGTGAAGAATCAACATGGCCAGCAGAACAGCTTCTGGAGGTGTACTGAAGAGTCAACATGGCCAGCAGAACAGCTTCTGGAGCTTTACTGAAGAGTCAACATGGCCAGCAGAACAGCTTCTGGAGCTGTAGTGAAGAGTCAACATGGCCAGCACAACAGCTTCTGGAGCTTTACTGAAGAGTCAACATGGCCAGCAGAACAGCTTCTGGAGCTGTACTGAAGAGTCAACATGACCGGCAAAACAGCTTCTGGGGCTTTAGTGAAGAATCAACATGGCCAGCAGAACAGCTTCTGGAGGTGTACTGAAGAGTCAACATGGCCAGCAGAACAGCTTCTGGGGCTTTAGTGAAGAGTCAACATGGCCAGCAGAACAGCTTCTGGAGCTGTACTGAAGAGTCAACATGGCCAGCAGAACAGCTTCTGGAGCTGTACTGAAGAGTCAACATGACCAACAGAACAGCTTCTGGAGCTTTAGTGAAGAGTCAACATGACCAACAGAACAGCTTCTGGAGCTTTAGTGAAGAGTCAACATGGCCAGCAGAACAGCTTCTGGAGCTGTAATGAAGGGTCAACGTTGCAAACAGAACAGCTTCTGGAGCTGTACTGAAGAGTCAACAAAGCCAACAGAACAGCGTCTGGAGCTGTACTGAGGAGTCAGCATGACCAACAGAACAGCTTCTGGAGCTTTAGTGAAGAGTCAACATGACCAACAGAACAGCTTCTGGAGCTTTAGTGAAGACTCAACATGGCCAGCAGAACAGCTTCTGGAGCTGTACTGAAGAGTCAACATGACCAACAGAACAGCTTCTGGAGCTGTACTGAAGAGTCAACATGACCAGCAGAACAGCTTCTGGAGCTGTACTGAAGGGTCAACGTTGCAAACAGAACAGCTTCTGGAGCTGTACTGAAGAGTCAACAAAGCCAACAGAACAGCTTCTGGAGCTGAACTGAAGGGTCAGCATGACCAACAGAACAGCTTCTGGAGCTGTACTGAGGAGTCAGCATGACCAACAGAACAGCTTCTGGAGCTTTAGTGAAGAGTCAACATGGCCAGCAGAACAGCTTCTGGAGCTTTAGTGAAGGGTCAGCATGGCCAGCAGAACAGCTTCTGGAGTTTTAGTGAAGAGTCAACATGGCCAGCAAAACAGCTTCTGGAGCTTTTGTGAAGGGTCAGCATGGCCAGCAGAACAGCTTCTGGAGCTGTACTGAAGAGTCAACAAAGCCAACAGAACAGCTTCTGGAGCTGTACTGAAGAGTCAACAAAGCCAACAGAACAGCTTCTGGAGCTGAACTGAAGTGTCAACATGACCAGCAGAACAGCTTCTGGAGCTGTACTGAAGAGTCAACAAAGCCAACAGAACAGCTTCTGGAGCTGAACTGAAGTGTCAACATGACCAACAGAACAGCTTCTGGAGTTTTAGTGAAGGGTCAACATGGCCAGCAAAACAGCTTCTGGAGCTTTAGTGAAGAGTCAACATGGCCAGCAGAACAGCTTCTGGAGCTGTAGTGAAGTGTCAACATGGCCAGCAAAACAGCTTCTGGAGCTTTAGTGAAGAATCAACATGGCCAGCAGAACAGCTTCTGGAGCTGCACTGAAGGGTCAGCATGACCAACAGAACAGCTTCTGGAGCTTTAGTGAAGAGTCAACATGGCCAGCAAAACAGCTTCTGGAGCTTTACTGAAGAGTCAACATGGCCAGCAGAACAGCTTCTGGAGCTGTAGTGAAGAGTCAACATGGCCAGCACAACAGCTTCTGGAGCTTTACTGAAGAGTCAACATGGCCAGCAGAACAGCTTCTGGAGCTGTACTGAAGAGTCAACATGACCGGCAAAACAGCTTCTGGGGCTTTAGTGAAGAATCAACATGGCCAGCAGAACAGCTTCTGGAGGTGTACTGAAGAGTCAACATGGCCAGCAGAACAGCTTCTGGGGCTTTAGTGAAGAGTCAACATGGCCAGCAGAACAGCTTCTGGAGCTGTACTGAAGAGTCAACATGGCCAGCAGAACAGCTTCTGGAGCTGTACTGAAGAGTCAACATGACCAACAGAACAGCTTCTGGAGCTTTAGTGAAGAGTCAACATGACCAACAGAACAGCTTCTGGAGCTTTAGTGAAGAGTCAACATGGCCAGCAGAACAGCTTCTGGAGCTGTAATGAAGGGTCAACGTTGCAAACAGAACAGCTTCTGGAGCTGTACTGAAGAGTCAACAAAGCCAACAGAACAGCGTCTGGAGCTGTACTGAGGAGTCAGCATGACCAACAGAACAGCTTCTGGAGCTTTAGTGAAGAGTCAACATGACCAACAGAACAGCTTCTGGAGCTTTAGTGAAGACTCAACATGGCCAGCAGAACAGCTTCTGGAGCTGTACTGAAGAGTCAACATGACCAACAGAACAGCTTCTGGAGCTGTACTGAAGAGTCAACATGACCAGCAGAACAGCTTCTGGAGCTGTACTGAAGGGTCAACGTTGCAAACAGAACAGCTTCTGGAGCTGTACTGAAGAGTCAACAAAGCCAACAGAACAGCTTCTGGAGCTGAACTGAAGGGTCAGCATGACCAACAGAACAGCTTCTGGAGCTGTACTGAGGAGTCAGCATGACCAACAGAACAGCTTCTGGAGCTTTAGTGAAGAGTCAACATGGCCAGCAGAACAGCTTCTGGAGCTTTAGTGAAGGGTCAGCATGGCCAGCAGAACAGCTTCTGGAGTTTTAGTGAAGAGTCAACATGGCCAGCAAAACAGCTTCTGGAGCTTTTGTGAAGGGTCAGCATGGCCAGCAGAACAGCTTCTGGAGCTGTACTGAAGAGTCAACAAAGCCAACAGAACAGCTTCTGGAGCTGTACTGAAGAGTCAACAAAGCCAACAGAACAGCTTCTGGAGCTGAACTGAAGTGTCAACATGACCAGCAGAACAGCTTCTGGAGCTGTACTGAAGAGTCAACAAAGCCAACAGAACAGCTTCTGGAGCTGAACTGAAGTGTCAACATGACCAACAGAACAGCTTCTGGAGTTTTAGTGAAGGGTCAACATGGCCAGCAAAACAGCTTCTGGAGCTTTAGTGAAGAGTCAACATGGCCAGCAGAACAGCTTCTGGAGCTGTAGTGAAGTGTCAACATGGCCAGCAAAACAGCTTCTGGAGCTTTAGTGAAGAATCAACATGGCCAGCAGAACAGCTTCTGGAGCTGCACTGAAGGGTCAGCATGACCAACAGAACAGCTTCTGGAGCTTTAGTGAAGAGTCAACATGGCCAGCAAAACAGCTTCTGGAGCTTTAGTGAAGGGTCAGCATGGCCAGCAGAACAGCTTCTGGAGTTTTAGTGAAGGGTCAACATGGCCAGCAGAACAGCTTCTGGAGCTTTACTGAAGAGTCAACAGTGCCAGCAGAAAAGCTTCTGGAGCTGTATTGAAGAGTCAACGTGGCCAGCAGAACAGCTTCTGGAGCGGTACTGAAGAGTCAATGTTGCCAACAGAACAGCTTCTGGAGCTGTACTGAAGAGTCAACAAAGCCAACAGAACAGCTTCTGGAGCTTTAGTGAAGAGTCAACATGACCAACAGAACAGCTTCTGGAGCTTTAGTGAAGAGTCAACATGGCCAGCAGAACAGCTTCTGGAGCTGTACTGAAGAGTCAATGTTGCCAACAGAACAGCTTCTGGAGCTGTACTGAGGAGTCAGCATGACCAACAGAACAGCTTCTGGAGCTTTAGTGAAGGGTCAACATGGCCAGCAGAACAGCTTCTGGAGCTTTAGTGAAGTGTCAACATGACCAACAGAACAGCTTCTGGAGCTGTACTGAAGAGTCAACATGACCAGCAGAACAGCTTCTGGAGCTTTACTGAAGAGTCAACATGGCCAGCAGAACAGCTTCTGGAGCTGTACTGAAGAGTCAACATGACCGGCAAAACAGCTTCTGGGGCTTTAGTGAAGAATCAACATGGCCAGCAGAACAGCTTCTGGAGGTGTACTGAAGAGTCAACATGGCCAGCAGAACAGCTTCTGGGGCTTTAGTGAAGAGTCAACATGGCCAGCAGAACAGCTTCTGGAGCTGTACTGAAGAGTCAACATGGCCAGCAGAACAGCTTCTGGAGCTGTACTGAAGAGTCAACATGACCAACAGAACAGCTTCTGGAGCTTTAGTGAAGAGTCAACATGACCAACAGAACAGCTTCTGGAGCTTTAGTGAAGAGTCAACATGGCCAGCAGAACAGCTTCTGGAGCTGTAATGAAGGGTCAGCATGGCCAGCAGAACAGCTTCTGGAGCTGTACTGAAGAGTCAACAAAGCCAGCAAAACAGCGTCTGGAGCTGTACTGAGGAGTCAGCATGGCCAGCAAAACAGCTTCTGGAGCTTTAGTGAAGAATCAACATGGCCAGCAGAACAGCTTCTGGAGCTGTACTGAAGGGTCAGCATGACCAACAGAACAGCTTCTGGAGCTGTACTGAAGAGTCAACATGACCAACAGAACAGCTTCTGGAGCTGAACTGAAGTGTCAACATGACCAGCAGAACAGCTTCTGGAGCTGTACTGAAGAGTCAACAAAGCCAACAGAACAGCTTCTGGAGCTGAACTGAAGTGTCAACATGACCAACAGAACAGCTTCTGGAGTTTTAGTGAAGGGTCAACATGGCCAGCAAAACAGCTTCTGGAGCTTTAGTGAAGAGTCAACATGGCCAGCAGAACAGCTTCTGGAGCTGTAGTGAAGTGTCAACATGGCCAGCAAAACAGCTTCTGGAGCTTTAGTGAAGAATCAACATGGCCAGCAGAACAGCTTCTGGAGCTGCACTGAAGGGTCAGCATGACCAACAGAACAGCTTCTGGAGCTTTAGTGAAGAGTCAACATGGCCAGCAAAACAGCTTCTGGAGCTTTAGTGAAGGGTCAGCATGGCCAGCAGAACAGCTTCTGGAGTTTTAGTGAAGGGTCAACATGGCCAGCAGAACAGCTTCTGGAGCTGTACTGAAGAGTCAACAGTGCCAGCAGAAAAGCTTCTGGAGCTGTATTGAAGAGTCAACGTGGCCAGCAGAACAGCTTCTGGAGCGGTACTGAAGAGTCAATGTTGCCAACAGAACAGCTTCTGGAGCTGTACTGAAGAGTCAACAAAGCCAATAGAAAACAGCTTCTGGAGCTTTAGTGAAGAGTAAACATGACCAACAGAACAGCTTCTGGAGCTTTAGTGAAGAGTCAACATGGCCAGCAGAACAGCTTCTGGAGCTGTACTGAAGAGTCAATGTTGCCAACAGAACAGCTTCTGGAGCTGTACTGAGGAGTCAGCATGACCAACAGAACAGCTTCTGGAGCTTTAGTGAAGGGTCAACATGGCCAGCAAAACAGCTTCTGGAGCTTTAGTGAAGAGTCAACATGGCCAGCAGAACAGCTTCTGAAGCTGTAGTGAAGTGTCAACGTGGCCAGCAAAACAGCTTCTGGAGCTTTAGTGAAGAATCAACATGGCCAGCAGAACAGCTTCTGGAGCTGCACTGAAGGGTCAGCATGACCAACAGAACAGCTTCTGGAGCTGTACTGAAGAGTCAGCATGACCAACAGAACAGCTTCTGGAGCTTTAGTGAAGAGTCAACATGGCCAGCAAAACAGCTTCTGGAGCTTTAGTGAAGGGTCAGCATGGCCAGCAGAACAGCTTCTGGAGTTTTAGTGAAGGGTCAACATGGCCAGCAGAACAGCTTCTGGAGCTTTACTGAAGGGTCAGCATGGCCAGCAGAACAGCTTCTGGAGCTGTACTGAAGAGTCAACATGGCCAGCAAAACAGCTTCTGGAGCTTTAGTGAAGAATCAACATGGCCAGCAGAACAGCTTCTGGAGCTGTACTGAAGAGTCAACATGGCCAGCAGAACAGCTTCTGGAGCTGTACTGAAGAATCAACATGGCCAGCAGAACAGCTTCTGGAGCTGTACTGAAGAGTCAACATGACCAACAGAACAGCTTCTGGAGCTGTACTGAAGAGTCAACATGACCAGCAGAACAGCTTCTGGAGCTGTACTGAAGGGTCAACGTTGCAAACAGAACAGCTTCTGGAGCTGTACTGAAGAGTCAACAAAGCCAACAGAACAGCTTCTGGAGCTGAACTGAAGGGTCAGCATGACCAACAGAACAGCTTCTGGAGCTGTACTGAGGAGTCAGCATGACCAACAGAACAGCTTCTGGAGCTTTAGTGAAGAGTCAACATGACCAGCAGAACAGCTTCTGGAGCTTTAGTGAAGAGTCAACATGGCCAGCAGAACAGCTTCTGGAGCATGACTGAAGAGTCAACATGGCCAGCAGAACAGCTTCTGGAGCTTTAGTGAAGGGTCAGCATGGCCAGCAGAACAGCTTCTGGAGTTTTAGTGAAGAGTCAACATGGCCAGCAAAACAGCTTCTGGAGCTTTTGTGAAGGGTCAGCATGGCCAGCAGAACAGCTTCTGGAGCTGTAGTGAAGAGTCAACATGGCCAGCAAAATATCTTCTGGAGCTTTAGTGAAGAATCAACATGGCCAGCAAAACAGCTTCTGGAGCTTTAGTGAAGAATCAACATGGCCAGCAAAACAGCTTCTGGAGCTTTAGTGAAGGGTCAGCATGACCAACAGAACAGCTTCTGGAGCTGTACTGAAGGGTCAGCATGACCAACAGAACAGCTTCTGGAGCTGAACTGAAGTGTCAACATGACCAACAGAACAGCTTCTGGAGTTTTAGTGAAGGGTCAACATGGCCAGCAAAACAGCTTCTGGAGCTTTAGTGAAGAGTCAACATGGCCAGCAGAACAGCTTCTGAAGCTGTAGTGAAGTGTCAACATGGCCAGCAAAACAGCTTCTGGAGCTTTAGTGAAGAATCAACATGGCCAGCAGAACAGATTCTGGAGCTGCACTGAAGGGTCAACATGACCAACAGAACAGCTTCTGGAGCTGTACTGAAGAGTCAGCATGACCAACAGAACAGCTTCTGGAGCTTTAGTGAAGAGTCAACATGGCCAGCAAAACAGCTTCTGGAGCTTTAGTGAAGGGTCAGCATGGCCAGAAGAACAGCTTCTGGAGTTTTAGTGAAGGGTCAACATGGCCAGCAGAACAGCTTCTGGAGCTGTACTGAAGAGTCAACATGACCAGCAGAACAGCTTCTGGAGCTGTACTGAAGAGTCAACGTTCCCAACAGAACAGCTTCTGGAGCTGTACTGAAGAGTCAACACAGCCAACAGAACAGCTTCTGGAGCTGAACTGAAGGGTCAGCATGACCAACAGAACAGCTTCTGGAGCTGTACTGAGGAGTCAGCATGACCAACAGAACAGCTTCTGGAGCTTTAGTGAAGTGTCAGCATGACCAACAGAACAGCTTCTGGAGCTTTAGTGAAGGGTCAGCATGGCCAGCAGAACAGCTTCTGGAGTTTTAGTGAAGGGTCAACATGGCCAGCAAAACAGCTTCTGGAGCTTTTGTGAAGAATCAAC
This sequence comes from Lipophrys pholis, assembly GCF_963383615.2. Lineage (NCBI taxonomy): Eukaryota > Metazoa > Chordata > Actinopteri > Blenniiformes > Blenniidae > Lipophrys > Lipophrys pholis. The sequence continues at coordinate 24,525,688 of NC_137648.1, read as the reverse complement.
ATGGCCAGCAGAACAGCTTCTGGAGCTGTAGTGAAGAGTCAACATGGCCAGCAGAACAGCTTCTGGAGCTGTACTGAAGAGTCAACATGACCGGCAAAACAGCTTCTGGGGCTTTAGTGAAGAATCAAAATGGCCAGCAGAACAGCTTCTGGAGGTGTACTGAAGAGTCAACATGGCCAGCAGAACAGCTTCTGGGGCTTTAGTGAAGAGTCAACATGGCCAGCAGAACAACTTCTAGAGCTTTAGTGAAGAATCATTATGGCCACCAGAACAGCTTCTGGAGCTGTACTGAAGAGTCAAAAAGGACCAGCAGAAAAGCTTCTGGAGCATTACTGAAGAGTCAACATGGCCAGCAGAACAGCTTCTGGAGCTTTAGTGAAGAGTCAACATGGCCAGCAGAACAGCTTCTGGAGCTTTAGTGAAGAATCAACATGGCCAGCAGAACAGCTTCTGGAGCTGTACTGAAGAGTCAACATGACCAGCAGAACAGCTTCTAGAGGTGTACTGAAGAGTCAACATGACCAGCAGAACAGCTTCTGGAGCTGTACTGAAGAGTCAACAGTGCCAGCAGAAAAGCTTCTGGAGCTGTATTGAAGAGTCAACATGACCAGCAGAACAGCTTCTGGAGCTGTACTGAAGAGTCACCATGACCAGCAGAACAGCTTCTGGAGCTTTAGTGAAGAGTCAACATGGCCAGCAGAACAGCTTCTGGAGCTGTACTGAAGAGTCAACATGGCCAACAGAACAGCTTCTGGATCTGTACTGAAGAGTCAACATGGCCAGCAGAACAGCTTCTGGAGCTGTACTGAGGAGTCAACATGGCCAGCAGAACAGCTTCTGGGACTGTACTGAAGAGTCAACATTGCCAACAGAACAGCTTCTGGAGCTGAACTGAAGTGTCAACATGACCAACAGAACAGCTTCTGGAGTTTTAGTGAAGGGTCAACATGGCCAGCAAAACAGCTTCTGGAGCTTTAGTGAAGAGTCAACATGGCCAGCAGAACAGCTTCTGGAGCTGTAGTGAAGTGTCAACATGGCCAGCAAAACAGCTTCTGGAGCTTTAGTGAAGAATCAACATGGCCAGCAGAACAGCTTCTGGAGCTGCACTGAAGGGTCAGCATGACCAACAGAACAGCTTCTGGAGCTGTACTGAAGAGTCAGCATGACCAACAGAACAGCTTCTGGAGCGTTAGTGAAGAGTCAACATGGCCAGCAAAACAGCTTCTGGAGCTTTAGTGAAGGGTCAGCATGGCTAGCAGAACAGCTTCTGGAGCTGTACTGAAGGGTCAGCATGGCCAGCAGAACAGCTTCTGGAGCTGTACTGAAGAGTCAACATGGCCAGCAAAACAGCTTCTGGAGCTTTAGTGAAGAATCAACATGGCCAGCAGAACAGCTTCTGGAGCTGTACTGAAGAGTCAACATGACCAACAGAACAGCTTCTGGAGCTGTACTGAAGAGTCAACACAGCCAACAGAACAGCTTCTGGAGCTGAACTGAAGGGTCAGCATGACCAACAGAACAGCTTCTGGAGCTGTAGTGAAGGGTCAGCATGGCCAGCAGAACAGCTTCTGGAGCTGTACTGAAGGGTCAGCATGGCCAGCAGAACAGCTTCTGGAGCTGTAGTGAAGAGTCAACATGGCCAGCAAAACAGCTTCTGGAGCTTTTGTGAAGGGTCAGCATGGCCAGCAGAACAGCTTCTGGAGCTGTAGTGAAGAGTCAACATGGCCAGCAAAACAGCTTCTGGAGCTTTAGTGAAGAATCAACAAAGCCAACAGAACCGCTGCTGGAGTTTTAGTGAAGAGTCAGCATGGCCAGCAGAACCGCTTCTGGAGTTTTAGTGAAGAGTCAACGTGGCCAACAGAACAGCTTCTGGAGTTTTAGTGAAGAGTCAGAATGGCCAGCAGAACCGCTTCTGGAGTTTTAGTGAAGAGTCAACGTGGCCAACAGAACCGCTTCTGGAGGTGTACTGAAGAGTCAACATGACCAGCAGAAGAGCTTCTGGAGGTGTACTGAAGAGTCAACATGGCCAGCAGAACAGCTTCTGGGGCTGTACTGAAGAGTCAACATGGCCAGTAGAAGAGCTTGGTGAGCTGAACTGAAGAGTCAACATGGCCAGTAGAAGAGCTTGGTGAGCTCCAGCTCGCTGCCACCCAGTCGTAGTGTCGGTAGTTTCCACAGTAAAATGCTGCTCAAAGTCTTTGTTGTTCTGAGTTCGCCCTTCCATTGTTGCTGTCGGTCTTCTTCTACTCACAGTTTCCATTTCTTCTTCAAACGAGCTCCTTGAAGCAGGTCCGCCATCGTATCACCGGATCTTTCTGTTAAATTCGCTGCCATCACCTCCAGAACATCAGATAATAACAGTGCGTCATCACGCACCTGCCCAAGGGCCAATCACTGAAGCCCATTTCAATGACGACACCCAGACCAGCACCAGAAACTCCGCTTGCCCTGGGGCGTTCTATCTCAATAACATCACAATCTGATTGGCTGTTGATCCTGTCACTCACCATTTTAACCCAATAGCAGCGTCCAGCTTCCAATCAGAGGTTAGCGATGCTGTGATGCGTTTAGAGGACGTAGGAGATTTGAGCTCCGCAGTATAGAACCAGCCGTTTTCTGGATAAAGTGGCATATTGAACAAGCAGCCTAGTTGATTCCGGACACAGATTTCAGAATCACTTTTTAACTATTAAAAAAAAAAGAAAAATCCTTTTTGACAGGACAGTGCCCTGCTGCCCCTGACTGCTCACCACTGTCCAACAGTATCACAGGTTCATTCTTTACTGTTAAAATATCTGCAGACTCGTGCGTGTGTGCGTTTCTGTGTCTGTGTCTGCGTGCGTGCGTGTCTGCCTGTGAGGAACACAGCAGTATTACAAAGTATCAATTACTCCTCAGTACTTGGTTGCTTGTGTGGAGGACATTTCTTTACCTGTGAAGACAAAAACCAGAATGTCTCTCACCTGAGATTTTAACACCTGCAGGCAGTCTGCTCCTCCTTCTGCTCCTCAGTCTGTTCCTCCTTCTGCTCCTCCTTCTGCTCCTCCTTCTGCTCCTCAGTCTGTTCCTCCTCCTCTTCCATCTGCTCCTCCTTCTGCTCCTCCTTCTACTCCTCAATCTGCTCCTCCCGCTCCTCCTTCTGCTCCTCCTTCTGCTCCTAAGTCTGCTCCTCAGTCTGTTCCTCCTTCTCTACCTCCATCTGCTCCTCAGTCTGCTCCTCCTTCTGCTCCTCCTTCTCCATCTGCTCCTCAGTCTGCTCCTCCTTCTGCTCCTCCTTCTGCTCCTCAGTCTGTTCCTCCTCCTCTTCCATCTGCTTCTCAGTCTGCTCCTCCTTCTCCTCCTCCATCTGCTCCTCAGTCTGTTCCTCCTTCTCCTCCTCCATCTGCTCCTCCTTCTACTCCTCAATCTGCTCCTCCCGCTCCTCCTTCTGCTTCTCAGTCTGCTCCTCCTTCTCCTCCTCCATCTGCTTCTCCTTCTCCTCCTCCTTCTCCTCCTCCGTCTGCTCCTCCGTCTGCTCCTCAGTCTGCTTCTCCTTCTCCTCCTCCTTCTGCTCCTCCATCTGCTCCTCCTTCTCCTCCTCCATCTCCTCCTCCTTCTGCTCCTCAGTCTTCTCCTCTGTCAGCTCCTCCATCTGTTCCTCCTTCTGCTCCTCCATCTGCTTCTCCTTCTCCTCCTCCTTCTGCTCCTCAGTCTTCTTCTCCTCCTCCATCTCTCCTTCTTCTGCTCCTTCTTCTCCTCCTCCTTCTGCTCCTCCTTCTGCTCCTCAGTCTGCTCCCCCTTCTCCTCCTCCTTCTGCTCCTCCGACTGCTGCTCAGTCTGCTCCTCCTTCTGCTCCTCCATCTGCTCCTCAGTCTGCTCCTCCATCTGCTCCTCCGTCTGCTCCTCCATCTGCTCCTCCTTCTGCTCCTCAGTCCGCTCCTCCTTCTGCTCCTCAGTCTGCTCCTCCTTCTCCTCCCCCATCTGCTCCTCCATCTACTCCTCCTTCTGCTCCTCAGTCTGCTCCTCCTTCTCCTCCTCCATCTGGTCCTCCTTCTGCTCCTCAGTCTGCTCCTCCTTCTCCTCCTCCTTCTGCTCCTCCGACTGCTCCTCCATCTGCTCCTCCATCTGCTCCTCAGTCTGCTCCTCCATCTGCTCCTCCGTCTGCTCCTCAGTCTGCTCCTCCTTCTGCTCCTCCATCTGCTCCTCCGTCTGCTCCTCCTTCTGCTCCTCCATCTGCTCCTCCTTCTGCTCCTCAGTCTGCTACTCCATCTGCTCCTCAGTCTGCTCCTCCTTCTGCTCCTCCATCTGCTCCTCCGTCTGCTCCTCAGTCTGCTCCTCCATCTGCTCCTCCTTCTGCTCCTCAGTCTGCTCCTCCTTCTCCTCCCCCATATGCTCCTCCTTCTTCTCCTCCATCTGCTCCTCCTTCTGCTCCTCAGTCTGCTCCTCCTTCTCCTCCCCCATCTGCTCCTCCATCTGCTCCTCCTTCTGCTCCTCAGTCTGATCCTCCTTCTCCTCCTCCATCTGCTCCTCCTTCTGCTCCTCAGTCTGCTCCTCCTTCTGCTCCTCAGTCTGCTCCTCCTTCTCCTCCCATCTGCTCCTCCATCTGCTCCTCCTTCTGCTCCTCAGTCTGCTCCTCCTTCTCCTCCTCCATCTGCTCCTCCTTCTGCTCCTCAGTCTGCTCCTCCTTCTCCTCCTCCTTCTGCTCCTCCGACTGCTGCTCAGTCTGCTCCTCCTTCTGCTCCTCCATCTGCTCCTCCATCTGCTCCTCCATCTGCTCCTCAGTCTGCTCCTCCATCTGCTCCTCCGTCTGCTCCTCAGTCTGCTCCTCCTTCTGCTCCTCCATCTGCTCCTCCTTCTGCTCCTCAGTCTGCTCCTCCATCTGCTCCTCCGTCTGCTCCTCAGTCTGCTCCTCCTTCTGCTCCTCCATCTGCTCCTCCGTCTGCTCCTCAGTCTGCTCCTCCTTCTGCTCCTCCTTCTGCTCCTCCTTCTGCTCCTCCATCTGCTCCTCCATCTGCTCCTCAGTCTGCTCCTCCATCTGCTCCTCCGTCTGCTCCTCAGTCTGCTCCTCCTTCTGCTCCTCCATCTGCTCCTCCTTCTGCTCCTCCATCTGCTCCTCCTTCTGCTCCTCAGTCTGCTCCTCCTTCTCCTCCCCATCTGCTCCTCCATCTGCTCCTCCATCTGCTCCTCAGTCTGCTCCTCCATCTGCTCCTCCTTCTGCTCCTCAGTCTGCTACTCCATCTGCTCCTCCGTCTGCTCCTCAGTCTGCTCCTCCTTCTGCTCCTCCATCTGCTCCTCCTTCTTCTCCTCCATCTGCTCCTCCTTCTGCTCCTCAGTCTGCTCCTCCTTCTCCTCCCCATCTGCTCCTCCATCTGCTCCTCCTTCTGCTCCTCCTTCTGCTCCTCAGTCTGCTCCTCCTTCTCCTCCTCCATCTGCTCCTCCTTCTGCTCCTCAGTCTGCTCCTCCTTCTCCTCCTCCATCTGCTCCTCCATCTGCTCCTCCTTCTGCTCCTCAGTCTGCTCCTCCTTCTCCTCCTCCATCTGCTCCTCCAGCTGCTCCTCAGTCTGTCTTATATACTAACTTATACACTATTTATACTTCATACACTATACATACACCTTATTCATAGAATACGCAAATATTATATGTACTATAGATTATATTTACACTTTATATACAGTGAGGAACAGAAGCATTTGAAGACTCTTCCATTGTGTAACTTCTCCCACTTAGAAACTATGGAGGGCTCTGAAACATCGTGCAAACAAACATAGGTGCATTTCCACTGTGAGAGACAGAATTAAAAAAGATATTCAGGAAATCACATTGTATGATTTTTTTCATCCATCCATCCATCCTTCCATCCATCCTTCCATCCATCCATCCTTCCATCCATCCTTCCATCCATCCTTCCATCCATCCATCCTTCCATCCATCCATCCATCCATCCATCCATCCATCCATTCATCCATCCTTCCATCCATCCATCCATCCATCCATCCATCCATCCATCCATTCATCCATCCTTCCATCCATCCATCCATCCATCCATCCATCCATCCATCCATCCATTCATTCATCCTTCCATCCATCCATCCATCCATCCATCCATTGTCCACCTCTTATCCAGTCCGGGTCGTGGGGACAGCAGTCTCAGCAGGGATGTCCAGACGTCTCTCACCCCAGACACGTCCTCCAGCTCTTCCAGTGGGACCCCAAGGCGTTCCCAGGCCAACCGAGAGACATAGTCTCTCCAGCGTGTCCGAGGTCTGCCCCGAGGCCTCCTACCAGAGGGACATGCCCGGAACACCTCCCTCGGGAGGCGTCCGGGGGGCATCCCAAACAGATGCCGGAGCCTCAGCTGGCTCCTCTGGATGTGGAGGAGCAGCAGCTCTACTCCGAGCTCCTCCCTGGTGACTGAGCACCTCACCCTATCTCTAAGGGGGCGCCCAGCCTCCCTACGGAGGAAACTCATTTCAGCCGCATGGATCCAGGATCTCCTTCTTTCAGTCATGACCCAAAGCTCATGACCATAGGTGAGGGGAGGAAGGAAGATGGAGCGGTAAATCCAGAGCCTCGCCTTTTGGCTTCGCTCCTTCTTCACCACGACGGACCGATACAGCGACCGCATAACTGCAGACGCTGCACCGACCCGCCTGTCGGTCTCACGCTCCATCTTCCCCCCACTCGTGAACAAGACCCCGAGATACTTGAACTCCTCCACCTGGGACAAGGGCTCTCCACCCACCTGAAGGGGGCAAGCCACCTTTTTCCGGTCGAGAACCATGGCCTCGGATTTAGAGGTGCTGATCCTCATCCCAGTTGCTTCACACTTGGCTGCGAACCGTGCCAGTGCACGCTGAAGGTCCAGGTTTGATGAAGCCACCAGGACCACATCGTCTGCAAAAAACAGAGACGAGATCCTGTGGTCCCCAAACCGGACCCCCTCCGGTCCCTGGCTGTGCCTAGAAATTCTGTCCATAAAAGTTATGAACAGAACCGGTGACAAAGGACAGCCCTGCCGGAAGCCAGCGTGCACCTGGGAACAGGTCCGACTTACTGCCGGCAATGTGAACCAAACTCCTGCTCCGGGCGTACAGGGACCGGACAGCCCTTAGCAAAGGGTCCCGGACTCCATACTCCTGGAGCACCCCCCACAGGACGTCCCGAGGGACACGGTCAAACACCTTCTCCAGATCCACAAAACACATGTGGCCTGGTTGGGTGAACTCCCATGAACCCTCAAGCACCCGGTGGAGGGTATAGAGCTGGTCCAGTGTTCTGCAGGACGAAAACCGCATTGTTGCTCTTGGATCCGAGGTTCGACTAATGGCCGGATCCTCCTCTCCAGTACCCTGGAATAGACTTTCCCGGGGAGGCTGAGGAGTGTGATCCCCGTGTAGTTGGAGCACACCCTCCGATCCCCCTTCTTAAAAAGAGGGACCACCACCCCGGGCTGCCAGTCCAGAGGCACTGTCCCCGACCACCATGCGATGTTGCAGAGACGTGTCAGCCAGGACCGTCCCTGCACATCCAGACCTCGGTGACTTCAGCTTGGGTTCTGGACGAGTCTACCTGAAAACCCAGCCTCTGCTTCCTCAACGGAAGACATGATGGTGGGATTGAGGAGGTCCTCGAAGTATTCCTTCCACCGCCCGACGACATCTCCAGCTGAGGTCAGCAGCCCCCCACCTCCACAGTGTTGGCGAAAAACTGCTTCCCCCTCCTGAGGGACCGGACGGTTTGCCAGAATTTCCTCGGGGCCGACCGATAGTCCTCCTCCATGTCCTCCCCGAACTCCTCCCAGACCCGAGTGTCAGCCTCCACCACGGCCTGGGCTGCGGCCCGGACCTGTCAGCTGCCTCAGGAGTCCTATGGGCTAACAACACCCGATAGGACTCCTTCTTCAGATTGACGGCATCCCTTACTTCCGGTTTCCACCACTAGGTTCAGGGGTTGCCGCCACATCAGGTACCAGAGACGCTGCGACCACAGCTCCGAGCAGCAGCTTCGACAATGGAGGTGGAGAACATGGTCCACTCAGACTCAATGTCTAAAGCCTCCCCTAGGATCCGTGAGAAGCTCTCCCGGAAGTGGGAGTTGAAGACTGCGTGGACGGAGGGCTCGGCCAGGCGTTCCTAACAGACCTTCATGACACGTTTGGGCCTGTCAAGTCTGTCCGGCTTCCTCCCCGTCCAGCGCATCCAACTCACCACCAGGTGATGATCAGTTGACAGCTCTGCCCCTCTCTTCACCCGAGTGTCCAAGACACATGGCCGGAGATCAGATGACACAACCACAAAGTCTATCATGGCCCCTCCAGCAGAGGGTGTCCTGGTGCCAAGTGCACTTATAGACACCCCTGTGCTCGAACATGGTGTTCGTTATGGCCAAACTGTGACTAGCACAGAAGTCCAATAACAGAACACCGCTCGGGTTCAGGTCAGGGAGGCCGTTCCTCCCAATCACCCCTTTCCAAGTCTCACTGTCGTTGCCCACGTGGGCGTTGAAGTCCCCCAGTTGAACAACGGAGTCCCCAGTTGGAGCACTATCCAGCACCCCTCCCAAGGACTCCAAGAAGGTCGGGTACTCTGTACTGCTGTTCGGTCCGTAGGCCAAGACAACAGTCAGACACCTGTCCCCTACCCGAAGGCGTAGGGACGCAACCCTCTCGTTCACCGGGGTGAACTCCAACACATGGCGGCTGAGCTGTGGGGCAAAAAGCAAGCCCACGCCAGAAGGCTGCTTCTCACGGTGGGCAACTCCAGAAAAGTGGAGTGTCCAGCCCCTGTGGAGGAGCTGGGTTCCAGAGTCCAAGCTGTGTGTGGAGGTGAGTCCGACTATATCTAGACGGTAGCTCTCTACGTCCCGCACAAGCTCAGGCTGCTTCCCCCCCAGCGAGGTCACATTCCATGTCCCCAAAGCCAGATTCTGTGTCCGGGGATCAGGTCGTCGAGGCCCCGGCTGTCGACTGCCACCCAATCCACACTGCAGCGACACCTACGGTAGCCTCTGTGGGTGGTGGGCTCACAGGAGGAAGAGGAGGGGCCCGCAGTGTCCCTGTGGGCAAAGGCCCGGCCACCAGGCGCTTGGATACAAGCCCCAACCCCAGGCCTGGCTCCAGGGTGGGGCCCTGGTTGCGCCTTACAGGGCGACGGCACACTTCTCTTTGGTTTATCCATGGGGGCTTCTTGAGCTGCTTTTAGTCTGACTCATCACTGAGGACCAGTTTGCCTTGGAAGACCTTACTGGGGGGCAAAAAGCCCCCGACAACGTAACTCCTAGGATCAGTCGGGTACTCAAACTCCACCACCACGATAAGGTAGCAGTTCAAGGGGGAGTGTATGATTTTTAAATAATTTATTTGTATTTGATTGCTGCACATAAGTATTTGAACAGCTGCCAATCAGCAAGAATTCTGGCTCCTAAAGAGCCGATACTCTGTCTTTAATACCTCCACCTCTACTCCACTTACTAATCTAAACTAGTAGCACCTGGTTGAGCTGGTTAAAGAGAGGGAGGACTTACACAATCGCAAGGTGTTCAAATACTTATGTTCCTCGCGCTATACCTATACCTATACCTACATATACACTATATACACTATTTTCACACACACACACACACACACACACACACACACACACACACACACACACACACACACACACACACACACACACACACACACACTATTTATACTTTATACACTATTTACACTTTATTAAATATATATATATATATATATATACACACAATATATACTTCATACATTACAAGTACTTTATATGCTATATACTGTATACACCATATACACTCTATTATACTTTATATACTATATACACACTTTATTAACCATAAACATCTTATGCACCATATATACTTTATTCATTATATACTTTACACAATATATAAACATTACACTATATATACAGTTCATACAGAATATATACACCTATACACCTTAAACACTATTTACACTCCATTATCTATTGTTACCTCTCTGGGGTTATAACTCCGAACTGTGGTTAGGAGACCACATTCACTCCTCCCTTCGCATCCCTCCATCCTCTCCTCCCTTCACATCCCTCCATCCTCTCTTCCCTTCACATCCCTCCATCCTCTCTTCCCTTCACATCCCTCCATCCTCTCCTCCCTTCACATCCCTCCATCCTCTCCTCCCTTCACATCCCTCCACCCTCTCTTCCCTTCACATCCCTCCACCCTCTCCTCCCTTCACATCCCTCCATCCTCTCCTCCCTTCACATTTCTCCATCTCAGATCCCTCCATCCTCTCCTCCCTTCACATCCCTCCACCCTCTCCTCCCTTCACATCCCTCCATCCTCTCCTCCCTTCACATCCCTCCACCCTCTCTTCCCTTCACATCCCTCCATCCTCTCTTCCCTTCACATCCCTCCATCCTCTCTTCCCTTCACATCCCTCCATCCTCTCCTCCCTTCACATCCCTCCATCCTCTCTTCCCTTCACATCCCTCCATCCTCTCCTCCCTTCACATTTCTCCATCTCAGATCCCTCCATCCTCTCCTCCCTTCACATCCCTCCATCCTCTCCTCCCTTCACATCCCTCCATCCTCTCTTCCCTTCACATCCCCCCACCCTCTCCTCCCTTCACATCCCTCCATCCTCTCCTCCCTTCACATCCCTCCATCTCAGATCCCTCCATCCTCTCCTCCCTTCACATCCCTCCATCCTCTCCTCCCTTCACATCCCTCCATCCTCTCCTCCCTTCAGATCCCTCCATCTTCTCCTCCCTTCAGATCCCTCCATCTTCTCCTCCCTTCACATCTCTCCATCCTCTCCTCCCTTCACATCCCTCCATCTTCTCCTCCCTTCACATCCCTCCATCCTCTCCTCCCTTCACATCCCTCCACCCTCTCTTCCCTTCACATCCCTCCATCCTCTCTTCCCTTCACATCCCTCCATCCTCTCTTCCCTTCACATCCCTCCACCCTCTCCTCCCTTCACATCCCTCCATCCTCTCTTCCCTTCACATCCCTCCATCCTCTCCTCCCTTCACATTTCTCCATCTCAGATCCCTCCATCCTCTCCTCCCTTCACATCCCTCCATCCTCTCCTCCCTTCACATCCCTCCATCCTCTCTTCCCTTCACATCCCCCCACCCTCTCCTCCCTTCACATCCCTCCATCCTCTCCTCCCTTCACATCCCTCCATCTCAGATCCCTCCATCCTCTCCTCCCTTCACATCCCTCCATCCTCTCCTCCCTTCACATCCCTCCATCCTCTCCTCCCTTCAGATCCCTCCATCTTCTCCTCCCTTCAGATCCCTCCATCTTCTCCTCCCTTCACATCCCTCCATCCTCTCCTCCCTTCACATCCCTCCATCTTCTCCTCCCTTCACATCTCTCCATCCTCTCCTCCCTTCAGATCCCTCCATCCTCTCCTCCCTTCACATCCCTCCATCCTCTCCTCCCTTCACATCCCTCCATCCTCTCCTCCCTTCAGATCCCTCCATCCTCTCCTCCCTTCAGATCCCTCCATCCTCTCCTCCCTTCAGATCCCTCCATCCTCTCCTCCCTTCACTTCTCCCGATAACGTTCCATGTTGGTTTTAAAATACTAGTATTAACTTTTAAAGCATTACATGGCCAAACACCATCTTATATCTCCACCCTCCTTCACCCATCTGCCCCAAACAGAACTCTGAGGTCTGAACAACTAATGCTGCTCATGGTTCCACACACCGAGCTCAGAACCCGTGGTGACTGGGCCTTTGAAGCTCTGGAACCAAAGCTGTGGAATGCTCTTCCCCTCCAGCTGAGATGTGTGACTCCTGTGGTTCCTTCATGAAGCAGTTAAAACATTTCTATTCAGGCAGGCCTTTGACTTGTAGCTGCTCAATTAGTCTTTTCTGTATAACCATGTATGTTTTTCTTTTTTCTTGCTTCTATACTTTTAATGATCTTATCTCTGTTTAATTTTATTTTGATTTCTAATTATTTATTTTATTTTTTCTGTTTTTAGTGCTGTTAAACACCTTATGACTCATGTCTGGGAAAGGTGCTATATAAATAGAATTCTATTCTATTCTATGTATATAAGATGTATACAAAATGATTATTAAATAAGATTTAATTTACTTGAGGGACCACATACAGTCCAGTTTCACCTTGAGTGGACCAGACGGGTAAAATATTACTATAATAAGTTTTTCTTTCTTGTGGTCACAGTGGATGTTATGAAATTATCTATATTTTTGTAAGATCAAACAGTTCGTACTGAAAATGATTATAATCTCAACATAAAGTCAATTTTAATGAAACATTCTGCTGCAAAATACAATGAAATGTCAAAATAAAACTAGTATGAATCCTCTATAGGCTCCTTGCTTGGAGGGACCAGACTGGACCTCTTGGGGGGTTCTGGTCCTCGGGCCTCATGTCCTCTGCTGGAAAGGGAAAGTTTAACCTTCGTGTGCTCAGAGGACGTGACATCACAACTGTCCTCCACCCTGTGAGCTAGGCTCCGCCCCTCTGAGGTCGTGAGTCGTTCTTGTGTGAGGAGATCCTCCGTCTCCTCGTCTGAACAATCACAGTTTAAATAAAATAAAGATCCAGAGGCTCAGAACTCCGGTGGCCTGTACTAGGAACCCTGATCAACAGATCCAGGATCTCTCTGTTTCCTGGGTTAGGTTATCCAGATGTGCATGATCCTGATCACCGTTCCTACCAAGCAGGTTCTCAACTCTCTGGTTCAACACAGACCAGGTGTGAGCGTTCACTGGAAAGGGGCGGAGCTTGCAGCATCTGACCAATCACACACAGAGAAACCCTCCAGAGCAGTTTACAGATTACTGAAGGAGCAGTTAATCTCTGAGATTATGAAGAATTCCAACCCATCCAGCAGCTCAAAGCAACACTGCTGCTGCAGCCAGAACCAGAACCTTCCTGACTTGGTGAGATTAGAGCAGATTAATGGATCAGTGATATAAAGGAACAGCACTGTGATCACTCAGTTCCACTTTATTCCAGCAGAACGGTTCCAGGCAGAACTTCCTCACTGCTCTTCTTTTACTTTAGGTTCTCCATCACTGGTTCTGAGGCGGAGGTTCTCTTGTGTTTCCTGTTGGAATATTAATTCATCACCATGACGACACGAGTAGTTCTGGTTCTATAAATTCATGGTTCTGCAGTTCTGTCAGGTGTGATCAAGAACCTCATTATTCCAGATTAACCCTCGTGGAGATAAACTGACCTAGAACAAGTCAAGAACCAGAACCTCCTTCAGAGCCTCAGAGACCAGGATTTATTTTATTATGTCAAGAGGATTGTTCTAGATTAATTTATCATCTCCTCTCTGCTGCAGCTCAGAGCTGAACCTGCCCACCAATCACCATCATTTAGGAATGGGCGGGGCATTTTCCTAGAGATCTGATTGGTCAGGAGGCGGAGTTCTGACCTCTTATCTAGAACAGAGACTTTAGACTTGGTGACCATGGTGATTTATCCTGGTGAGAAGTGAGCGAGAGTCGTAGTACAGAAAACCAGAGTTAATCCTGAAGTTATCTGGAGAAGAGAAAATCCAGCGTCGTAGTACAGGCCTCTGGAGTAAAACATAAACTACTTGAGGAAAGGTGGAGAACGCCGGGCAGCAGAAGTGGAGATAGTTTTTGAAACGTTACTTTATGGAACGTTATGGAACATTACGGAACGTTACGTTACCTTATGGAACGTTACGGAACGTTACGTTACCTTATGGAACGTTACGGAATGTTACATTACCTTATGGAACGTTACATTACCTTATGGAACATTACGTTACCTTATGGAACATTACGGAACGTTACGTTACCTTATGGAACATTACGGAACGTTACGTTACCTTATGGAACATTACAGAACGTTATGGAACATTATGGAACGTTACGGAACGTTACGTTACCTTATGGAACGTTACGGAATGTTACATTACCTTATGGAACATTACAGAACGTTATGGAACATTACGGAACGTTCTGGAACGTTACGTTACGGATCATTAAGTTATGGATTGTTATGTTACGTTATGGATTCCTGTCCTTACTTTCTCCACGCCTGTCATCTTTTTCTCCATGTCTGTCCTCACTTCCTTCAGGGCTTTCTTGCCTTCCTCCTCACCTGTCCTCACTTCCTCCATGTCTGTCCTCACTTCCTCTTGGACAAGAAGCCGTCTCTATTTGCCCCTGTTCACCGCGGTTGCTGGGAAACAGCCACGTCCCTCTGGTGGTTCTGGACCCTTCAGACTCAGCTGTGGCTCCGCCTCCAGAGATCCGTCTCACCTCCATTTCCTGCCCATTTGCACCTGGAAGCAGCCGATGCAGCTCTGGATCTGGACACCGAGGACTCTGGAGCAAGGCAGTCCAGCGGGAGCTGCAGGAAGGTGTCAGTTTAACGCTCATCATGTTCCAGGAGATGAGCTTCTCAAGAGTCCAACTACTCTAATACTGTATACAGGATATACTCTATGTACACTGCAGTATACATGCTGTACAATATACACTGTATACTCTACGTACACTACAGTATACAGCCTATAACATACACTATAAACTATGTATACTACGGTATACAGACTATAACAAACACTATATACTCTATGTACACTACAGTATACAGACTATAACATACACTATAAGCTGTGTATACTACAGTATACACGGCTGATTCCCACATTTTTATTGTTTTGAAGTGACGTGAGATGAAGAAGAAACTCTTTCATGATTCTTTATTTCCAATAAGCAATTAAAATACTTCGTCTTTTTTCATTCCTAAATGTACAGGCCCCCTCCAGCCGCCCCTCCAGCCGCCCCTCCAGAAGGTCCAGGTCAGTAGGGCTTCCCTCCCAGAGCAGCCAGCATCTCCAGTCTCTCTGCAGCCGTCGGCATCTCAGGGCGAACCCCGTCTCTCCTCCGCTGGACCATCACCCCATGCTGCACACACACACTGTACATTACACATTACACATTACACACAATACACATTAAACATTACACACAATACATACACCTTACACACACACATTACACACAATACATACACCTTACACACAATACACACACACAATACATACACCTTACACACACATTACACACACACATTACACACACACATTACACACAATACACACACACATTACACACACTACACACAATACATACACCTTACACACACACACCTTACACACACACATTACACACAATACACACACACATTACACACACACATTACACACAATACACACAATACACACACACATTACACACACTACACACACACATTACACACATTACACACAATACACACACACATTACACACACTACACACACACATTACACACATTACACACACTACACACAATACATACACCTTACACACAATACACACACACATTACACACACTACACACAATACACACACACATTACACACACTACACACACACATTACACACATTACACACACTACACACAATACATACACCTTACACACAATACACACACACATTACACACACTACACACAATACACACACACATTACACACACTACACACAATACATACACTTTACACACAATACACACACACACACTACACCTTACACATTACACACAATACATACACTACACACAATACATACACCTTACACACAATACACATTAAACATTACACACAATACATACATATTACACACAATATACCTTACACATATTACACACGCTACACATTACACACAATACACAGTACACACAATACACACATTACACACGCTACATAACACAATACACAATACACACATATTACACACAATGCACACATTACACACAATACACAGTACACAGTACACACAATACACACATTACACACGCTACACACATTACACACAATACACACAATACACACATTACACACCTTACACACGCTACACAATACAATTTACACACGCTACACATTACACAGTACACATTAAACACAATACATACACATTACACACAATACACATTACACACACACTGCACATTACACACGCTACACAATACAATTTACACACACTACACATTACACACAATACATACACTACACATTACACAAAATACACACACTACACAATACACACAATACCCAGTACACATTACACACAGTACACATAATACACATTATACACAGTACACATTACACACAGTACACATTATACATTACACACACTGCTCCCAGTTGCACCAGAGCAGAAATATTGCAACAATCATGGTGGCTTGTTTCGATGGCAACCAAAATAAATATTTTACATCAAAGTATTTATTTTTGTTTTAATTCATCAAAAGGAACACAAATGCAAAGTTTCATTGGAACGTGAGATATGTCACTTTCCATGGTTTATGGTCCATGTGTTCATGGTTTACTGGAGGAACATCTTCATGGTTTACTGAGAGGAACATGTTCATGTGTTCATGGTTTACTGGAGGAACATCTTCATGGTTTACTGAGGAACATCTTCATGTGTTCATGGTTTACTGAGAGGAACATGTTCATGGTTTACTGAGGAACATGTTCATGTGTTCATGGTTTACTGAGAGGAACATGTTCATGGTTTACTGAGAGGAACATGTTCATGGTTTACTGAGGAACATGTTCATGTTTTACTGAGGAACATGTTCATGTGTTCATGGTTTACTGAGAGGAACATGTTCATGGTTTACTGAGAGGAACATCTTCATGTGTTCATGGTTTACTTAGAGGAACATGTTCATGGTTTACTGAGAGGAACATCTTCATGTGTTCATGGTTTACTGAGAGGAACATGTTCATGGTTTACTGAGAGGAACATCTTCATGTGTTCATGGTTTACTGAGAGAAAAATGTTGATGTGTTCATGGTTTACTGAGAGGAACATGTTCATGGTTTAGTGAGAGGAACATCTTCATGTGTTCATGGTTTACTGATAGGAACATGTTCATGGTTTACTGAGAGGAACATGTTCATGTGTTCATGATTTACTGAGAGGAACATGTTCATGGTTTACTGAGAGAAACATGTTCATGGTTTACTGAGAGGAACATGTTCATGGTTTACTGAGAGGAACATGTTCATGTGTTCATGGTTTACTGAGAGGAACATGTTCATGTGTTCATGGTTTACTTAGAGGAACATCTTCATGTGTTCATGGTTTACTGAGAGGAACATGTTCATGTGTTCATGGTTTACTGAGAGGAACATGTTCATGTGTTCGTGGTTTACTTAGAGGAACGTGTTCATGTGTTCATGGTTTACTGAGAGGAACGTGTTCATGGTTTACTGAGGTGGCAGAAGGTGAAGATGAAGGAAAAAGCTGAAACAGTTGAGATTGTTTCACTTTTGGATTCAAGTCAGTCTTCATGATCTTTTTTTTGACGTCTGATCTGAAGTTTCAATTTTTTTTTTAAATCCCTCTTATTTGTTGTGTTTCAATGTAGGGATGTATGATATTGTTACCATTACAGGGTACTGGTACTGGTACTGGTACTGGTAATAGCTCCCTGATACGACCCAGCGACTATCACACTGAGAGCAGGAGCGACGTCGCAGTTTGAGATTAATGAGATCGACTGAAGTGAGACAGACTGTAAATGATGTTCTGACAAAATATCAAGAGGAAAGAGAGAGTTCATACAACAGCAGCAACTTCATCACTGCTAACTTCATCACCACCAGCAACTTCATCACCACCAGCAACTTCATCACCACCAGCAACTTCATCACCACCAGCAACTTCATCACCACCAGCAACTTCATCACCATCAGCAACTTCATCACCAGCAACATTTGGACTAGCAGTGAGCTCGATGTCGCTCAGTTGTTCAGTGAATCAGCAGTTTACCCTGAGCAGTGCTACATGCTATGTGTTATGTGCTAAATTGTACAGGCTACATGCTACATGCTACGTACCATGTGCTACATTCTACGGACGACGTGCTACATGCTATGTACTATATGCTATATACTATGTGCTACATGCTAAATGCTATATACTACGTGTAAAAGATTTTCAATTTCACACACTAGCGATGCTACATGCTAAAGATTTTCAGGCTAACACAGAAGCGATAATACAAGCTAAAGATATTCAGGCTTACACACCAGCGGTGCTACATGCTATAGAGTTTCAGGCTCACACACCAGCAATGCTACATGCTAAAGAGTTTCAGGCTCACACACCGGCGACGCTACATGCTAAAGAGTTTCAGGCTCACACACCAGCGATGCTACATGCTAAAGCGTTTCAGGCTCAGACACCAGCGATGCTACATGCTAAAGAGTTTCAGGCTCACACACCGGCGACGCTACATGCTAAAGAGTTTCAGACTCACACACCAGCGACGCTACATGCTAAAGCGTTTCAGGCTCACACACCAGCGATGCTACATGCTAAAGAGTTTCAGACTCACACACCAGCGATGCTACATGCTAAAGAGTTTCAGGCTCACACACCGGCGACGCTACATGCTAAAGAGTTTCAGACTCACACACCAGCGACGCTACATGCTAAAGCGTTTCAGGCTCACACACCAGCGATGCTACATGCTAAACATGATGAAGTGACTGATCCTCTCATTCCCAGCAGCTCCGTCTACAGTAGCATAGCGTACAGCGCAGAGAGACGCTATGCTACTGTAGACTGTGAGGCTGGTGGAGATGACGTAGCGTCAACACAGAGGCTGGTTGAGGTGACGTAGCATCGACAGAGGCTGGCGGAGATGACGTAGCGTTGACACATATTTGTGGTGGTGACGTAGTATCGACACAGGCTGATGGAGGAGGTTCATGGCAGCACATAGCCTCTGTGTATCGTTGCATACTTAATGAGCACTGGTATTGGTACTCTGTATCAGTACGTAGCTAAAGGTCCTTGTCTTTTTAAAAAAGTGGTATGGTGCCTCCATATTTAAATAGATTCAGCGAAAATCACATTCCTGTCCAAGAGAACTACTGACAAGCATGTTACTGTAGTTACTGTGCGTACATGCTTAGCAGCCAGTGTTCAGGAGGATGGTGGGAATAAAACCGTGATTGGTGGTAGAAACACTCACCCAGTACTTCCTACAGTTCTTGTATCTCTGGAAGTAGGCGGAGCACATGCTCTTATCGTAGTTGTAGACATCCAGGCACTTCTGAGAGGCGTCGCTTTCCTGAAAGAGGCACAGGAAGAGTCAGAGCGGAAGACTCTGAGCAGGAGACTCGTAGCTGGAGACTGACAGCGAGATGTGAGACTCGGAGCTGGAGAGTCAGAGCGAGATGTAAGACTCGTAGCTGGAGAGTCAGAGCAAGATGTAAGACTCTGAGCTGGAGAGTCAGAGCGAGATGTAAGACTCGTAGCTGGAGAGTCAGAGCGAGATGTAAGACTCGTAGCTGGAGAGTCAGAGCGAGATGTAAGACTCGTAGCTGGAGAGTCAGAGCGAGATGTAAGACTCTGAGCTGGAGAGTCAGAGCGAGATGTAAGACTCTGAGCTGGAGAGTCAGAGCGAGATGTAAGACTCTGAGCTGGAGAGTCAGAGCGAGATGTAAGACTCGTAGCTGGAGAGTCAGAGCGAGATGTAAGACTCGTAGCTGGAGAGTCAGAGCGAGATGTAAGACTCGTAGCTGGAGAGTCAGAGCGAGATGTAAGACTCGGGGCGGGACGCTCGGAATGGGAGACTCGGAACAGGACACTTGTAACGGGATAACAGGACACTCGGAGCGAGAGACTCAGAACGGGAGACTCGGAGCTGGACATTTGGCGCGGAAGACTTGGAACGGGAGACTCACAGCGAGATGTGAGACTTGGAGCGGGAGACTCAGTGATACGAGAAACTCTGAGTGAGGCGAGAGGCTGAGGATGGAGTGTGGAGGAGATTGAGAGTGAGGTAGGGAGTGAGGCACAGAGTTTTTGTAGAGAGTTAGGTAGAGAGTGAGGTAGGGAGCGAGGCATAGAGTTAGACAGAGAGTGAGGTAGAGAGTGAGGTAGGGAGTGAGGCACATAGTTTTTGTAGAGCGTTAGGTAGAGAGTGAGGTAGGGAGCGAGGTATAGAGTTAGACAAAGAGTGAGGTAGAGAGTGAGGTAGGGAGCGAGGCATAGAGTTCTTGTAGAGAGTTAGGTAGAGAGTGAGGTAGGGAGTGAGGCATAGCGTTTTTGTAGAGAGTTAGGTAGAGAGTGAGGTAGGGAGCGAGGCATAAGGTTAGACAGAGAGTGAGGTAGAGAGTGAGGTAGGGAGCGAGGCATAGAGTTTTTGTAGAGAGCTAGGTAGAGAGTGAGGTAGGGAGTGAGGCATAGAGTTTTTGTAGTTAGGTAGAGAGTGAGGTAGGGAGTGAGGCATAGAGTTTTTGTAGAGTTAGGTAGAGTGAGGTAGGGAGTGAGACATAGCGTTTTTATAGAGAGTTAGGTAGAGAGGGAGGTAGGGAGGGAGGGAGGCATAGTCAGACTGAGAGTGAGTTATTGAGTGAGGCATAGAGTGAGATAGAAAGTTGGGCAGAGTTAGATAGAGAGTGAGGCATGGAGTGAGGTAGAGAGTGAGGTAGTGAGCAGTGTACCTCAATACAGGGGTTGATGTCCTGGTCTCTAACCTTCCGTACGCTCATCTGGATCTGAAAGGGAATCGGACAGCATCAGAATGGTTTGGTCATTATACATTAATGAAACTGCCAATAACGTCACCTCTTTCAATCCAAACACCAACAACAACACCTTTCCTTAACTCCTTTAGGAAGCCTCCTAACACCTTTCCTTAACTCCTTTAGGAAGCCTCCTAACACCTTTCCTTAACTCCTTTAGGAAGCCTCCTAACACCTTTCACTAACTCCTTTAGGAAGCCTCCTAACACCTTTCACTAACTCCTTTAGGAAGCCTCCTAACACCTTTCACTAACTCCTTTGGGAAGCCTCCTCACACCTTTCCTTAACTCCATGACGTCATCCACGGGGCTAAGGAAAAGTGGATAGAAAAGGAGATAGGAGGGATGAGTAGGAAGCACCCCTAGAGTCTTATAGCTGCAGGAAGCAGCTCCTGACACTGTGGTGACCTCTAGAGCAGTAATTCTCTACCCGGGGACCGCGGACCCCTAGTGGTTCGTGGTGTAATTGCAAGGGGTTCATGAAAATCAAACATCTCTTAAAAAGACCCTATGACAGGGTCGTCAGTAGGCGGAGCCAGCTGTCTGGCCGGCGGCCCGTTAGCTGCACATCAAGGTGAAATAAAGTGTGATTTGTGGGTAATAAAAAGCGTTGCTCTACCTTTTTAATCCTCATCCCACACCGTAGTCAAAGCCAGAGTCTGAGCAGCATTGACGTAATTATGTCAATGCTGCTCTGCTCGGACGTCCACGGATTTCAATTCCACCACCCTCCAAACCCCCGTCACCCAGCAGAAAGTCCAAATTAAACTAAGAAGCAAGCTGAGCTGCAGCAGGAAGAGCTTCAGCTGAACTCTGACTGGACTGAACAGGTTAGTTTGATATTACCGACCCATACTAGATCTGCAGCAGACCAGAGCGGTCAGCAGAGTGGATCAACACTTCAACTCTCTGCATGCAGCAGCTTTAATACCAACGAGCCTCCAAAGTCCCACAGCCTCAAAACAGAGAACATGAGGTGATACAAGGCCTCTGGGTCTACGCTCTGGGTCTACGCTCTGGGTCTACGCTCTGTCAGCATTGGTACAAGAGAGCAGCAGCAGCATCACTGGTTTCATAGAACCTTGTCAAAGCTGAGGGACCTTCTGCTGATGCTGAGGTAATTACAAATGTGTCATTAATCTGGTTGATGAAGTTTGAAGTCAGGAGGAGAAAAGAAAGAAAACGGTAGAGGAGCTGTTAAAGGAGCGTTCACAACCAACCACCACAAGTTTGGCAGGAACCTCAGTTCCTGACCAGGATCAGCATTTTGAGCTGAATTCTAGGATTCAGGGTGGAGGCATCACTCCGTCACCAACAGTCGCCACCTTTTATCCTGAGTTAAAGGTAAGAGCAGGAAGCATGGAGGATCATCACCAGTCGTTACGCAAAGTCAGCATTATTGTTCCGCAGTGTCGTGAACTAATGAGCAAAGCTGCTCTGCGGCGGGCTGCTCTGCGGCGGGCTGCTCTGCGGCGGGCTGCTCTGCACCGTTGCGTCTCGTCAGGAGAATTTGTTCTGTTCAGTTGTGGATTCTGCTATGAGAGATGTGGGCAGCCGCCCAGGGCTCAATCGGGGAATGAGGCACCAGAGGAAATGAGAATCAGCGTCTCAGGTGCGTCTGGTGGAGGCGGGTGTTTGCAACTGAGTTTATAAACATGTGACTCCACCCCCCCAGTTCTTCTCCCAGCAGCTACTGAGCAGTGGACACACTCCAGAGCGCTCAGCATTCAGAGAACCTGCATGGAGTTGATCAGAGAGGAGGATGCTGCAGGGAGCGAATGCTGACACTCTGTAGAACACATCAACACATCACTACTAATCCACAAGCTCAGTTACACACTTCACCAGTACAGGTGGTTCTTGATCTTCTTGAAGATTCATTGGAGCCAAAAAGAAGTTCCAGGAACATGAGGAACGTCAGGCCCATTCCAGAACCATCTTCAGATGCATCAGGTCACATTAAGAACGTCAGGAAGGAACTCAGGAACTCCTGGTGCTGACGTGGAAACACCTTAAAGCAAGTTTTACTGTCTGATAGTACTGCGAGTAGAAGAGTGGAGGATTGGGTGGAGGAGTGTTCTTCACCTCTGATCTCTGACTTAAAGGAACAGAATCAGAACCAGACGTTCTGATGCTCATCTTGGTCTCAGGATTGAGACGACAGGACACATCAGGGGGATTTCCTCATCCCGTCACTTTTCACTGATTGGTCAGTCAATTCATTCGTTTTGTTAATTTGGCATCTAACTGGTGTATGAGAACAAAAAATACAAACAATAGTACTAAGA
The DNA here is from genome assembly GCF_963383615.2 of Lipophrys pholis. Classification (NCBI taxonomy): domain Eukaryota; kingdom Metazoa; phylum Chordata; class Actinopteri; order Blenniiformes; family Blenniidae; genus Lipophrys; species Lipophrys pholis. The sequence continues at coordinate 24,502,790 of NC_137648.1, read as the reverse complement.
AGTTCATTTATATAGCAGTTTTTATACTTCAAATGCAACAGACCACAATTAAAAACACTAAATTGATGAAATGAGAAGAGAAACCAAAGCAGCCCTGAAACAACAATTCTGGAATTTAAAAAGTAAGAAAACATAAACCTCTCCCTGTATTTCCGTCTGTGTCTCTCTCAGCCATTAAATAATTAGATCGCTGCTTTTACACTTACTTTTTTCAAGAGAGCTTTTTATGTGACGCTCAACACAAGTTTTGGAAATCCCAGGCTTCAATTATTACTACAACCACCTTGACTACTACTACGGTTCCCCGGGTGTCTGTGGGTTTAGTTCTTGCTCCTCTTCAGCCCGGCTCTGGCTCAGGCCACATCAGCACCAGACAAAACCAAAACCTTGTTTCTCTCCGGGGTTCTCAAAAAAGGTTCCATCCAGAGGTCACTATGAACTCGGCTCAACACGAGGCTTCAGGACATGTAGTACATATGCCAGGCCTTTAGGGGCGCTGTGACTCACCAAACACAACAAAAACACAGAAGAAGACACGGAGCACATAGAAATATAGAAGTAGAATCCTGCTCATAAACTTCTATAAAACTCTGAGTTCTATAGGTCTATATAGAACTCACTGTTTCAGCAGCTTTGCTTTGTTATCAACATTTGTGCATCAAAATAGGAGTTTTGTTGAAGAAAGAAATCTTAAGGAAGAAAATAAACATAATCTCCTTTTTAAAATGTTTTTGTTTTGACTCTCAAATCTCCTGTTTTTATTTTGAAGGTTTCCTAAAGACAAAGACCTGAGGAAGAAGAGCGAAGCGGCTTTGAGGAGGAAGGATTCACTCCCAGGAGTCCTCTGTCGTTTGCAGGGAACATTTTAAACTGGACGATTTCCACAGGACAAGTAACTAGGGACGTCCCCGTCACACTTTCTGCCCCCGATACGATCCGATCTTTCAGAATTGAGTATCGGCCGATACCGATACTTTCCCGATCCGATACTCACATTACTATTGCAAAGATACTTAATAGTGTATTTTTGGAGAACTAAGATGTCTGAAGCTAAAAGTACTGTTGGCAGAAGCTTTGTTTACCTAGAACTTATTGTAAAACTCACTTATTGAATCAAAATTCTTCTCAGAACAACTTAAGAACTTATTTAAACTTTATTCAGTCAGAACAACAAAAACCCAGTTACACTCTGCAGTCTTGTTTCTCTTATTTATCTTAACTTAAACTACTTCACCTGCATTTTGTGGCAAATACATTTTTTTTTTTAAATGAAACCCAGTGAATCAGTTTAACATATAAAGTATAAAAACTACAACATAAACAGTATTCGGTAAAATCAATTCCACTTCATAGTATCTTTGGCTGGTTGGGGTGAAAATAAGTCCTAAAAAAGTGCAAATACAATAATAAAAATAAATAAATAAATCTTAAACATAAATACTCTCAGGCTCCAATGTAACTTCTTTGTGTATTAAATTCCAGTTTCCCTTAAAGCAGTATGAGAGGTTTGACCTGAATGTCACTAAACATTTACAGTTCAATGTGAATTATAAACACTTCATTGAGAGTACTATGTTCAGAGTACTTTAGTCAAAAACTTATTGAGAATATCCCAGTCTCCCTTCAAACTAGAGGAACCTTCTGGGTTCTTGTTTCACCATATCGCTCCCCTGAGGGGACTGATCCTTTATTTTATAATCCTTTATTTTAAAATCCTTTATTTTATAATCCTTTATGTTAAAATCCTTTATTTTGAAGTGGAGAGTTTGCTGCTTCAGTGCAGCTTTCTCTTTAGTTGTTGTTATAAACTGAGGAACATCCACACAACGATAAAACGATCTTTGTCCTCCCTGTCCTTCTCCCTAAGAACCTCCGTCCTCACCTCACTATGAACACGGCTCAACACCAGGCTTCAGGGCATGTAGTACACATGCCAGGCCTTTAGGGGCGCTGTGACTCACCAAACACAATAAAAACACAGAAGAAGACAGACCACATAGAAATATAGAAGTAGACTTCTGCACATAAACACATAACCCTCTAACTATCACTCTAGTTTTATAGGTCTATGGCCCCGCTCCGCCTGCTTCTAGCTTCTGCAGCTCCACCCGAGCTTCTAGTCCCTGACTGTTCTGGTTATTAGGTGACGTAGTGGACCGGGGTGGAGGAGGAGGGGGGCCATTACGTCATCTTTTGTCCACGGACGATGGTCTTTGCTGAGCGTTCTCCAGCGCATGTTTACTTTTTAGATGTTTTATCAGATTAGTTGTGTTAAACGAAGCTCTGGTGCTCCACCTCTCGGGACTGTGGTGAAGCTCTGGTGCTCCACCTCTCGGGACTGTGGTGAAGCTCTGGTGCTCCACCTCTCAGGACTGTGGTGAAGCTCTGGTGCTCCACCTCTCGGGACTGTGGTGAAGCTCTGGTGCTCCACCTCTCAGGACTGTGGTGAAGCTCTGGTGCTCCACCTCTCAGGACTGTGATGAAGCTCTGGTGCTCCACCTGTCGGGACTGTGGTGAAGCTCTGGTGCTCCACCTGTCGGGACTGTGGTGAAGCTCTGGTGCTCCACCTCTCGGGACTGTGGTGAAGCTCTGGTGCTCCACCTCTCAGGACTGTGGTGAAGCTCTGGTGCTCCACCTCTCGGGACTGTGGTGAAGACATTTGGTGCTGACATTTTATCCTCTCAGTGGCTTCAGGCTGCTGACCTCACTTTACTGCAGGTCGCACACGGGGCTCACTTTACGGCAGCTGACGGAAAAAAGGTTTTTTTTGTTTGTTTTTTTTAGATCTGCGGGGGGATCGGCTGGATTTGTTGATTCCCGATCAGTCACAAATCACCAATATCGGCCCTGATCCGATATCTACCGATCTGATCGGGACATCCTTACAAGTTATCAGACTCAGAGGATGTTATTCCTTCCAGTGCATGCTGGGAGTGGTGCATGCTGGGAGTGGTGCATGCTGGGAGTGGTGCATGCTGGGAGTGGTGCATGCTGGGAGTGGTGCATGCTGGGCCCGGAGTGTTTCGGTCTGCACTGTGTCTTCGTCTAAACATATAAAACGTCTAAAGATGGAGGTAGCGGAACCAAAAGGAGAACAGATTCAGCAGCTGCACACCTTATTTCTCTCCTCAAATATCTTCAGAAATACTTTTTGCTGAATCGGTAATGAAAGAGAAAGTTTGTGTTTGAGCCGCCATGTTGGTGCAGCATGTAACTCTGAGCGACATGCTGAAGAGTTTTGGATTCACACAGTAGCGATGCTACATGCTACATGTTAAAGAGTTTTGGGGCTCACACAGTAGCGATGCTACATGCTACATGTTCAAGGGTTTTGGGGCTCACACAGTAGCAATGCTACATGCTAAAGAGTTTTGGGGCTCACACAGTAGCGATGCTACATGCTACATGTTAAAGAGTTTTGGGGCTCACACAATAGCGATGCTACATGCTACATGTTAAAGAGTTTTGGGGCTCACACAGTAGCGATGTTACATGCTACATGTTCAAGGGTTTTGGGGCTCACACAGTAGCAATGCTACATGCTAAAGTGTTTTGGGGCTCACACAGTAGCGATGCTACATGCTACATGGAAAAGAGTTTTGGGCTCACACAGTAGCGATGCAACATGCTACATGTTCAAGGGTTTTGGGGCTCACACAGTAGCAATGCTACATGCTAAAGAGTTTTGGGGCTCACACAGTAGCAATGCTACATGCTACATGTTCAAGGGCTTTGGGGCTCACACAGTAGCGATGCTACATGGTAAAGAGAGTTTTGGGGCTCACACAGTAGCGATGCTACATGCTACATGTTAAAGAGTTTTGGGGCTCACACAGTAGCGATGCTACATGCTACATGTTCAAGGGCTTTGGGGCTCACACAGTAGCGATGCTACATGGTAAAGAGAGTTTTGGGGCACACACAGTAGCGATGCTACATGCTACATGTTAAAGAGTTTTGGGCTCACACAGTAGCGATGCTACATGCTAAAGAGTTTTGGGGCTCACACAGTAGCGATGCTACATGCTACATGTTAAAGAGTTTTGGGGCTCACACAGTAGCGATGTTACATGCTACATGTTCAAGGGTTTTGGGGCTCACACAGTAGCAATGCTACATGCTAAAGAGTTTTGGGGCTCACACAGTAGCGATGCTACATGCTACATGGAAAAGAGTTTTGGGCTCACACAGTAGCGATGCAACATGCTACATGTTCAAGGGTTTTGGGGCTCACACAGTAGCAATGCTACATGCTAAAGAGTTTTGGGGCTCACACAGTAGCGATGCTACATGCTACATGTTCAAGGGCTTTGGGGCTCACACAGTAGCGATGCTACATGGTAAAGAGAGTTTTGGGGCTCACACAGTAGCGATGCTACATGCTACATGTTAAAGAGTTTTGGGGCTCACACAGTAGCGATGCTACATGCTACATGTTCAAGGGCTTTGGGGCTCACACAGTAGCGATGCTACATGGTAAAGAGAGTTTTGGGGCACACACAGTAGCGATGCTACATGCTATATGTTAAAGAGTTTAGGGCTTACACAGCAGCGATGCTACATGCTACATGTTACAGAGTTTTAAGGTTCACATATAGCACATATACGACAGTGCCATCAAGGTGACAGCGAGTGGGTCAGGGGTCACACCTGGACAGGTGAACCCTGCTCCACCGTCCCGTCATGGTGTCAGAGCGAAGGGAGCAGGGGTCAGGGGTCGGGGTCAGACCTCAGGCTGGGGTAGTTATAGAAGTAGCCCATGTTGGATTAAGGTCACTGCCCTGAATGCCCCTAGTGGAGCGCAGCTCGTCATTTCGTGGTTGAATGAGTGCCTACCTTCACCAAACTGCTCCTGGAGAGCAGGTCAAGACTCCAGCGGTCCTCAGCGAAGCTCTTCAGTCAGAGAGTCCAAACACATGTTCCTGCAACCCCACAACCTCAACACTGCGGGGAGCTAGGGAGGCTAACGGAGCTGACGAGCTAAGAAGCTAACGGAGCTAAGAAGCTAACGAGGCTAATGGAGCTCGGCCAATACGTGGCTAACACGAGCTAACAGCCTGCTGCTAACCTTCAGACACTGTCAGTGTCATAGACACATACACATGTGTATGTCTATGGTCAGTACAGCCCCGACAGCATAGAGTTATACAAGTAGAATCATTTCATAACACGGTAGAAACAAACATAGACATAATAAAGAGTAGACGCCTCGTCTACTGAGGAGGGACATGGCAACAGCGCCGCCATCTTGGACCGGTGGTGGTGGCGGCAGGGGTGAATGAACATCGACGATGGAAAGAAGTACTGCTCAATCTCAAAGTAGAATTACAAGTTGAATTTTGAACCGATTTCCAAACTGTTCGATTTTTTAAAAACGTCATACATGTGGCTACTTTGTTTAGTGTGTGTTAATGATCAGTATACACTTTGTTTAGTGTGTTAATGTGCAGTACACACTGTGTTTAGTGTGTTAATGTTCAGTATACACTTTGTTTAGTGTGTTAATGTGCAGTATACACTTTGTTTAGTGTGTTAATGTGCAGTACACACTTTGTTTAGTGTGTTAATGTGTTTTACTGGGCTGTTTTTCATGTGAAATTGATTGCCAATGCTTAGTAATTCCTATGAAATGGGTTCAGTCAATAAATTGTGAATTTCTTCAGATAGACAGATGTCGTAATATATCGAGGATGAAACTTCCAGCGATATAACGAGCAGAATCGCAGTATTGTGATAATACTGTTACCGTGGGCAAACAGGTTACTTGCTATACTCAGCCGTAGTAATGGTTATAATAATGATATCAATAATAATATAAGAATCCAGTAACTATAAAGGTTCCTGCTGGACGCTGCCTTGACTGTGGACTTCAGAAAACCCCGTGGAGGGACAGCAGCAGAGGACATGGCAGCACAAATCATCACAGACTGAGGACACTTCACTCTGGACTTCAAGCAAGGTGGATTCTGAGCCTCTCCACTCTTCCTCCACACTCTGGGACCTGGAGCTCACTCTTCCTCCACCCTCTACGCTCTGGGACCTGGAGTCCACTCTTCCTCCACACTCTGGGACTTGGTGTTCACTCTTCCTCCACCCTCCACACTCTGGGACCTGGAGCTCACTCTTCCTCTATCCTCTACCCTCTGGGACCTGGAGTCCACTCTTCCTCCACACTCTAGGACCTGGAGTTCACTCTTCCTCTACCCTCTGGGACCTGGAGTCCACTCTTCCTCCATCCTCTGGGACCTGGAGTTTACTCTTCCTCCACACTCTGGGACCTGGAGTTTACTCTTCCTCCACACTCTGGGACCTGGAGTTTACTTTTCCTCCACACTCTGGGACCTGGAGTTCACTCTTCCTCCACACTCTGTGACCTGGAGTCCACTCTTCCTCCACCCTCTGGGACCTGGAGCTCACTCTTCCTCCACCCTCTGGGACCTGGAGTTCACTCTTCCTCCACACTCTGGGACCTGGAGCTCCAAATGAGATCAAAATGTTCTTTCCTGTGACAAAAGGACTTTGGACCACTGAGCAACAGTCCAGTTCTTGTCCTCCACAGTCCAGGTGAGACTCTTCTGACCTGGTCTCTTGTTCAGGAGTGTCTTGACCCCAGGAAGACACATTAGGATCCCATGTCTAGGATTGGTCAGTGCCTAGAGGCTCTTGATGCGCTGACTCCAGCCTCAGTCCAAAATGCTGGACAGTCCTCTCCAGGCTGCGCTCCTCCCTTTTGCTGCTGCACCTTTTCCTCCCACTCCACCTTCTCTGGACATGATGGATCCAGCACTCTGTGAACAAGCAGCTTCTTCAGCAAGGACTTTAGTGGACGGTGTCAATGACTGTCTTCTGGACATCTGTCCAGTCAGCAGTCTTCTCCATGATTGTGTCCCCTCCTGACCCAGACTGAGACCATTTAAAGGCTCAGGGAACCTTTGTAGGGGTTTGGACTTCATCAGCTGGTGAGGGTGAGACACCAGGACTTTACAAAACTCAAACTTTCATCAAGATTCTCATTTTCTGAGAAACTGAATTTTGGGTTTTCACTCTGTAAGTCATCATCAAACATATTTCACTCTGTGTGTCATGAGTCTAGATCATATGAGTTTGACTTTCTGACATGAGTGACAAAGGATATTGAACATTTTCATATTCTCATTTTTTGAGTTGTACCTGTATAACGGTAGTATGATAGACATAACCTGGCACAATGAAGACACACAGAGGTAGTTTGATAAAATATAGAATTGAGCAATATAGAGGTGTAATGAAGACATATAGTTGTATAATAATTGACAAATGGAGGTAGAATGAAGACAGGAGTAAACTAATGGACATATAGAGGTAGACTCAAGACATAACGGTAGTATGATAGATATAGTGTTGATGAAGACATATGGCAGTACAATCAAGATATATAGAAGTAGAATGATATATAGTGGTAGAATAGTAGCCATATATATGTAGGATCAAGAATACAGAGGTATAATCAAGACATACAGGACTGTCTCAGAAAATTTGAATATTGTGATAAAGGTCTTTATTTTCTGTAATGCAATTAAAAAAACAAAAATGTCATACATTCTGGATTCATTACACATCAACTGAAATATTGCAAGCCTTTTATTATTTTAATATTGCTGATTATGGCATACAGCTTAAGAAAACTCAAATATCCCATCTCAAAATATTAGAATATTTCCTCAGACCAAGTTAAAAAAAAAGATTTATAACAGCAAAACAAAATCAAACTTTTGAAAATGTCAATTAATGCACTCAGTACTTGGTTGGGAACCCTTTTGCAGGGATTACTGCATCAATGCGGCGTGGCATGGAAGCAATCAGCCTGTGGCATTGCTGAGGTGTTATGGAGGCCCAGGATGCTTCCATGGCGGCCTTTAGCTCATTTGCATTATTGGGTCTGGTGTCTTTCAGCTTCTTCTTCACAATACCCCACAAATTCTCTCTGGGGTTCAGGTCAGGGGAGTTGGCAGGCCAATCGAGGACAGTAATGCCATGGTCAGTACACCAGTAACTGGTGGTTTTGGCACTGTGGGCAGGTGCCAGATCATGCTGGAAAATGAAATCATCATCTCCATAGAGCTTTTCAACAGATGGAAGCATGTAGTGCTCTAAAATCTCTTGGTACAGTACACAGCTGCATTGACTCTGGACTTGATGAAACACAGTGGACCAGCACCAGCAGCTGACATGGCTCCCCAAACCATTGCTGACTGTGGGAACTTCACACTGGATTTCAAGCAACTTGGATTGTGCTCCTCTCCAGCCTTCCTCCAGACTCTAGCGCCTTGACTTCCAAATGAAATACAAAACTTGCTTTCGTCTGAAAACAGGACTCTGGACCACTCTGCAACTGTCCAGTGCTTCTTTTCCATAGCCCAAGTCAGACGCTTCTTCCGTTGTCTTGAGTTCAGGAGTGGCTTGACCATGGGAATACGGCTATTGTAGCCCATTTCCCGGACACGTCTGTGAACGGTGGCTTTTGATACCTGGACTCCAGCTTCTGTCCACTGTCTTTGAAGCTCCCGCAAATTCTGGAAGCGGCTCTTCTTCACAATGCTGTTAAGGCTGCGGTCCTCTCTCTTGGTTGTGCAGCGTTTCCTGCCACATTTCCTCCTTCCAACAGACTTTTTGTGAATGTGCTTTGAAACTGCACTCTGTGAACAGCCTGCTCTTTTAGAAATTTCTTTTTGTGTCTTACCCTCCTGATGGAGGATGTCAATGATGGTCCTCTGGACAGCAGTCAGCTCAGCAGTCTTCCCCATACTTGTGATTTAGTTTACTGAACCAAGCTGAGTGTTTTTAAAGGCTCAGGGAAACCCTTGCTGGTGTTTCGAGTTAATTAGACGATTCAAGTGATTAGTTAAATAGCCTGCTAGTATACTTTTTCATGATATTCTAATATTTTGAGATAGGATATTTGAGTTTTCTTAAGCTGTATGCCATAATCAGCAATATTAAAACGACAAAAGGCTTGCAATAGTTCAGTTGATGTGTAATGAATCCAGAATGTATGACATTTTCATGTTTTTAGTTGCATTACAGAAAATAAAGGACTTTAACACAATATTCAAATTTTCTGAGACAGTCCTGTATATGGGTTGAAGTAGAATATCCATATAGCGGTAGACTTGACACATATAGTGGTAGAACAGAATATATCTAGCGGTAGAATCAAGACTATAAAGGTGGACTCAAGATATATGGAGGTAGAATCTAATTTATAGCAGTAGAATGATGGAAATATAAGCCCCGTTTCCACCACACAAAAAGTGCAGGAACGGAGTAGTATGGTCCGGTACGGTTCGGGTTTCCGCTGCAAGAATTTGGGATTTTCTGGAAATAACCACTCCAAAGGTGGAGGCTTTTCCGTCGTCCTTCTGTCGGGGTACTCAGGACGACAGAACGGTCGGATGTTGAGGAGCCGTCTGCTGATTGGTCTACATGCTAAAACTACACGGCCTCAATATTTTAATATGTCGGCTGAATGAATCCTCTGTTGTTAACGTATTCAGCTCTGTACTGGTTGTTTTTTGTTTGTTTGTTTTTTGCTGCACAACTGTCACGTTGGTCCCTAAAGAGCAGACGTGAGGCAGGACGGAGACAGGGACTCTGGAGCAGACACTACTGACCGATGCTCTACCGAGTCAGCTCGTCGCGTCACGTTGCATCTCTGGCCGGTGCTCCATTGCGTGGGCCGCCGCGTGTCACCACGATCTCTGCCTCAACGCCGAAGTTGCTGCCGTCACATCCAGCGGTGCGACACCGGCGCTGACCAGCTTTGTGCCGCCAGAGCGCACTCCGGTGCTCTGAGCCGGGGCCGGCCGGCGTTCGCTCTCTTGGAACCAACACAGAAGTTGCGGCTGCAGCTCTCTGGCAGCAGAAAATAAAAGTTAACTAAACAACTCGTGCAAAGCGGAGGATGTAAACAACAACAGAGGATTCAAAAGGTCCAGGGCTGTCGCCCCGGCTGAGATCACTGTTGTAACGTCACAGATCTGAGGAGCTCTAAACCCCGCCTACTTTTTAACCTGCTCTCTGTGGAGGAAACACTCTAGATCTGGTTCTGGGTAGCTTTACCATACTGCTCCATACCGCTCCATACTGCTCCATACCGCTCCGTTCCATTCCTGCACTTGTTGTTCAGTGGAAACGAGGCTATAGAGGTACAATGAAGACATATAGATGTAGAATCAAGATATATATAGAGATAGAATCAGCAAATATAGAGGTGGACTAAAACTTAGTAGTACATTAATAAACATGTAGAAGTAGAATGAAGGAGGCACGGGGGACAAAGGGAAACTCTGAACAGGGACCGACGGGTCAGGGAACATGGGAAACTAGAGACTGGGGGGAACATGGGAAACTAGAGACTGGGGGGAACAGTCACAGGAGAAGGAGCCACAAGAGACAAGGCCACATGGGAACAGGCCAGACGGGAACAGGTCACTGGGATCCTTGGAGTGTTTGTGTGGTTCTGGTGAATCTGCTCGGTCTGTGATGGTCGGATCGTTCTGTCAGGGTAATGCAGGGTGGACCCAAACACAGACTCACAGATTTCCATAAAAAACAGAGTTTATTGAAGACCAAGTCCAGGGGACACGAGGAAAGTGCAGGGACACAGGAGCGACACGACGAGAGGAGCAACAAGAGGACAGGAGTTGAGACATGTTGACGAGACGATCCGACAAGGACAACAGAGGGAGAGGAGTTGAAATGCACAAGGAAGGGATGTACACAAGTGGAACACAACGATGGGCGAACACAGAGGGAGAAGATCATTGGTTGATAGGAAACACGAGGTGAGACACACAGAGACAGACACGGAGACCTGACACTTGTCCCATCAGCATTCCTCCTTCAATGACACCAACATAAACACAGGAACACTTTGGTCCTACAAAGAACGGTTCTTTAATAGAAATGGATAGAGCACCCTTCTGGGGTCCAAGCAGTTCATATTTACTGTAAACAAATGAAAGTATAGAGGCGTGTGCAGCACAGAGTTAATCTGGACCTTCAGTAAACATTTCGGTTTCATTTCAAACTTTAAATTCTGGTGCTTTAATCAATCTTAATAAAGGTTGTCTATCAAAATGTTGAGAAAAAAATCCTTTTAGGCCAAAAGTTTAAATCGCATATACTTGAAACTGTCAGTTCACGTACGCCCCCTGGAGGTGAGGCAGAGTACTGCTTGCCTCACCTGCTGACGTTTCTCTGCAATTGACTTTGTGATCAGCAGGAGCGGTTCTCTCACACAGACATTAAAGACATTAGACTGTAGAGAGTCAGGCTGGATAACAGATATTCCTGTAAAGTTCATATTGGTGATCAGCTGAGGAACAGAAACGGCCAGCGTCATGTGACCCAGCTTGTCTTGGACCAGTCAGACATGAGGCACAGCTCTCCACTGCCTCACCCGGAGTTCTGCCCTGGATTTGATCACCAAATACTCACATTCAATGAGTTTTACTTAACCTGCCACTAAACAAACTTTGAAATATTTTTCACAGAAGATGTTTGTGTGATGAAGACTGAAAAGAGGAAGCATAACTAAACAGGATAGTGCCAGAGCAACCTTCTGACTAATATTTGGTTTGAAATTGACTAAACACAGTGAGGGTGTGAAGAATTCTATTTATCTGCGCTTTGCTCTGTGTGACAGTGTTGTGCTGGTTGAGTGTCATTGCACGTGTTCTCCCCTTGATGGCGCTCGAGTATAGTATAGTGTTCTACACCGCAGCAGTTTGTGTTCAGTGAGTAAAGAAGTTCCTCCAGAGGACGTTGAGTCAAGTGTCGTTCATGTTCAGGCAGTAAGAACTTGGTCATGATCAAACATCTGGACAGCAGCTGGATGAACCCACTCCTCTCATTACTGTCCAACTAGACAAATATCATCTTTTGAGTTATGAAACATGCTTGTCTCGTCTACAAACCCCTCCATGGTTTGGCCCCTCCCCCTTTGGAGGAAAGACAGTAATGTTAGGAGCAGATCAGCCACTGGAGGAGACGGTGAGGTTCCATTCATACCAGCCACCACTGGACAGAACGCCACTTCACTGAAAGCTGGAATAGTGATTACTATCACTATTACTATCACTATTACTGTTGCTATTACTATTACTATTACTATCACTGTTACTGTTACTATTACTGTTACTATTACTATTACTATCACTATTACTGTTACTATTACTGTTACTATTACTGTTGCTATTACTATTACTATTACTATTACTATCACTGTTACTGTTACTATTACTGTTACTATCACTATTACTATCACTATTACTGTTGCTATTACTATTACTATTACTATTACTATTACTATCACTGTTACTGTTACTATTACTGTTACTATTACTATTACTATCACTATTACTGTTACTATTACTGTTACTATTACTGTTACTATTACTATTACTGTTACTATTACTGTTACTATTACTGTTACTATTACTATCACTATTACTGTTACTATTACTGTTACTATTACTATCACTATTACTGTTACTATTACTGTTACTATTACTGTTACTATTACTGTTACTATCACTATTACTGTTACTATTACTATCACTATCACTATTAGAGTCTTCCACTTCTACAGTCTTTAAAAAGAGTTAAAACTATGGCTAAAGGCCCATTAAGCCATTGAGCAAGCAACGTCCATAGACATCCAGGACATGTCCATAGACGTCGATAGATATCCAAGACATGTCCAAAACACGTTCAAGACACATCCAAGGTGCATCCATAGGCGTCCAAGACACGTCCATAGATGTCCAAGACACGTCCATAGACATCCAAGACACGTCCAAGACACATCCATAGAGGTCCAAAACACGTCCAAGACACGTCTGTCCGTCCAGGCCATAATCTGGACGTCTATCTGACAGCCATAACTGGTCGACAAATGATATAAAAATGATGGACATTATAAAAATGATGGACATCTAAGACAGCCAGAATCAGTTGAAAGAGACAGGTGACAAGTTGTCTGTTCAGACCAACTGCCTGTATGATTATTGATTTGCCATTAAAATAATGACAACAGGAGAAAGCATGTGAAGTTTAAAGGACAATGTCTAAGTTAGGACCGTTTATTGTTTTGGTCTCAAGGTACTGAACTTTTCAGGTCTCCTTGGAGAAACTCACCACTTTGAGAACCTCTCATCTTGTGAATACTACTATGTACATGAGTAAATGTTTTATTAGTCATTGTCAGTTGTCTCATTGGTGCAGTGGTTAGTGCTCTCGCCTCACTGAGAGAAGGTTGTGGGTTCAAATCCAGCAGGAGGTGTTTGTGGAGTTTAATTGTTTCCTCTGGTTTCCTCTCACATTCCAAAACAATGCATGTAATTGGTAATGCTAAATTGACTGTGTGTCCTGTGTAAGACTGATGACATGTCCTTGTTCAGTGACGTGAATACAACGCCCAAGAAAGACTTTGAAAAAACGTTAATTCTGGCTCTTCTGAGGACGTCTTCTGGATGTATAGAGACGACGTCTTCTGGATGTATAGAGACAACGTCTTCTGGACCGCTGTTTGCTCAGTGGGACGCTTGTGATCACTGGTAAAACCTGATTAAATGTCATAGACTGGGGGATTTGTTTATATTGCAGGGGGTTATAAACAGTGTTTATACTCTACGTCCATGTTGGTTTGTTTTTAAATAATTGTTGTCTTAAATGCACGAGGACTACGGCTGGGAAGTAGCATTTATTCAAAGTAACTGTACTGAGTATCCATTAAGGTGCATTGTCCTCCAACTAATAAACAAAAAACATACTCCTGGTGAACACATGAACACACTTCTGGTGAACACATGAACACACTCATGATGAACACATGAACACACTTCTGGTGAACACATGAACACACTCATGATGAACACATGAACACACGCCTGGTGAACACATGAACACACTCATGATGAACACATGAACACACTCATGATGAACACATGAACACACTCATGATGAACACATGGACACACTCCTTGTTAGCACATGAACACACTCATGATTAACACACTCCTGTGAACACGAACACACTCCTGGTGAACACATGAACACACTCCTGGTGAACACATGGACACACTCCTGTGAACACATGAACACACTCCTGGTGAACACATGGACACACTCCTGTGAACACATGAACACACTCCTGGTTAGCACATGAACACACTCATGATGAACACACTCCTGTGAACTCATGAACACCCTCACGGTGAACACACTCCTGGTGAACACATGAACACACTCATGATGAACACACGAACACACTCAGGATGAACACACTCCTGGTAAACAAATGAACACACTCCTGGTGAACACATGAACACACTGCTGTGACCACATGAACACACTCCTGTGAACACATGAACACACTCAGAATGAACACACTCAGGATGAGCACACTCAGGATGAGCACACTCAGGATGAACACACTCCTCTGAACACAACAGCGCACCAGGAAAACGCACCACCCAGTCTGTCTTGAGCGGCAGCTGCATCAGCCAATGGCAGCTGAGGACCTGAAGTGACGGCGCGCTGAACCAATGGGATTGACGGGCAGACAAGTTAGGCTTCGCCGCCTCCTGAAGCAGTGAAAAGAAAGATTTCCAGAGCGACAGTGTGTCCCTAAAGTCCCGGACAGAGTCTCCCGTAGCGGCTCCGGGCCTCCCGGCGGGTTCAACCCGGCCCGGCGTCCGTCTGCCCGCACGGCGCGTCCCGGGCCGGACGACGGGGGGGCGGGGCTTACTCCTAGTGCGGTTGCATCGCAGCGCATACACAATGGCTGCTCGAAAGAGGAGAAAGCAAACAATTTTCAGGCCCGCCGCGTCTAGAGAAAAATATGAGGAAAAAATTATTAAAAATTCAGAAAAGAGCTGAAAGTGAAGAAAAAGTCCACAGAAAGGATGTTAAAGCGTCCGGGGTAAGTTTGGTGTAAATTAGAGAAGCGCCGAGCCTGTAGTTGAATTAAAATATCGGGGTTATTTAAATTATGAGAGGGGGGTGAGCTGGGGGAAAAGTTTGTGTTAATCAGTACCCAGCTCTGGAGCGCGCAGAAAAGTCCCGACATGTTTGGAATAAAGAGTGTCGGTGCTGGTCTGAGTGTGTCGGGGCTGCACCGTGAACGTTAAAGACCCCGCAGCACCAGCGAAGTTTCACTTATTTCTTTAATATTAGAAGAGCGGCGGAGCGCGAGCCGCCAAACAGACGCACTGGAAGTGTCGAGTTTACTGCGGAGTGTGGATCTGTTTCTCTCTCTCTCACCAGCAGCACCGTAAACAGCTGGTATCGAACCAGCATCTCTTTACTCTCACATTACAGGATTAGTGTGTGTGTGTGTGGGGGGGGGGGGGGGGGGGGGGGTATTGATCACAGTGACCTGTCAGTGTGAGTGAGGTGGTTTCAGTTCTACTGACATGGTGTGAAAGCGACAAAGTAAAGTGGTGTGAAGGAGGGAGAAGCTACAGAGCAGCAGGCTGCAGAGCGACAAGCTGCAGAGCTACAGGCTGCAGAGCAACAGAGCTACAGAGCTGAAGGCTGCAGAGCTGAAGGCTACAGAGCGACAAGCTGCAGAGCGACAAGCTGCAGAGCTACAGGCTTCAGAGCTACAGAGCTGAAGGCTTCAGAGCTACAGAGCTGAAGGTGCAGAGCTACAGAGCTGAAGGCTGCAGAGCTACAGAGCTGAAGGCTGCAGAGCTGAAGGCTGCAGAGCTTCAGAGCTACAGAGCTGAAGGCTGCAGAGCTACAGAGCTGAAGGTGCAGAGCTACAGAGCTGAAGGTGCAGAGCTACAGAGCTGATGTAGTGATTCTGTAGACTCTGTAGAGACTCTGTAGTGACTGTGTTGAGTCTGTAGTCACTCTGTAGTGAGTGTAGAGACGATAGTGACTGTGTAGATACTCTGTAGTGACTGTAGCGACTCTATCGAGACTCTGTAGAGACTCTAGTGACTCAGTAGTTATTCTAGTGACTCTGCAGACTATCGCCTCTGTGGAGACTCTTTAGTGACTCTAGTGAGTCTAGTCACTCTATAGAGACTCTGTAGGGACTCTGTAGGGACTCTGTAGTGACTCTTTAGAGATTGTACAGACTCTAGAGACTCTGTAGAGACTCTGTAGTGACTCTTTAGAGATTGTACAGACTCTAGTGCAGGGGTTCTCAATCTTGGTCCTCGAGGGCCGGTGTTCTGCATGTTTGAGGTTTTTCCGATTTGTTCCACACCTGAATGCAGTCAGGCCTCGTTACTTGATGATGACATCAACGTCAGATTGAGGTGAGCTGAAGCTGGGAGAGCTAGAGCATGCAGGACACCGGCGCTCCAGGACCAGGATTGAGAACCCCTGCTCTAGTGACTCTGTAGTTACTCTGTAGAGACTCGAGTGACTGTAGAGACTAGTGACTCTGTAGTGACTTTAGTGACTCTGTAAAGACTCTGTAGTGACTGTAGAGACTCTTGTGACTCTGTAGAGACTCTACACATGTTTGTGGTGGTTCTATATGGGGGTCCATAATCTATATGGGGGTTTATACTCTTTGGGGTCCATACTCTATAGGGGAGTTCATACTCTATATGGGAGTTCATACTCTATAGGGGAGTTCATACTCTATATGGGGGTCCATACTCTATAGGGGAGTTCATACTCTATAGGGGAGTTCATACTCTATATGGGAGTTCATACTCTATAGGGGAGTTCATACTCTATAGGGGAGTTCATACTCTATATGGGAGTCCATACTCTATAGGGGAGTCCATACTCTATATGGGGGTCCATAATCTATATGAGGGTTTATACTCTTTGGGGTCCATACTCTATAGGGGAGTTCATACTCTATATGGGGGTTCATACTCTATAGGGCGTCTATGCTCTATAGGGGAGTCCATACTCTATATGGGGGGGTCCATACTCTGTAGGGGCCATACTCTATAGGGGGGTTCTGGTGTTGGTTCTCAGAGCGATGGATCGTTCTGGTGTTGGTGTTCAGAGCGCTGGATCATTCTCGTGTTAATGCTCAGAGCGCTGGATCGTTCCGGTGTTGGTGCTCAGAGCACTGGACCGTTCTGGTGTTGGTTCTCAGAGCTATGGATCGGTCTGGTGTTGGAGCTCAGAGCACTGGATAGTTCTGGTGTTGGTTCTCAGAGCGCTGGTTATCAGAGCGCTGGATCATTCTGGTGTTGGTTCTCAGAGTGCTTGTGCTTAGAGCGCTGGTGCTAAAAGCGCTGGACTGTTCTGGTGTTGGTTCTCAGAGCGCTGGATCGTTCTGGTGTTGGTTCTCAGTGCACTGGTTCTCAGAGCGCTGGTTCTCAGAGCGCTTGATCGTTCTGGTGTTGGTTCTCAGTGCACTGGTTCTCAGAGCGCTGGTTCTCAGAGCGCTTGATCGTTCTGGTGTTGGTTCTCAGAGCGCTGGTGTTTAGAGCCCTGGTGCTCAGAGCGCTGGACTGTTCTGGTATTGGTTCTCAGAGCACCGGTGCTTAGAGCGCTGGTGCTCAGAGTACTGGATCATTCTCGTGTTGATGCTCAGAGCGCTGGATTGTTCTGGTGTTGGTGCTCAGAGCGCTGGATCGTTCTGGTGTTGGTTCTCAGAGCGCTGGTTCTCAGAGTGCTGGTTTTCAGAGCGCTGGATCGTTCCAGTGTTGGTGCTCATAGCACTGGCTCATTCCGGTGTTGGTGCTCATAGCACTGGTTCATTCTGGTGCTGGTTTTCAGAGCGCTGGATCGTTCCAGTGTTGTTGCTCAGAGCGCTGGTGCTCAGAGTGCTGGATCATTCTGCTATTAGTTCTCAGTGCGCTGGTGTTCAGAGCGCTTGATCATTCTTGTGTTGGTGCTCAGAGCGCTGGATCGTTCCGGTGTTGGTTCTCAGAGCGATGGATCGGTCTGGTGTTGGTTCACAGAGCACTGGTGCTTAGAGTGCTGGTGCTCAGAGTGCTGGATCATTCTTGTGTTGATGCTCAGAGCGCTGGTGCTTAGAGCCCTGGTGCTCAGAGCGCTGGATTGTTCTGGTGTTGGTTCTCAGAGCACTGGTGCTTAGAGTGCTGGTGCTCAGAGCGCTGGATCATTCTTGTGTTGATGCTCAGAGCGCTGGTGCTTAGAGCCCTGGTGCTCAGAGCGCTGGACTGTTCCAGCGCTCAGAGCGCTGGATCGTTCTGGTGTTGGTTCTGAGAGCGCTGGTTCTCAGAGTGCTGGTTTTCAGAGCGCTGGATTGTTCCAGTGTTGGTGCTCAGAGCGCTGGTGTTCAGAGTGCTGGAACATTCTGCTATTAGTTCTCAGCGCGCTGGTGCTCAGAGCGCTTGATCATTCTTGTGTTGGTGCTCAGAGCGCTGGATCATTCCGGTGTTGGTTCTCAGAGCACTGGACCATTCTGGTGTTGGTTCTCAGAGCGATGGATCGGTCTGGTGTTGATTCTCAGAGCACTGGTGCGCAGAGCGCTGGTGCTCAGAGCGCTGGATCATTCTGGTGTTGGTGCTCAGAGCACTGGTGCTCAGAGCGCTGGATTGTTCTGGTATTGGTTCTCAGTGTGCTGGATCATTCTTGTGTTGGTTCTCAGAGCGCTGGATCGTTGCGGTGTTGGTGCTCAGAGTGCTGGATTGTTCTGGTGGTGGTACTCAGAGCACTGGACCGTTCTGGTGTTGGTTCTCAGAGCGCTGGTGCTCAGAGCACTGGATTGTTCTGGTGTTGGTTCTCAGAGCACTGGTCCTTAGAGCGCTGGTGCTCAGAGTGCTGGATTGTTCTGGTGGTTGTACTCAGAGCACTGGACCATTCTGGTGTTGGTTCTCAGAGCGCTGGTTCTCAGAGCGATGGATCGGTCTGGTGTTGGTTCTCAGAGCGCTGGTGCTCAGAGCACTGGATTGTTCTGGTGTTGGTTCTCAGAGCACTGGTGCTTAGAGCGCTGGTGCTCAGAGCGCTGGATCATTCTCGTGTTGATGCTCAGAACGCTGGATTGTTCTGGTGTTGGTGCTCAGAGCGCTGGATCGTTCTGGTGTTGATTCTCAGAGCACTGGTGCTTAGAGCACTGGTGCTCAGAGCGCTGGATTGTTCTGGTGTTGATTCTCAGAGCACTGGTGCTTAGAGCACTGGTGCTCAGAGCGCTGATTCTCAGAGCGCTGGATCATTCTTGTGTTGATGCTCAGAACGCTGGATTGTTCTGGTGTTGGTGCTCAGAGCGATGGATCGGTCTGGTGTTGGTTCACAGAGCACTTGTGCTTAGAGCGCTGGTGCTCAGAGCGCTGGATTGTTCTGGTGTTGGTTCTCAGAGCACTGGTGCTTAGAGTGCTGGTGCTCAGAGCGCTTGATCATTCTTGTGTTGATGCTCAGAGCGCTGGTGCTTAGAGCCGTGGTGCTCAGAGCGCTGGACTGTTCTGGTGTTGGTGCTCAGAGCGCTGGAATGTTCTGGTGTTGATTCTCAGAGCACTGATGCTCAGAGCACTGGTGCTCAGAGCGCTGGATCATTCTTGTGTTGGTTCTCAGAGTGCTGGATCATTCTTGTGTTGGTTCTCAAAGCGCTGGATCATTCTGCTGTTGGTGCTCAGAGCGCTGGATCATTCTAATGGTGCTCAGAGCGCTGGATCGTTCTGGTGTTGGTTCTCAGAGCGCTTGTGCTTAGAGCGCTGGTGCTCAGAGCACTGGATTGTTCTGGTGTTGGTTCTCAGAGCACTGGTGCTTAGAGCGCCGGTGCTCAGAGCGCTGGATCATTCTTGTGTTGATTCTCAGAGCACTGGTGCTTAGAGCACTGGTGCTCAGAGCGCTGGTGCACAGAGTGCTGGACTGTTCTGGTGTTGGTTCTCAGAGCGCTGGATCCTTGCGGTGTTGGTGCTCAGAGTGCTGGACCGTTCTGGTGTTGGTTCTCAGAGTGCTGGATCATTCTTGTGTTGATGCTCAGAACGCTGGATTGTTCTGGTGTTGGTTCTCAGAGTGCTGGTGCTTAGAGCGCTGGTGCTCAGAGCGCTGGATCATTCTTGTGTTGATGCTCAGAACGCTGGATTGTTCTGGTGTTGGTGCTCAGAGCGCTGGATCGTTCTGGTGTTGATTCTCAGAGCACTGGTGCTTAGAGCACTGGTGCTCAGAGCGCTGATTCTCAGAGCGCTGGATCATTCTGTTGTTGGTGCTCATAGCGCTGGTTCTCAGAGCGCTGGATCATTATTCTGTTGGTTCTCAGAGCGCTTGATCATTCTTGGGTTGGTGCTCAGAACGCTGGATCATTCCGGTGTTGGTGCTCATAGCACTGGCTCGTTCTGGTGTTGGTGCTCAGAGCGCTGGATTGTTCTGGTGGTGGTGCTCAGAGCACTGGACCGTTCTGGTGTTGGTTCTCAGAGCGCTGGTTCTCAGAGCGCTGGATCGTTCTGGTGTTGGTTCTCAGAGTGCTTGTTTTTAGAGCGCTGGTGCTCAAAGCGCTGGACTGTTCTGGTGTTGGTGCTCAGAGCGCTGGATCGTTCTGGTGTTGGTTCTCAGAGCGCTGGTTCTCAGAGCGCTGGATCGTTCTGGTGTTGGTTCTCAGAGCGCTGGTGCTTAGCGCCCTGGTGCTCAGAGCGCTGGACTGTTCTGGTGTTGGTGCTAAGAGCGCTGGATCGTTCTGGTGTTGGTTCTCAGAGCACTGGTGCTTAGAGCACTGGTGCTCAGAGTGCTGGATCATTCTCGTGTTGATGCTCAGAACGCTGGACTGTTCTGGTGTTGGTGCTAAGAGCGCTGGATCGTTCTGGTGTTGGTTCTCAGAGCACTGGTGCTTAGAGCGCTGGTGCTCAGAGCGCTGGATTGTTCTGGTGTTGGTTCTCAGAGCACTGGTGCTTAGAGCGCTGGTGCTCAGAGCGCTGGATCATTCTCGTGTTGATGCTCAGAACGCTGGATTGTTCTGGTGTTGGTGCTCAGAGCGCTGGATCGTTCTGGTGTTGATTCTCAGAGCACTGGTGCTTAGAGCACTGGTGCTCAGAGCGCTGGATTGCTCTGGTGTTGATTCTCAGAGCACTGGTGCTTAGAGCACTGGTGCTCAGAGCGCTGATTCTCAGAGCGCTGGATCATTCTTGTGTTGATGCTCAGAACGCTGGATTGTTCTGGTGTTGGTGCTCAGAGCGATGGATCGGTCTGGTGTTGGTTCACAGAGCACTTGTGCTTAGAGCGCTGGTGCTCAGAGCGCTGGATTGTTCTGGTGTTGGTTCTCAGAGCACTGGTGCTTAGAGTGCTGGTGCTCAGAGCGCTTGATCATTCTTGTGTTGATGCTCAGAGCGCTGGTGCTTAGAGCCCTGGTGCTCAGAGCGCTGGACTGTTCTGGTGTTGGTGCTCAGAGCGCTGGAATGTTCTGGTGTTGATTCTCAGAGCACTGATGCTCAGAGCACTGGTGCTCAGAGCGCTGGATCGTTCTGGTATTGGTTCTCAGAGTGCTGGATCATTCTTGTGTTGGTTCTCAGAGCGCTGGATCATTCTGGTGTTGGTGCTCAGAGCGCTGGATCATTCTAATGGTGCTCAGAGCGCTGGATCGTTCTGGTGTTGGTTCTCAGAGCGCTTGTGCTTAGAGCGCTGGTGCTCAGAGCACTGGATTGTTCTGGTGTTGGTTCTCAGAGCACTGGTGCTTAGAGCGCCGGTGCTCAGAGCGCTGGATCATTCTTGTGTTGATTCTCAGAGCACTGGTGCTTAGAGCACTGGTGCTCAGAGCGCTGGTGCACTGTTCTGGTGTAGGTGCTCAGAGCGCTGGATCGTTCTGGTGTTGATTCTCAGAGCACCGGTGCTTAGAGCACTGGTGCTCAGAGCGCTGGTGCACAGAGTGCTGGACTGTTCTGGTGTTGGTTCTCAGAGCGCTGGATCGTTGCGGTGTTGGTGCTCAGAGTGCTGGATTGTTCTGGTGGTGGTACTCAGAGCACTGGACCGTTCTGGTGTTGGTTCTCAGAGTGCTGGTGCTAAGAGCGCTGGTGCTCAGAGCGCTGGATCATTCTTGTGTTGATGCTCAGAACGCTGGATTGTTCTGGTGTTGGTGCTCAGAGCGCTGGATCGTTCTGGTGTTGATTCTCAGAGCACTGGTGCTTAGAGCACTGGTGCTCAGAGCGCTGATTCTCAGAGCGCTGGATCATTCTGTTGTTGGTGCTCATAGCGCTGGTTCTCAGAGCGCTGGATCATTATTCTGTTGGTTCTCAGAGCGCTTGATCATTCTTGGGTTGGTGCTCAGAACGCTGGATCATTCCGGTGTTGGTGCTCATAGCACTGGCTCGTTCTGGTGTTGGTGCTCAGAGCGCTGGATTGTTCTGGTGGTGGTGCTCAGAGCACTGGACCGTTCTGGTGTTGGTTCTCAGAGCGCTGGTTCTCAGAGCGCTGGATCGTTCTGGTGTTGGTTCTCAGAGTGCTTGTTTTTAGAGCGCTGGTGCTCAAAGCGCTGGACTGTTCTGGTGTTGGTACTCAGAGCGCTGGATCGTTCTGGTGTTGGTTCTCAGAGCGCTGGTTCTCAGAGTGCTGGTTTTCAGAGCGATGGATCGGTCTGGTGTTGGTTCACAGAGCGCTTGTGCTTAGAGTGCTGGTGCTCAGAGCGCTGGATCATTCTCATGTTGATGCTCAGAACGCTGGATTGTTCTGGTGTTGGTTCTCAGAGCACTGGTGCTTAGAGTGCTGGTGCTCAGAGCGCTGGATCATTCTCATGTTGATGCTCAGAACGCTGGATTGTTCTGGTGTTGGTGCTCAGAGCGCTGGATCGTTCTGGTGTTGATTCTCAGAGCACTGGTGCTTAGAGCACTGGTGCTCAGAGCGCTGGATTGTTCTGGTGTTGATTCTCAGAGCACTGGTGCTTAGAGCACTGGTGCTCAGAGCGCTGATTCTCAGAGCGTGGATCATTCTTGTGTTGATGCTCAGAACGCTGGATTGTTCTGGTGTTGGTGCTCAGAGCGCTTGATCATTCTTGTGTTGATGCTCAGAGCGCTGGTGCTTAGAGCCCTGGTGCTCAGAGCGCTGGACTGTTCTGGTGTTGGTGCTCAGAGCGCTGGAATGTTCTGGTGTTGATTCTCAGAGCACTGATGCTCAGAGCACTGGTGCTCAGAGCGCTGGATCGTTCTGGTATTGGTTCTCAGAGCGCTGGATCATTCTGGTGTTGGTGCTCAGAGCGCTGGATCATTCTAATGGTGCTCAGAGCGCTGGATCGTTCTGTTGTTGGTTCTCAGAGCGCTGGATCGTTCTGGTGTTGGTTCTCAGAGTGCTTGTTTTTAGAGCGCTGGTGCTCAAAGCACTGGACTGTTCTGGTGTTGGTGCTCAGAGCGCTGGATCGTTCTGGTGTTGGTTCTCAGAGCGCTGGTTCTCAGGGTGCTGGTTTTCAGAGCGATGGATCGGTCTGGTGTTGGTTCACAGAGCGCTTGTGCTTAGAGCGCTGGTGCTCAGAGCGCTGGATTGTTCTGGTGTTGGTTCTCAGAGCACTGGTGCTTAGAGCGCTGGTGCTCAAAGCGCTGGACTGTTCTGGTGTTGGTGCTCAGAGCGCTGGATCGTTCTGGTGTTGGTTCTCAGAGCGCTGGATCGTTCTGGTGTTGGTTCTCAGAGCGCTGGTGCTTAGCGCCCTGGTGCTCAGAGCGCTGGACTGTTCTGGTGTTGGTGCTAAGAGCGCTGGATCGTTCTGGTGTTGGTTCTCAGAGCACTGGTGCTTAGAGCACTGGTGCTCAGAGTGCTGGATCATTCTCGTGTTGATGCTCAGAGCGCTGGATTGTTCTGGTGTTGGTGCTCAGAGCAGTGGATCATTCTAATGGTGCTCAGAGCGCTGGATCGTTCTGGTGTTGGTTCTCAGAGCGCTGGTTCTCAGAGTGCTGGTTTTCAGAGCGATGGATCGGTCTGGTGTTGGTTCACAGAGCACTTGTGCTTAGAGTGCTGGTGCTCAGAGCGCTGGATTGTTCTGGTGTTGGTTCTCAGAGCACTGGTGCTTAGAGTGCTGGTGCTCAGAGCGCTTTATCATTCTTGTGTTGATGCTCAGAGCGCTGGTGCTTAGAGCCCTGGTGCTCAGAGCGCTGGACTGTTCTGGTGTTGGTGCTCAGAGCGCTGGAATGTTCTGGTGTTGATGCTCAGAGCACTGGTGCTCAGAGCGCTGGATCGTTCTGGTATTGGTTCTCAGAGTGCTGGATCATTCTTGTGTTGGTTCTCAGAGCGCTGGATCGTTCTGGTGTTGGTGCTCAGAGCGCTGGAACATTCTAATGGTGCTCAGAGCGCTGGATCGTTCTGGTGTTGGTTCACAGAGCGCTTGTGCTTAGAGCGCTGGTGCTCAGAGCACTGGATTGTTCTGGTGTTGGTTCTCAGAGCACTGGTGCTTAGAGCGCTGGTGCTCAGAGCGCTGGATCATTCTTGTGTTGATTCTCAGAGCACCGGTGCTTAGAGCACTGGTGCTCAGAGCGCTGGTGCACAGAGTGCTGGACTGTTCTGGTGTAGGTGCTCAGAGCGCTGGATCGTTCTGGTGTTGATTCTCAGAGCACCGGTGCTTAGAGCACTGGATCGTTCTGGTGTTAGTCCTCAGAGCGCTGGATCATTCTTATGTTGGTGATCATAGCGCTGGTTCTCAGAGCGCTGGATCATTATTCTGTTGGTGCTCTGAGCGCATGATCATTCTTGGGTTGGTGCTCAGAACGCTGGCTCGTTCTGGTGTTGGTGCTCAGAGCGCTGGTGCTCAGAGCGCTGGTGCTCAGAGCGCTGGATTGTTCAGGTGTTGGTTCTCAGAGTGCTGGATCGTTCTGGTGGTGGTGTTCAGAGCCCTGGTCCTCAGAGCGCTGGTACTCAGAGCGCTGGATCATTCTGGTATTTGTGCTCATAGCGCTGGTGCTCAGAGCGCTTGATCTTTCTGGTGTGGGTTACCAGAGCGATGGATCGTTCTGGTGTTGGTTCTCAGAGCGCTTGTTCGCAGAGCACTGGACCGTTCTGGTGTTGGTTCTCGGAGCGATGGATCGGTCTGGTGTTGGTGCTCAGAGCGCTGGATAGTTCTGGTGTTGGTTCTCAGAGCGCTGGTGCTCAGAGCGCTGGATCATTCTTGTGTTGGTGCTCAGAGCGCTTGATCATTCTTGGGTTGGTGCTCAGAGCGCTGGATCGTTCCGGTGTTGGTGCTCATAGCACTGGCTCGTTCTGGTGTTAGTGCTCAGAGCGCTGGTGTTCAGACCGCTGGATTGTTCGGGTGTTGGTTCTCACAGCGCTGGATCGTTCTGGTGTTGGGGCTCATAGCGCTGGTTCTTAGAGCGCTGGATCATTATACTGTTGGTGCTCAGAGCGCTGGATCATTCTGGTATTTGTGCTCATAGTGCTGGTTCTCAGAGCGCTGGATCATTTTGGTGTTTGTTCTAAGAGCGCTAGTGCTCAGAGCGCTGGAACGATCTGGTGTTGGTGCTCAGAGCGATGGATCGTTCTGGTGTTGGTTCTCAGAGCGCTTGTTCGCAGAGCGCTGGATCGTTCTGGTGTTAGTTCTCAGAGCGATGGATCGGTCTAGTGTTGGTTCTCAGAGCGCTGGATCGTTCTGGTGTTGGTTCTCAGAGCGCTGGTCCTCAGAGCGCTGGATCATTCTTGTGTTGATGCTCAGAGCGCTGGATTGTTCTGGTGTTGGTTCTCAGAGCGCTGGATCATTCTAATAGTGCTCAGAGCGCTGGATTGTTCGGGTGTTGGTTCTCAGAGCTCTGGACCGTTATGGTTGTTGGTGCTCAGAGCCCTGGATCATTCTGGTGTTGGTTCTCAGAGCGCTTGATCATTCTTGGGTTGGTGCTCAGAGCGCTGGATCGTTCCAGTGTTAGTGTTCAGAGCCCTGGTTCTCAGAGCGCTGTTGCTCAGAGCACTGGTGCTCAGAGTGCTGGATTATTCTGGTATTTGTGCTCATAGCGCTGGTTCTCAGAGCGCTGGATCATTTTGGTGTTTGTTCTAAGAGCGCTGGTGCTCAGAGCGCTGGATCTTTCTGGTGTTGGTTCTCATAGCACTGGCTCATTCTGGTGCTGGTTTTCAGAGCGCTGCATCGTTCCAGTGTTGGTCCTCAGAGCGCTGGTGCTCAGAGCGCTTGATCATTCTTGTGTTGGTCCTCAGAGCGCTGGATCGTTCTGGTGTTGGTGCTCAGAGCACTGGACTGTTCTGGTGTTGGATCTCAGAGCGATGGATCGGTCTGGTGTTGGTGCTCAAAGCGCTGGATAGTTCTGGTGTTGGTTCTCAGAGCACTGGTTCTCAGAGCGCTGGTTATCAGAGCGCTGGATCGTTCTGGTGTTGGTTCTCAGAGTGCTTGTGCTTAGAGCGCTGGTGCTCAAAGCGCTGGACTGTTCTGGTGTTGGTTCTCAGAGCGCTGGATCGTTCTGGTGTTGGTTCTCAGAGCGCTGGTGCTCAGAGCGCTTGATCATTCTTGTGTTGGTGCTCAGAGCGCTGGACTGTTCTGGTGTTGGTTCTCAGAGTGCTGGATCATTCTGCGATTAGTTCTCAGCGCGCTGGTGCTCAGAGCGCTGGATCGTTCTGGTGTTGGTTCTCAGAGCACTGGACCGTTCTGGTGTTGGTTCTCAGAGCGATGGATCGGTCTGGTGTTGGTTCTCAGAGCGCTTGTGCTTAGAGCGCTGGTGCTCAGAGCGCTGGATCATTCTAATGGTGCTCAGAGCGCTGGATTTTTCGGGTGTTGTTTCTCAGAGCTCTGGACCATTATAGTGTTGGTGCTCAGAGCGCTGGATCATTGTGTTGTTGGTGCTCAGAGCGCTGGTGCTCAGCACGCTGGATCATTCTGGTATTAGTTCTCAGAGCGCTGGTGCTCAGAGCGCTGGATCATTCTGTTGTTGGTGCTCAGAGCGCTGGGGCTCAGCACGCTGGATCGTTCTGGTATTAGTTCTCAGCGCGCTGGTGCTCAGAGCGCTGGATCGTTCTGGTGTCTGGGCTCATAGCGCTTGATCATTCTTGGGTTGGTGCTCAGAACGCTGGATCGTTCCGGTGTTGGTGCTCATAGCACTGGCTCGTTCTGGTGTTAGTGCTCAGAGCGCTAGATCATTCTTGTGTTGGTGCTCAGAGCGCTGGTGCTCAGAGCGCTGGATTGTTCGGGTGTTTGTTCTCAGAGTGCTGGATCGTTCTGGTGTTGGTGTTCAGAGCCCTGGTGCTCAGAGCGCTGCAGCTCAGAGTGTTGGTGCTCAGAGCGCTGGTGCTCAGAGTGCTGGTGCTCAGAGCGCTGGATCATTCTGGTATTTGTGCTCACAGCGCTGGTTCTCAGAGCGCTGGATCATTTTGGTGTTTGTTCTAAGAGTGCTGGTGCTCAGAGCGTGTGGTGTGGGTTGTCAGAGCGCTGGATAGTTCTGGTGTTGGTTCTCAGAGCGCTGGTGCTCAGCACGCTGGATCATTCTGGTATTAGTTCTCAGCGCGCTGGTGCTCAGAGCGCTGGATCGTTCCGGTGTTGGTGCTCATAGCACTGGCTCGTTCTGGTGTTAGTTCTCAGCGCGCTGGTGCTCAGAGCGCTAGATCATTCTTGTGTTGGTGCTCAGAGCGCTGGTGCTCAGACCTCTGGATTGTTCGGGTGTTTGTTCTCAGAGCGATGGATCGTTCTGGTGTTGGGGCTCAGAGCGCTTGTGCTCATAGCGCTGGATCATTCTTGTGTTGGTGCTCAGAGCACTTGTGCTCAGAGCGCTGGATCATTCCGGTGATGGTGCTCTGCTCTTCCCTCAGACTCCTGCCTGGTGGCGCTGCTGAGCTGTTCAGCCTGGGTGGAGTCGTCGCAGCAGTCCTCCCCGGGCCCCGTGCTGCGGTCCATGTAGCCGCTCTACCGTAGGGCGCCATGGCCACGGGAACCCAGGGCCACCGTGACCACGTCCTGGACAACGCCAAGCTCGCACCGGCCACCGGGAGGCGGCGGAGAGCAGAAGGGAAGCCCAAGAAAAACTTCCCCTGCCAGGAGTGTCCGAAGGCCTTCAACAGCCTGGAGAAGCTGAAGGTGCACTCGTACTCTCACACCGGAGAACGTCCGTACCGCTGCTCGCACCCCGACTGCTCCAAGGCCTTCGTCTCCAAATACAAGCTGCTACGGTACCGAGCGGCGCCGCCGCACGCCGCTGCTCCTTAACATGATGCTGTGTGCTGACATGATGTGATGTGATGACTGCTCATACAATGTGTCTGTCTTCCAAGGCATATGGCAACGCACTCGCCAGAAAAAACCCACAAGTGTTCGTACTGTGAGAAAATGTTCCACCGCAAGGATCACTTAAAGAACCACCTGCACACCCACGACCCGTACAAAGAGGCCTTCACCTGCCAGGAGTGTGGAAAGAGCTACAACACCAAGCTGGGCTTCAAACGCCACCTCGCCCTGCACGCCGCCAACAGCGGAGACCTCACCTGCCAGGTGTGCCTGCAGCCGTTCCCCAGCACCGCCGTCGTCCTGGAACACCTCAAGACCCACGCTGGCAAGTCGTCTGGCGGGACCAAAGAGAAGAAGCACCGCTGCGAGCACTGCGAGCGCCGCTTCTACACCCGGAAAGACGTACGGCGCCACATGGTGGTGCACACTGGGCGGAAGGACTTCCTCTGTCAGTACTGCGCCCAGCGCTTCGGCAGGAAGGACCACCTGACCCGCCACGTGAAGAAGAGCCACGCCCGCGAGCTGCTGCGGGTCAAGACCGAGCCCGCCGACCCGCTGGAGCCCGCCGTCTACAACCTGCCGTCCGGGAGCATCAAGGGCGAGCTCCCGGGGACGCCAACGCCACGGCCGCACCAGCTCAACGTGTACGGTGGCCCCGCCCTGGACGCAGAGCCCTTCCCCGCCCCCCCTCACCCCTTCTCCCTGAAGTACCCACTGGGCTCCACCTTTACCTCATTTCCTGCCACCGCCGCCGCTGCAGAGCGGGAGCAGAACCTAAAGGGAGAACTGGAGACGTACCTGCTGGAGCTACAGAGCGGCGGACCCTCCTCCTCCTCAGCCCCCGACCCTCAACTCTCCTCCAAACTCCACCTGATGCCTCAGGGGGGCGTTCTGGAGGGTGGGGGTGTCCTGGAGGGTGGAGGAGTGCTGGAGGGGGGGGGCGCAGAGGGGGCTCTTTCCAGACCGGCTGCTGAAGGCGACTCTCTGACCTCATCCTCTCTCATGGACTTTTCACAGCTCTTTAACTTTCTGCCGCTGAACGGGCCTCCCTACAATCAGGTGGGGGGGGGTGGGGGGCAGGGGGTCTGCTTCCCGCTCAGTGAAGATCCCCTCCACCTGGTTCAGCTGCCCCCCCCGCCTGCTGCAGGTCCCGAGGCTGCAGACAGTCCACTGCAGGGGCTGACCCCCCCCTTCATGTCCAGCCTGAGCTCCCCCACCACCCTGCCACGCTTCCACCAGGCCTTCCAGTGAGCGTACGTACACTTTCTCACACACACACACACACACACACACACACACACACACACACACACACACACACACACACACACACACAGTATTCAGATTTCACCTCGTCATCACACTCAGTAAAGCCGCAGTGCCACCGCAGACAGAACGGTTAAAATGTAGGCGGGGTTATGAACGAGGTCGGGGCGTGTCCAGTCAGAGCGGAATCAGCCGTCACAGTAAAACATTGAGCCTTGTTCTCTGTGACATGCGTAAAACGTTCTCCTTGAGAACAGCAGCATCCATCGGCTGCTGAAGCTCCGCCCCTCCTGTTACTGAGAGGAGCGTCTGCACCTCGTCTGAACACCAGGGGTTTGTGGCGCGCCGACGTTTCAATAAACCAGTTAACTAAACAACCAGTGAGCACAAAGCAGCGTATGTAAACAACAGATATTTAAATATTGAGGGCAAGTCCAGAGTGACCATCGTCACTGACCAATCAGCAGACGGCTGTGTTGTAGCTCCGCCTTCTGAGACCCTTCCTCAATGCTAGGTACCTCAACCCCCTGACGCAAAATCTCAGCCGGTGGTGACACACCAAAACCCGTCCCGGTACAAACCGCGAGGAGGGACCACAGCTTAACACTGCAGACTGAGGAACCCCCCAGTACTCCTAATACCCCCCAGTACTCCTAATTACCCCCATACCCCCCCACACCAGTAACCCTAAACCCCCTTGTACCCCTAATACCCCCCCAGTACCCCAATACCCCCTATATCCGAGTAACTCCCCAGTACCCATAGTACCCCTATACCCCTAATACCCACCCCATACTCCTAGTACCCCCAGGTCCAGGTCCAGGTCCAGGTCTAGTTGTAGGTATAGGTCCAGGTCCAGGACTGCTTTTCAGTGAAACTAACTGGTCTTGTTCACCAGCAGGTTCATCATGGATCCTGGTTCTGGAAGATCGTCAACATCTGAACCCCTAAGAGTCCCAGCAGAGTCTGGGACCTCGGTCTCCGTCTGGTTCCTCCATCTGGTTCCTCCATGTGGTTCCTCCGTCTGGTTCCTCCATCTGGTTCCTCCTTGTGATTCCTCAGTCTGGTTCCCCCATCTGGTTCCTCTGTCTGGTTCGTCCGTCTGGTTCGTCCATCTGGTTCCTCTGTCTGGTTCGTCCATCTGGTTCCTCCGTCTGGTTCCTCCGTCTGGTTCGTCCGTCTGGTTCGTCCATCTGGTTCCTCAGTCTGGTTCCTCCATCTGGTTCCTCTGTCTGGTTCGTCCATCTGGTTCCTCCGTCTGGTTCCTCCGTCTGGTTCGTCCGTCTGGTTCGTCCATCTGGTTCCTCAGTCTGGTTCCTCCATCTGGTTCCTCTGTCTGGTTCCTCAGCCTGGTTCTTTCATCTGGTTCCTCCGTCTGGTTCCTCATGAGGCTCTGCTGCAGCTCCACCTGGAATCCACAGTCTGAGAAGGCTGATGGTGACACACACACACCCACCCACCCACCCACCCACCCACCCACACACACACACACACACACACACACACACACACACACACACACACACACACACACACACACACACACACACACACACACACACACACACACTCTCTATGCTGGTGGTGAGGAACCATGTGATGAAACATGATGTCAGGTTGGTTCCTGGCTCTCAGAGCTCAGTCACGACCTTCCACCTCCACCTACATGTTGATGTTGGTTCATCCACACCTTCAGACTTGATGGACCTGATGGAGAACCTGAAGGTGCACAAATAAGTGACGTGCAACAAACAACCAGCTCAAGAACCCAGAGGGGGTCCTGGTGCTGGTCCAGGTCCTGCTCCAGGTCCAGGTCCAGGTCCAGGTCCTGGTCCTGGTCCTGTTCCAGTTCCAGTTCCTGCTCGGTACGCCTTCCATAACGTATCGATCCTGGAGGCTCCTCCCTCTGGGGGCGGAGTCTTTCCTCTAGTTTATGTTTCACTGCAGGAGGTCTGAGCTTCTGGATCGTTATCTTCTACCTTGTGAGATGGATGATCTCTAAGTCAGACCTCTGGGTGACCTCTGAGTGTGACCTCTGGGTGACCTCTGAGTGTGACCTCTAGGTGATCTCTGAGTGTGATCTCTGAGTGTGACCTCTAGGTGACCTTGAGTGTGACCTCTAGGTGACCTTGAGTGTGACCTCTGAGTGACCTGTGTGTGTGAGACCTTTGAGTCTGACCTCTGAGTGACCTCTGGGTGACCTCTCAGTGACCTTTGAGATTGACCTCTGAGTGTGACCTCTGAGTGACCTCTGAGTGACCTTTGAGATTGACCTCTGAGTGTGACCTCTGGGTGTGACCTTTGAGTCTGACCTCTGAGTGTAACCTCTGGGTGTGATCAGGTCTGAACCAGGTCAGAGGCGGGTCAGGACCCGGGTCAGGTCTGAAGCAGGTCAGAGGCGGTGCTGGGTTCCGACTGGAGGAAACAGGAAGGAGAATGTTAAATGAGTGTTGAATGTTTCAGAGTATTAGTGGAAGCTTGACCTTGTGAAGGTTTGTGGTTTTGCACCACGTTAGGAAGCTTTTAATTTGTACTTTTTGTCATGGTAGCACTTTGTGTACATTGAATGCCTTTTTTCCTCCAGTACCGTTTGTGTTAAACCTGGATTACAAATGTATAAATGATATATTTAGCTCTTCTACAGAACAATAACATGTAAATACATGATAAAATGTTTTATTTTTACAGGTACCATGTTGACAGTGTTTTCCTATCAGTGTCATTTGCTTTACTTGCACAAGTGTTATGTGTCTCATTGGAGGCTGCAGAGCAGAACAGCTGGTTCTCCAGCCGCTGGTTCTCCAGCCGCTGGTTCTCCAGCCGCTGGTTCTCCAGCCGCTGGTTCTCCAGCCGCTGGTTCTCCAGCCGCTGGTTCTCCAGCCGCTGGTTCTTCATCTGCAGCTTCAGGTGAGACCACAGAAGAGAATCATGCTTCGTGGACTTCATTCTTCACCTGTTCCTGATATTTGGCTGCTAAACACAGTCATTAGTGTCCTCCTGTGTCGACCTTTGACCTCGGATCCTGAACTCCAGAGGTTTCTGAGATCTCCTCCGTCAACACGCAACTGTGCGACAGGATCCAGCGTTCAAATCCAAACACTCCGCACCAGAGGTCTGACTCTCTGAACTCTGTAGAGACTCTAGAGACTGTAGTGACTCTGTAGAGACTGTAGTGACTCTACACCAGGGGTCTCAAACTCAGTGTACCCGGGGGCCGCTGGAGGCAGAGTCTGGGTGAGGCTGGGGGCATCAGGGGTTCCACAAAAGAAGTTGTACAAAAAATCCTCAAACGTCATTATTAACAGTTTTAATGATTTCTTCTGAACATGAATGGAACCTTGAATGAAGCTCATGAACGTTCTTCTGAACATGGGTTCTCTTACCTACTGGAGTTGTGGAGCGCTAACTCACAATAAATTCACATGTTTGAGCAGGCTTACTTTTATTACCAATACATAGTTAGACATGGACTGATAGCAGATAAGTACATTCAGACACGCTTGTCTCTCATAATTCTCAATGTTGCTCAATAGTTAAAGAAGCAACATTGAGAATTTGGTGACCTTTTCAGAGTCATTAGATTCATGGTTGATAGATATTAATACCTGGACAGTTACACATCCCAGAGAGCACCATGGCAGGACCAGAACCCACAGAACCCTCTTCACTGCTGGTTACCCACCCAAAAATAATAAACCAAACTAAACTAGATGAGTTAACTAACTACATGAACAAAGCAACAAAAACACAACACAATCATTACCAATACTACAAACCTAGTATAACCGCCGATAGCAGCTAAAACGCAACGGACGCTCCGTGATCGCAGAGCGGCTCGCTGCAGTGCATCATGGGAGTTTGTGTCCGTTGCGTTTTAGATGTAATTATCGGGGGTTAAACTAAGTTTGTAGTATTGGTAATGATTGTGTTGTGTTTTTGTTGCTTTGTTCATGTTAGTTAACTCATCTAGTTTAGTTTGGTTTATTAGTTATGGGTGCCCACCAACCAACCAGCAGTGAAGAGGGTTCTGTGGGGGGTCGGGTCCTGACATGGGTCACGGCCTGCTTGATGTCATATTCTGAACTCATTCTGGTAGGAGGAGTTGTGGAAACGCTGTGTTCATCTTTTAAACTACTGCTGTTATCTGCAGTAATCACCAAATTGTCAATCATCTATCTGCAATATCTAGTGAAGGATGTTCAACATACTGCGCCTACAAATTATAAAACTAAAGAAGTCTATGTACAAGTCACCACAGTGGGGACTGGTACATGACCTCTCACGCAGTCCGTTCCAGGTCCACTTCAATCACGGACCGCAACAACGTTATGGTTTCATAGTCAGAAAATATCGTCTTGCGGGCAATGAATCTGAGACCCCTGCTCTAGAGAATTATAGACACTGTAGTGACTTTGTAGAGACTAGTGACTCCAGAGACTCTATAGAGACTCTGTAGTGACTCTAGAGACTCTGTCGAAATTCTAAAGTCTCTGTAGAGACTCTGTAGTGACTTTAGAGACTTATAGAGACTAGTGACTCTATAGAGACTGTAGCGAATCTAGAGACTCTGTACTGACTCTAAAGGCTCAAGTGACTTTAAAGACTCTGGTGACTCTAGAGACTTATAGACACTGTAGTGACTCTAAAGACTAGTGACTCTAAAGGCTCTAGTGACTCTAGAGAATTATAGACACTGTAGTGACTCTAAAGACGTGACTCTAAAGACTGTAGTGACTGTAGAGACTCTATAGAGACTTGAGAAACTATAGAGCTGTAGGGACTCTAGAGACTTATAGAGACTCTGTAGTGACTTTAAAGACTCTAGTGACTCTAAAGGCTCTAGTGACTCTAGAGACTCTATAGAGATTCTGGGGAAGGAAAAGGAATAAAAGTATAAAAGTGCCTTGAAAACAGACCTGGATAAGAAACCAGAGTAAATAACTGGAACGTAAAGTCACTTGGAACTGATGAATGAAGCCTGCAGACCTCTGGTGTGTGTGTGTGTGTGTGTGTGTGTGTGTGTGTGTGTGTGTGTGTGTGTGTGTGTGTGTGTGTGTGTGTGTGTGTGTGTGTGTGTGTGTGTGTGTGTGTGTGTGTGTGTGTGTGTGTGTGTGTGTGTGTGTGTGTGTGTGTGTGTGTGTGTGTGTGTGTGTGTGTGTGTGAGAGAGAGAGAGAAAGAGAGAGAGAGGGAGGAACAGGTTCTGGTTCTGGATCAAGCTGCTAACAGAGTGTAAAGCTTCCTAAGGTGCTCGGTCCTCCAGACCTCGTTTCTAGATCTTCAGTGTCCGGAGGACCTGGTCCAGCTCCCATGTTGTTCTATTGAGCTCCTTATGTGTCTATTGTACTGTGACTCCTGGAGTACTGGAGTCATGGAGTCCTGGACGCGGTCCATGGAGGACAAACTCCAGACCGACTTTCAGCAATGTCGGACGAACTACTGTTGCCTTTTTGTATAGATTTACACAAAGTAGATCAGTTACTGCTTGTTGTATTTTTGTATAGATTTACACAAAGTAGATCAGTTACAGCTTGTTGTATTTTTGTATAGATATACACAAAGTAGATGAGTTACTGCTTGTTATTTTGTAAAAAGGAACGTTGACGTCCAAAGAAGCAGATTATTTATTGAGGCAGAATGAGCTGATGTCCTCCACCGTGCTGCTAGAGGAGCTGCAGGGTTTCAACCTGTACTGAACTTCAATAAACACCAAGGATCAACCACAGCGCTACTGTTGTCACCTTCATTTCACTGCTGACCTTTGACCTTACGAGCATCCTCCACTGTCTGTCCGTCTATCTGTCTGTCTATATCTATCCATCCATCCATCTACCTATCTCTAGCTCTCTCGAAGCTGATCCGTTCCCTCCACCTCTCTCTAGAAGCTGATCTGTTCCCTCCACCTCTCTCTAGAAGCTGATCTGTTCCCTCCAACTCTCTCTAGAAGCTGATCTGTTCCCTCCACCTCTCTCTAGAAGCTGATCTGTTCCCTCCACCTCTCTCTAGAAGCTGATCTGTTCCCTCCATCTCTCTCTAGAAGCTGATCCGTTCCCTCCAACTCTCTCTAGAAGCTGATCTGTTCCCTCCACCTCTCTCTAGAAGCTGATCTGTTCCCTCCACCTCTCTCTAGAAGCTGATCTGTTCCCTCCATCTCTCTCTAGAAGCTGATCCGTTCCCTCCAACTCTCTCTAGAAGCTGATCTGTTCCCTCCATCTCTCTCTAGAAGCTGATCCGTTCCCTCCAACTCTCTCTAGAAGCTGATCTGTTCCCTCCATCTCTCTCCAGAAACTGATCCGTTCCCTCCACCTCTCTCTAGAAGCTGATCCGTTCCCTCCATCTCTTTCTCGAAGCTGATCTGTTCCCTCCATCTCTCTCTAGAAGCTGATCTGTTCCCTCCATCTCTCTCTAGAAGCTGATCCGTTCCCTCCAACTCTCTCTAGAAGCTGATCTGTTCCCTCCATCTCTCTCCAGAAACTGATCCGTTCCCTCCACCTCTCTCTAGAAGCTGATCCGTTCCCTCCATCTCTTTCTCGAAGCTGATCTGTTCCCTCCATCTCTCTCTAGAAGCTGATCTGTTCCCTCCATCTCTCTCTCGAAGCTGATCATGAGTAAAGGTGTTAATTCACTTTTAAGTACTCTATACCATTCAGAGGGAACCCATCACTCCCAGGTGATTTATTAGCCTTTAATCTATTAACTGCATTCTGTATATCTTCCTTTGTTATTCTGGCCGTAAGGCTGTTGTTCTGCATTTCGCCAATAGGTGGCAGATAAAGTATGTGGAAGAAGTTTCTAATACTGTCTGCATCTGCTCAAGGAGGTTTTAAATACAGCTTTTTGTAGTAATCTCTAAACACTTTTAATATTTCCTCTGGATCATGCAGCAGTTGTTTGGTTTCTGGATTTCGTATCTTACCAACTGTAGAATTAAATTGCTGTTTACGTCGTCGTCATGACAGTAATTTAGTGGCCTTTGGGCCACATTCATAATATGTCTGTTTTAAAAATCTGGTTTTCTCTTCTAGCTCCTCTGAGAATGTCATCTATTTCCTCCCTTAATTTGTTAATTTGTTGAAGGACTTCAGGATCTTGGGATTATTTTTATGTTGTCTTTCTGATTGCTTCAGATTGTTTATATCTGGCTGCCTTGGTCTTCTTCTTGAGTGAAGTTAAGACAACCAGTTTTCCACACAGAACTGCTTTTAGACCGTCCCACAATATAGCAGGGTCCACTTCTTCTAGATCAGGAGTGGGCATTCCTGAGGTACGTCCGAATTGTCCCTCCTAACTCCTTAACTGTCTGCTTCTCTGTCTGAAGTCTCAATAAGCAAAGGAAAGGAGGCTCGTTGCTTCCTTTAGAACCTCCTTTAGCTTAGGAACCACTGATGCTTCCTTTAGAACCTCCTTTAGCCTAGGAACCACTGATGCTTCCTTTAGAACCTCCTTTAGCTTAGGAACCACTGATGCTTCCTTTAGAACCTCCTTTAGCTTAGGAACCACTGATGCTTCCTTTAGAACCTCCTTTAGCCTAGGAACCACTGATGCATCCTTTACCAAAGGATACCAGCTCATGTTCCCCCTCCTAAGCCTCCTAACACCTTTCACTAACTCCTTTAGGAAGCCTCCTAACACCTTTCCTTAACCCTGTGACGTCATCCATGGGGTTTAGGTAAAGTCGATAGTTAAGGAGTGAGAAGGGACTTTTTGGACGTACCTCTGGAGGACCGGAGTCCTGCAGGGTCTCATGTGTCCTCACATCAAGACAGCTGACAGCAATGATTGTCTCGTTGTCAAGCTTTCTGCAGAGCCTCACCATGAGAACTCAGGTGTGTTTGAGCAGGGACACATTGAAAACATGCAGGACTGCGGCCCTCCAGGACCAGGAGTGCCCATCCCCGTTCTATATAGTCATTGTGCACATTTCTGTCTTGTCTGTTTCCTGTTTTATTTTGTAGTTCATGCTGTCTCTCGTTTCAGGCTCCTTGACTTCCCCTCCTCATTTTGATTGCTGCTCCCTGCCCTGATGTCTTTCAGCTGTGCCTGATTGTGATTGTTTCCACCTGGTGACTGTTCTTTACGTTAGGCTTCTGTTCTGTGTCTTGTTGCCAGTTCACCTGTGTTGTTCTACCAGTCGCTCCAATCTTTTACCCGGTTTGTTGTCTCATGGTGTTTTTGATCATGTTTCTGTCCAAGCAAGATTCCTGTCCAGCCCTCCTCTGACCTCAACATTTGTGACCCTGGCAGCACGACTTCGGGTTAGCGTCAGTGTTTTCCACCTCCCTTTGCCTTATTGTCAAAATAAAAGACAATATCTCGCAACCAGCTGTGTCTCTCACCTCTCACTCTGACCTTTCACCTTCACTCTGACCTTTCACCTTCACTCTGACCTTTCACCTTCACTCTGACCTTCCACCTCTCACCTCTCACTCTGCCCTCTCACTCTGACCTTTCACTTCTCACTCTGACCTTTCACCTTCACTCTGACCTTTCACCTTCACTCTGACCTTCCACCTCTCACCTCTCACTCTGCCCTCTCACTCTGACCTCTCACCTCACTCTGACCTTACACCTTCATTCTGACCTCCCACCTCTCACTCTGACCTTTCACCTTTACTCTGACCTCCCACCTCTCACTCTGACCTCCCACCTCTCACTCTGACCTTTCACCTTCACTCTGACCTCTCACCTCTCACTCTGACCTTTCACCTTCACTCTGACCTCCCACCTCTCACTCTGATCTTTCACTTCTCACTCTGACCTTTCACCTTCACTCTGACCTCCCACCTCTCACTCTGACCTTTCACCTTCACTCTGACCTCTCACCTCTCACTCTGACCTTTCACCTTCACTCTGACCTCTCACTCTGACCTCTCACACTCACCTTTCACCTTGAAGCAGGTCGATGTAAATATATATAAATCAGAACCACCTGACGACTGAACCACCCAAACTGGACCAGGAGGAGCAGAAACATCTTGATCTGCCTTTTACTCTGAAGGAGTGCTACTGTCCAACAAGCCACCAGGGGGTGTGGTTTCCCCCAGAGTACAGATATCAAGGATTGACTCTCCTTGGACGTAATTAATCTGGCATCTAAAAGTCAAACCTCCCAGACCCTTTCTTCACGGCTCGAGCACAGTTATCCCTAAAAACAAAGAGCCGTTAAAGTTCTCCTCAAGCTCTTTGTTCAATTCATAGTATTGATCGATTCTAAACTTCTTGACAGTAGATCAATAAATACTGAACAAACTGATTGATCAGCCCGGACCAGATGGGTTTTATCCAGAGTAGATCCTCAAGTCTGGAGCTTACTCAACGTTTACTCAACTACCATGAAGTACTCTAGTATAGCCAGTACTCTGGACCTTTGACAGGATGAAGTAGACTTGCCAACTGTCCCTTTAAAAACGGAATCGTCCTGTATTCGTCCGTGGGAATCAAAAATAGTCTGTAAAATGTTAATGGGATTTATGACCAGCAGGGCGCTTTATATCAATACTTACGGTAAACTATGGTCTGAGCACCGTCACCCAGATCACATTGACCCATTAAGAACCTTCCTGCAGGTGGAGAGCCCACGGGAAGGTGGAGAGCCCACAGGAAGGTGGAGAGCCCACGGGAAGGTGGAGAGCTCACGGGAAGGTGGCGCCCAGCGTGGGACACGAACCCACTACCTTGAGATTGAGAGTCTCATGCTCTACCTACTGAGCTGGACGGGGACACAATTGATAGATAATATATACAAATAAATACATAATCAAAAACACAGTGTATGCACAAATATGCATTCTTTTATTCAACATTTTACAAATTCAATCCGATAATAAACTTAATATATGGATGGATAAATAAATAATAAAGTAAACTATACTGTTAGTCAAAATACTATACAAAATTATAAATATTACCAATATGATTTATTTTCCTTTTATTCACCACTTTGAATGACTCAGGTCCACTTCTCATCTCTACTGGCTTCTGCGAACATCTCTATGGAGGAGCTGAGTGAGTGACTGCAAACAGCATTCTGGAGAACCTCACTACAGAACCTCACTGCTGGACCTCACTACAGAACCTCACTGCAGGACCTCACGACAGAACCTCACTGCAGGACCTCACTACAAAACCTCACTACAAAACTTCACTACAGAACCTCACTGCTGGACCTCACTACAGAACCTCACTGCTGGACCTCACTACAGAACCTCACTACAGAACCTCATTACAAAACCTCACGACAAAACCTCACTACAGAACGTCACTGCAGTACCTCACTACAGAACCTCACTGCTGGACCTCACTACAGAACCTCACTACAGAACCTCATTACAAAACCTCACGACAAAACCTCACTACAGAACGTCACTGCAGTACCTCACTACAGAACCTCAATACAGAACCTCACTACAGAACCTCACTGCAGGACCTCACTACTACAGTACCTCACTACAGAACCTCACTACAAAACCTCACTACAGAACGGCACTGCAGTACCTCACTACAGAACGTCACTGCAGTACCTCACTACAGAACCTCACTGCAGAACCTCACTACAGAACCTCACTGCAGGACCTCACTACTACAGAACCTCACTACAGTACCTAACTACAGAACCTCATTACAAAACCTCACTACAAAACCTCACTACAGAACGGCACTGCAGTACCTCACCACAGAACCTCACTGCAGGACCTCACTACTACAGAACCTCACTACAAAATGTCACTGCAGTACCTCACTACAGAACCTCACTGCAGAATCTCACTGCAGTACCTCACCACAGAACCTTACTGCAGAACCTCACTACAGAACCTCACTGCAGAACCTCAGGAGAAGGAAGCAGTCCAGGCTGTGGTTCCTTTGCCCTCAGCATCCAGCTCATACTGAGTTTGTGGAGAGGATTTCTTCTTCCATGAAGAAGAAGTGGACTGATGTGTGGAACAAATGTTCTGCTGAATTAATTAGAAGTGAGCTCGTTGTCCGTCTAAATGATGAAATGTCTTGATCAGAGTTTTACTCTGTAACACTGAAAGAAACTCCTGAAACTGAAACTCCTCACTGCAGTAAGAGCTCAACAGAAATACTAATGGAACAATATTCTGTCTTTACTTGATGGAGCGTTGAACTCTTGAGTTCATGAGTTCAATCTTATTTTCTTTTTTACTTCAACTGCAGCGTACTGTCATTCACCCGGAGGAACAAATATTCTATGTTTAGAACTTTTCCACAGACTTTCTGTTTGCACTTTTCTTATTGTACTAAATGTGCATTATTACAGGAATGTTCTGCTTCCTATTGTTTTCTTTTAATTTATGCCATTTTAAGTTAATTTGTATTTATGCTGTTGTAATTTAAACCGGGCAGAGTTCTGTTAAAGAAATATGTAGGAAGCAAGACAAGTTTCTATTTCAGAATAATACTGATTTTATTCTGTTAATTTAGTAAATAATTTGTTTTCAGTGTGTTCATATCACAAATAATATGCATCTACTAAAATTCAGGTTCAAGTCAGATAGTAAAAAAAATAGTTTCACCACGCCCGGAGCAGTGAACGCCATCAGGTCGACAGCCCTGCCAGTGAGGTGTCCCTTATTTTTATATTCCCCTTTTTGTTTTCAGGGAGTTGGCAAAACTAGGCTGAAGTACTCTAGTATAGCCAGTACTCTGGAGGCAGTCAGAAAGGTTGTAGACATAAAATACTTTGAAATGGATTCTACAAGTCATAAAATGAATCTGCTTGCAGGTGATAGAAGTTTTGATTCCATAAAGACATTAGAGCCTCTCGGTGAAACTCGGACACTCCGTGTTTGGAACCATTTCAGGGTCAAAGGTCAAAGGTGAAAAAAGTGATTCCAGCCGAGTACCAGAGAAGACGTCCAATCAAAAGGGCTCCAAACGGGCTGAGATTCCTCAGAGTCAAACTTGATAATAGTCTTAAAAACGTGTTTAAACTTAGTTACCTTGCACTACTTAATGAAATAATGATGGATTTGCCGAAATGGAGAAACTTGCCTCTCAACCTTATTGGCCAAATACATTTTGTTAAAATGATTATATTACCACGATTACAGTTCAATCAACCAATCAATCAACTTTAGTATCACTGCAACAAGTACAATGACATTTTTCTTTTTAAACTCGGGGTAGAGAGAGAAAGAGAGAGAGAGAGAGAGAGAGAGGGAGGAGAGAGAGAGAGAGAGAGAGAGAGAGAGAGGGAGGAGAGAGAGAGAGAGAGAGAGAGAGAGAGAGAGGAGAGGAAATCTGATTCCAAACGGCTCTATAAGGAAGAACAGAGTGTAATGAGGAAAAACACAGGTTACAAAATGTCTTCAAGACAAAGCACATGTGGACATAGGAGGGGGGGTTGCAGCCAGCCGCTGATGGAGGAGGGTGGAGCGTACAGCTCAGCTCACCTCCTCCAGCTTCCTCTGGGTGGAGGAGGGGAGGGGCCAACAGAGGTGGTGAAGCAGAACTGTTGCTTCTCTCTGCAGTGTCAGTCCAGTCTGATGTCATGAGACGGCCTTGATAGTCCTGAACAGGGACAAGCTCCCAGGGGGACGGGTGTGAGGAGACATGGGGAAGGACAGAGCCTCCGTTCTAACGTCCACCTCCAGGAGAAATAGAAAGACAGTCCAGCCTTCAGCGACTGGACGTCTGAGGGACTCTGAATGGACATCAGATTTGTTTTGGGTCAGGACGTCTTCGTCTTTCTCTCGTCCTCCAGTCTCTGGTCTCCATGCTGCTCCTAATCTGTGGCCATTTAAGCGTTCCAGCAGAGCTCTGAGTTGGTTTATCACATGAGTGTGAGCGTCCAAAGCCCTGCAGTCCCTCAGGGACGATTGGCAGCCGTCCCAATGCAGCTGCCAGCGTCTTCTCCACTTGGTGATAGATCAGGAACCCAGCAGCTCCAATCAGCAGCAGACCTGTTATCATGAACCCATTATGGAGAGGTCTTCCACCTCCTCCATGGAAAGAATGGACAGACACACCATCCTCCAGCTGTCCCAGGAGTCCAACGTGTATCCGGCAGCAAACGTCCCATCAGGACATGTGGGCTGTCCCTCGTCTGATCGTCTTGTTGTATAATGTGGTGGATTGAGACCAGCTGATCAGTTCCATGGTTCCAGTTAGGATACCAGTACCAGTTTATTTAAAACACTAAATACATATATTGGACAGTTCATATTGAATAGTTGGACTCCAGGGGTTTCTATGGAGAAACTAACCTGGAATTATAAACTGGCTGATCTTTTTAAAAATGTTATTTCGTGAATCAAATGCAACGTTTCTCTTTTCTCTTGAGAAGTTAAATGTTCCCTCCTGCTCTTACAGAGACTAGGCCTGGTCATTTCATTTAGAACCAGAACCACCAGAACTAATCATCCGGTAAGGTTTTTAGGTTTTTTTTAAATAAACATATGTGAATGGTATATGCAGTATTCTTATATTATTATATTATATATATACATTAACATAAAAACAAAAACAAAATGACAACATCAACAAAACAGGGACCATCCCTTCTCTTCCTCCTCCTCTATCCTTTCCTTCCTATGATTATAGTTTTTTCTCACTAAGTGAGTAGTACTGATAAGTTTTATTAAAATATGGGATGAAGTCTGCAAACATCTTGGACTAGTAACTAGTTTCTCACCCAAACAGCTCTGAGTCAGAACAACGTCACACCCCTGACTCTGGATGAGTTTTTCTGGAGTCTGGAAGAAAGGACCACCCGGAGGACGGTCATGTTAATGGATCCCTGATGTGTTTCAGGACCATGGAAGGAACAGATAAGCTTCTAGAGGGATGGAGGAAACAGATCAGCTTCTAGAGGGATGGAGGGAACAGATCAGCTTCTAGAGAGATGGAGGGAATAGATCAACTTCTAGAGGGATGGAGGAAACAGATCAGCTTCTAGAGGGAACAGATCAGCTTCTAGAGAGATGGAGGGAACAGATCAGCTTCTAGAGAGAGATGGTGGGAATAGATCAGCTTCTATAGAGCTGGGGAACAGATGGAGGGAGAGGGATGGAGGGAACAGATCAGCTTCTGGAGGGATGGAGGTAACAGATCAGCTTCTAGAGAGAGATGGAGGGAACAAATCAGCTTCTAGAGGGATGGAAGGAAGAGAACAACTTCTAGAGGGATGGAGGGAACAGGTCAGCTTCTAGAGATAGATGGAGGGAATAGATCAGCTTCTAGAGGGATGGGGGAACAGATTCGCTTTGAGAGAGAGATGGAGGGAACAGATCAGCTTCTAGAGGGATGGATGAAACGGATCAGCTTCTAGAGAGAGATGGAGGTAGCAGATCAGCTTCTACAGGGTTGGAGGAAACAGATCAACTTCTAGAGAGAGATGGAGGGAACAGGTCAGCTTCTGGAGAAAGATGGAGGGAATAGATCAACTTTGAGAGAGGGATGGAGGGAACACATCAGCTTCTAGAGAGAGATGGAGGGAATAGATCAACTTTGAGAGAAAGATGGAGGTAGCAGATCAGCTTCTGGAGGGTTGGAGGAAACAGATCAGCTTCTAGAGGGTTGGAGGAAATAGATAAGCTTCTAGAGGGATGGAGGGAACAGATCAGCTTCTAGAAAGAGATGGAGGGAACAGATCCGCTTCTCGAGGGATGGAGGGAACACATCAGCTTCTAGAGAGAGATGGAGGGAACAGATCAGCTTCTAGAGAGATGGAGGGAACAAATCAGCTTCTCGAGGAATGGAAGGAACAGATCAACTTCTAGAGGGATGGAGGGAACAGGTCAGCTTCTAGAGATAGATGGAGGGAATAGATCAGCTTCTACAGAGAGATGGAGGGAACAGATCAGCTTCTAGAGGGATGGGGGAACAGATTCGCTTTGAGAGAGAGATGGAGGTAGCAGATCAGCTTCTGCAGGGTTGGAGGAAACAGATCAGCTTCTAGAGGGTTGGAGGAAATAGATCAGCTTCTAGAGGGATGGAGGGAACAGATCAGCTTCTAGAGGGATGGACGAAATGGATCAGCTTCTAGAGAGAGATGGAGGTAGCAGATCAGCTTCTACAGGGTTGGAGGAAACAGATCAGGTTCTAGAGGGTTGGAGGGAACAGGTCAGCTTCTAGAGATAGATGGAGGGAAT
Organism: Lipophrys pholis; assembly: GCF_963383615.2. Lineage (NCBI taxonomy): Eukaryota > Metazoa > Chordata > Actinopteri > Blenniiformes > Blenniidae > Lipophrys > Lipophrys pholis. The sequence continues at coordinate 24,458,371 of NC_137648.1, read as the reverse complement.
AGATCAGCTTCTAGAGGGATGGGGGAACAGATTTGCTTCTAGAAAGAGATGGAAGGAACAGATCAGCTTCTCGAGGGATGGAGGGAACAGATCAGCTTCTAGAAAGAGATGGAGGGAACAGATCAGCTCCTCGAGGGATGGAGGGAACAGATCAGCTTCTAGAGGGACGGAGGGAACAGATCAGCTTCTAGAGAGATAGGGGGAACAGATCAGCTTCTAGCGAGAGATGGAGGGAATAGATCAGCTTCTAGAGAGATGGAGGGAAAATATCAGCTTCTAGAGGGATGGAGGAAATGGATCAGCTTCTAGAGAGAGATGGAGGTAGCAGATCAGCTTCTACAGGGTTGGAGGAAACAGATCAGCTTCTAGAGGGTTGGAGGGAACAGATCAGCTTCTAGAGGGACGGAGGGAACAGATCAGCTTCTAGAGAGATAGGGGGAACAGATCAGCTTCTAGCGAGAGATGGAGGGAATAGATCAGCTTCTAGAGAGATGGAGGGAAAATATCAGCTTCTAGAGGGATGGAGGAAATGGATCAGCTTCTAGAGAGAGATGGAGGTAGCAGATCAGCTTCTACAGGGTTGGAGGAAACAGATCAGCTTCTAGAGGGTTGGAGGGAACAGATCAGCTTCTAGCGATAGATGGAGGGAACAAATCAGCTTCTAGCGAGAGATGGAGGGAATAGATCAGCTTCTAGCGAGTGATGGAGGGAATAAATCAACTTCTAGAGAGAGATGGAGGGAACAGGTCAGCTTCTGGAGAGAGATGGAGGGAATAGATCAACTTTGAGAGAGAGATGGAGGTAGCAGATCAGCTTCTGGAGGGTTGGAGGAAACACATCAGCTTCTACAGGGTTGGAGGGAACAGATCAGCTTCTAGAGGGATGGAGGGAACAGATTAGCTTCTAGCGATAGATGGAGGGAACAAATCAGCTTCTAGAGAGAGATGGAGGGAACAGATCAGCTTCTAGAGAGAGATGGAGGGAACAAATCAGCTTCTTAAAGGGATGGAAGGAACAGATCAGCTTCTAGAGGGATGGAGGGAACAGATCAACTTCTAGAGAGATAGGGGGAACAGATCAGCTTCTACAGAGAGATGGAGGGAATAGATCAGCTTCTAGAGGGATGGAGGAAGTGGATCAGCTTCTAGAGAGAGATGGAGGTAGCAGATCAGCTTCTACAGGGTTGGAGGAAACAGATCAGCTTCTAGAGGGATGGAGGGAACAGATCAGCTTCTAGCGAGAGATGGAGGGAATAGATCAGCTTCTAGAGGGATGGAGGGAACAGATCAACTTCTGGAGGGATGGAGGTAACAGATCAGCTTCTAGAGAGAGATGGAGGGAACAAATCAGCTTCTAGAGGGATGGAAGGAAGAGAACAACTTCTAGAGGGATGGAGGGATCAGGTCAGCTTCTAGAGATAGATGGAGGGAATAGATCAGCTTCTAGAGGGATGGGGGAACAGATTCGCTTTGAGAGAGAGATGGAGGGAAAAGATCAGCTTTGAGAGAGAGATGGAAGGAACAGCTCAACTTCTAGAGGGATGGAGGGAACAGGTCAGCTTCTAGAGATAGATGGAGGGAATAGATCAGCTTCTAGAGGGATGGGGGAACAGATTCGCTTTGAGAGAGAGATGGAGGGAACAGATCAGCTTCTAGAGGGATGGATGAAACGGATCAGCTTCTAGAGAGAGATGGAGGTAGCAGATCAGCTTCTACAGGGTTGGAGGAAACAGATCAACTTCTAGAGAGAGATGGAGGGAACAGGTCAGCTTCTGGAGAAAGATGGAGGGAATAGATCAACTTTGAGAGAGGGATGGAGGGAACACATCAGCTTCTAGAGAGAGATGGAGGGAATAGATCAACTTTGAGAGAAAGATGGAGGTAGCAGATCAGCTTCTGGAGGGTTGGAGGAAACAGATCAGCTTCTAGAGGGTTGGAGGAAATAGATAAGCTTCTAGAGGGAGATGGAGGGAACAGATCAGCTTCTAGAAAGAGATGGAGGGAACAGATCCGCTTCTCGAGGGATGGAGGGAACACATCAGCTTCTAGAGAGAGATGGAGGGAACAGATCAGCTTCTAGAGAGATGGAGGGAACAAATCAGCTTCTCGAGGAATGGAAGGAACAGCTCAACTTCTAGAGGGATGGAGGGAACAGGTCAGCTTCTAGAGATAGATGGAGGGAATAGATCAGCTTCTACAGAGAGATGGAGGGAACAGATCAGCTTCTAGAGGGATGGGGGAACAGATTCGCTTTGAGAGAGAGATGGAGGTAGCAGATCAGCTTCTGCAGGGTTGGAGGAAACAGATCAGCTTCTAGAGGGTTGGAGGAAATAGATCAGCTTCTAGAGGGATGGAGGGAACAGATCAGCTTCTAGAGGGATGGACGAAATGGATCAGCTTCTAGAGAGAGATGGAGGTAGCAGATCAGCTTCTACAGGGTTGGAGGAAACAGATCAGGTTCTAGAGGGTTGGAGGGAACAGGTCAGCTTCTAGAGATAGATGGAGGGAATAGATCAGCTTCTAGAGGGATGGGGGAACAGATTCGCTTTGAGAGAGAGATGGAGGTAGCAGATCAGCTTCTGCAGGGTTGGATGAAACAGATCAGCTTCTAGAGGGATGGAGGGAACAGATTTGCTTCTAGAAAGAGATGGAAGGAACAGATCAGCTTCTCGAGGGATGGAGGGAACAGATCAGCTTCTAGAAAGAGATGGAGGGAACAGATCAGCTCCTCGAGGGATGGAGGGAACAGATCAGCTTCTAGAGGGACGGAGGGAACAGATCAGCTTCTAGAGAGATAGGGGGAACAGATCAGCTTCTAGCGAGAGATGGAGGGAATAGATCAGCTTCTAGAGAGATGGAGGGAAAATATCAGCTTCTAGAGGGATGGAGGAAATGGATCAGCTTCTAGAGAGAGATGGAGGTAGCAGATCAGCTTCTACAGGGTTGGAGGAAACAGATCAGCTTCTAGAGGGTTGGAGGGAACAGATCAGCTTCTAGCGATAGATGGAGGGAACAAATCAGCTTCTAGCGAGAGATGGAGGGAATAGATCAGCTTCTAGCGAGTGATGGAGGGAATAGATCAACTTCTAGAGAGAGATGGAGGGAACAGGTCAGCTTCTGGAGAGAGATGGAGGGAATAGATCACCTTTGAGAGAGAGATGGAGGTAGCAGATCAGCTTCTGGAGGGTTGGAGGAAACACATCAGCTTCTACAGGGTTGGAGGGAACAGATCAGCTTCTAGAGGGATGGAGGGAACAGATTAGCTTCTAGCGATAGATGGAGGGAACAAATCAGCTTCTAGAGAGAGATGGAGGGAACAGATCAGCTTCTAGAGAGAGATGGAGGGAACAAATCAGCTTCTTAAAGGGATGGAAGGAACAGATCAGCTTCTAGAGGGATGGAGGGAACAGATCAACTTCTAGAGAGATAGGGGGAACAGATCAGCTTCTACAGAGAGATGGAGGGAATAGATCAGCTTCTAGAGAGATGGAGGGAAAATATCAGCTTCTAGAGGGATGGAGGAAGTGGATCAGCTTCTAGAGAGAGATGGAGGTAGCAGATCAGCTTCTACAGGGTTGGAGGAAACAGATCAGCTTCTAGAGGGATGGAGGGAACAGATCAGCTTCTAGCGAGAGATGGAGGGAATAGATCAGCTTCTAGAGGGATGGAGGGAACAGATCAACTTCTAGAGAGAGATGGAGGGAACAGGTCAGCTTCTGGAGAGAGATGGAGGGAATAGATCAACTTTGAGAGAGAGATGGAGGGAATAGATCAACTTTGAGAGAGAGATGGAGGTAGCAGATCAGCTTCTGGAGGGTTGGAGGAAACAGATCAGCTTCTACAGGGTTGGAGGGAACAGATCAACTTCTAGAGAGAGATGGAGGGAACAGGTCAGCTTCTGGAGAGAGATGGAGGGAATAGATCAACTTTGAGAGAGAGATGGAGGTAGCAGATCAGCTTCTGGAGGGTTGGAGGAAACAGATCAGCTTCTAGAGGGATGGAGGGAACAGATTAGCTTCTAGCGAGAGATGGAGGGAACAAATCAGCTTCTAGAGGGATGGAGGGAACAGATCAGCTTCTAGAGGGATGGAGGGAACAGATCAGCTTCTCGAGGAATGGAGGGAACAGATCAGCTTCTAGAGAGAGATGGAGACAACAAATCAGCTTCTAGAGGGATGGAAGGAACAGATCAACTTCTAGAGGGATGGAGGGAACAGGTCATCTTCTAGAGATAGATGGAGGGAATGGATCAGCTTCTACAGAGAGATGGAGGGAACAGATCAGGGCCCTGGGGACGGGGTGCTTTCCCCTCCCTTGTGGGGGTGCCCACCTTTCAATAACTCCTTCAGGAAGCCTCCAAACACCTTTTCTTAACTCCTTTAGGAAGCCTCCTAACACCTTTCACTAACTCCTTTAGGAAGACTCCTAACTCCTTTAGGAAGCCTCCTAACACCTTTAGGAAGCCTCCTAACACCTTTCCTTAACACCTTTAGGAAGCCTCCTAACACCTTTCATTAACTCCTTTAGGAAGCCTCCTAACTCCTTTAGGAAGCCTCCTAACACCTTTCACTAACTCCTTTAGGAAGCTCCCTAACACCTTTCACTAACTCCTTTAGGAAGCCTCCTAACTCCTTTAGGAAGACTCCTAACACCTTCCTTAACCCCGTGACGTCATCCAGGGGTTCTGGTCATAGTTTACCTATAGATTGATCATCGTGAACTCAGTTGAACTCCAGCAGGCCAGTACACACTCCGCCCGGCAGGGGGCAGCGTGGCTGAGCGCTCCAGGATTTAATGTCCTCATACCTGCTGAGCGTGAAGGTGGCCTGACGGGAGACTGACTGAGTCTGTCAATCTAAACCACACACACACACGCGCGCAATGCCTTCCCCGATCCCCGTCACCCGCCTGCTGCCTAAAGACCTGTTCCCGTCGGTGGAGCTGGGCAGCTGCAGCAGCCCGCTCTTACACCTCGGTGCCGGTCCGTCCCTGCAGGTCCCGGCTCAGCGGTTCCCCAGCAGAGCCGCCGGGCGCCTCTGGTCGTCGGTGATCCAGTGGAAGCAGCTGCGCTCGGTGCAGCCAGTAGGCTCCGGGGGCTTCGGGTCCGTGTACAAGGCGGAGTACCTGGGCAGCACGGTGGCCCTGAAGAACGTGAAGAAGAGCTCCAAGAACGCGCTGGCCTCGCGCCAGAGCTTCTGGGCCGAACTGAACGCTGCGCACCTGAGCCACCGCAACATCGTGCGCGTCATCGCCGCCACGACGTGCGTCCCCGCGGACTTCGGGGACGAGAGCAGCATCGGGGCCATCCTGATGGAGTTCGTAGGGAGCAGGAACCTGCAGCAGGTGATCTATGGCAGACCGGAGGAGCCCCTGCTGGCCGACACGTGGCTCCGCTACTCCGCGGACATCGCGCGCGGCCTGGGCTTCCTGCACGCGCACCGCGTCCTGCACCTGGACGTAAAACCAGCCAACGTGCTGGTGTCGGCTCAGGACGTGTGCAAGCTCGTGGACTTCGGCTGCTCCGTGAAGCTGGAGCCCGGGTGTGAGGTGAGCCCCGTCAGCCCGCACCGGAGTCACGTGTGCGGAACGTACACGCACCGCGCACCGGAGCTCCTGAGGGGGGAGGCGGTGTCCTCCCGGGCCGACGTCTTCTCCTTCGGCATCACGCTGTGGCAGCTGGTCACCAGAGAGCCGCCGTACACCGGAGACCGGCAGCACGTGCTGTACGCGGTGGTGGCGCACCACCTGCGGCCTCCGGTGAGCCACCACCCGGCCTTCCTGTCGGAGCGCGGCCGGCGCTGCGCCACGCTGCTCAGCCGCTGCTGGAGCGCCCAGGCCCCGGACAGACCGAGCGCACCTGAGCTGCTGGAGCAGATAGAGCAGCTGAAGCGGGTAGAGCAGCTGGAGCAGGTGAAGACGGGTGAAGGACAGAAAATGGATTCATCTTTAATGCCGCAAAGTTTTGCTTCTGTTCAGGCGACAGAAAACTAACTGGTCTGACTTTGTTTTAACAGTTTCTCTTAACCTGTAAAATGTTTTGTGAAGTTTTATTTGCTGCATCAGTGTTGTAATGTGGAACGTCTGACGGTTTTCATTAAAATTATTTTTATACTACAGTGTTTGGGGCGTATTGTAATTAAAGACATAATTTTATTTTAAAAGTAAAAACACTAATTGGATTTGTTTTAAAGTCCTTTTCTTGCTTCTGTGTCGAGTTTACATGATCTGAAAAACCATGTCCGTTTCCATGGAAACACCAATGATGTAGTTGAGTGGTTCACTGAGGTCACTCACAGGTCACTGCTTTAACAACAAGAGCACAACACAGACTGCTTTTCTGGTTTATTCACAAACCTCGTTTCAGTTCTGGAGCAGAGAACAGGACAAACCGCTGAATCAAACTTCCCTTCCAGAACGTTGGGTCTGATCCAGGCCCAGAACTGATCCAGACCACAGGTGACACTCAGACAGACAACACAGCGACAGAAACACAAAGACATCAGGGTTGTAACGTGCAGGAGCTTCTCCTCCAGCGGGTCACTGGCTTCAGAGCATTTTCTAGTCAAGCTGCTGAAGGAGCCTACAACTGTTTGAGGACGTCTCCATGGAAACCAAGGACACTGATCGAGGTGCTGCTCTTGGTCCAAGTCCTGGTCAAGGACCTGGAGTAATAACAATCCAACATGGTAGTTTTATTTTGAGTCACCGTAATAACAATCCAACTACAGGGGCTGTGGAGTCACTAGAGGGACTGTGGAGTCAGTGGAGGAGCTGCAGAGTCTCAAGAGGGGCTGTAGAGTCACAACAGGGACTGTGGAGTCCCTGGAAGGGCTGAAGAGTCTCTTGAGGGAATGTAGAGTCTCTGGAGGAGCTGTAGAGTCACTGGAGGGGTTGTAGAGTATCAAGAGGAGCTGTAGAGTCTGGAGGGGCTGTAGAGTCATTAGAGGGGCTGTAGAGTCACTAGAGGGACTGTGAAGACTAGAGGAGCTGCAGAGTCTCTGGAGGGGTTGTAGAGTAGAGGACCTGTAGAGTCTCTGGAGGGGCTGTAGAGTCTCTTGAGGGAATGTAGAGTCTCTGGAGGAGCTGTAGAGTCACTGGAGGGGTTGTAGAGTATCAAGAGGAGCTGTAGAGTCTGGAGGGGCTGTAGAGTCACTAGAGGGACTGTGAAGACTAGAGGAGCTGCAGAGTCTCTGGAGGGGTTGTAGAGTAGAGGACCTGTAGAGTCTCTGGAGGGGCTGTAGAGTCTCTTGAGGGAATGTAGAGTCTCTGGAGGAGCTGTAGAGTCACTGGAGGGGTTGTAGAGTATCAAGAGGAGCTGTAGAGTCTGGAGGGGCTGTAGAGTCACTAGAGGGACTGTGAAGACTAGAGGAGCTGCAGAGTCTCTGGAGGGGTTGTAGAGTCTTTAGAGGACCTGTAGAGTCTCTGGAGGGGCTGTAGAGTCTCTGGGGGGACTGTAGAGTCTCTGGGGGGGGGGGGGGGGGGGGGGGGCTGTAGAGTCACTAGAGGGACTGCAGAGTCACACCTGGCTGCACAGCTGCAGGTTGCACATACAAGGTCACATGATGGTGACTCTCTCTGGAGAAAAGTGAGCAGCGGAGCCCACCGGCTCCAGACGGCGACACCTGGAATCCCTGCTGTCCACACCTCTTCTGATCCGGTGCAGCTTCCGGGCCACGCAGGGAAGCAGCATCAGCATCTTCCCAAATATGACGCACACTGGCAGGGCCAGGGCCACCACGAAGCTGGGGGGCAGGTAGAAACGGTAGGCCTCCTCTTCAAAGGCTCGCTTCCAGCCGAACAGCAGGCCGTGGAGGGTGGCGATCAGCAGGGCGATGTAGCCCAGCGTGGACTGAAGGAAAGACCAGTGGAAACAGGCTGAGATCACACATGATCTACATGATCAATATAATCTACACAATCAATATGATCTACATCATCAATATGATCTACATGATCAATATAATCTACACAATCAATATGATCTACATCATCAATATGATCTACATGATCAATATAATCTACATGATCAATATGATCTACATGATTAATATGATCTACATGATCTACATGATCAATATAATCTACACAATCAATATGATCTACATCATCAATATGATCAATATAATCTACACAATCAATATGATCTACATGATCTACATGATCAATATAATCTACACAATCAATATGATCTACATCATCAATATGATCAATATAATCTACATGATCTACATGATCAATATAATCTACATGATCTACATGATCAATATAATCTACATGATCTACATGATTAATATGATCTACACGATCAATATGATCCACATGATCAATATGATCTACAGCAGTGGTCTCCCAGCTGCTCCACCTTTGGCCCGGCCCCCTCAACAATACCAGAGACGCATTTACATTTTTTGTTCATGTGTGTAGCCGGGGGGGAAAACTGTTCCCATAATCCACCACGCCGGCAGGTGGCGCTGTTTCCATTGGGACGACCTCCATCGGGTCCATTGTTTTGTCTCAGTCACCAGAGAAACCCGGAAGTGAGACGCCATCCTGCTTGACCGTTTTATGGTTGTGGTTTCTGGGACATTAAGGACGTCTTTAATAAAGGTAATATGTTGTAAAATGCAGCAGGCGGTGTGAAATACCATGCGATGGACATTTAAAGTAATTAGTGACCGAATTCTGTGGACTGCTGCTCACTGACGTGTTTGTATTTGTTGAATGTTAATAGAGCGTTAGTCCGTGTTGAAGGCCGAGAGCATGGCGTAGCGCCCTGCCGCCATGTTGTTTTGTGCTCCTGGACAGACGCACGTTCGTACCAGCGCCACACGGTTACTGTGACATGGAAGGTAAAGTTGTTTCCTGTGACTCTGTGGGTGGTTTGTGTTCCAGGGAGGAGCTGTTAGAGACATCGTTCTGCCCAGAGAGGTTTTCACTCGATGCTTCGGCTCAGTAAGGCAGACTAGAGGAGTCTGGAGATGAGTTCCAGTGCGTAGAGGCGAGTCCTCCACTGGTACTAGTTTGGTTTGGTTTCTGTAAGAATTAGACAACAGCAGGTCTTCTCCTTATTTTATTTCTCTTATTACATTTAAATTGAACACCAATTGTTCTGTTCAGAATAAAGACCCCAACATGATATAGTTCTGTGTCCAGGTCACCAGGCTACATACACAGTACCTGACTAAAATATAGAACCACCCATTTTTAGGGGGTAAATTATTTTTTAGAGTCGCTAAATAAGAATCAAGACTGAATGTTTTTTGTTGTTATACTTTACACTTACCTACACTTTTGTGTTTTCTAAGAAGGTCTTCTTTGAAAGATATCAACATTTTACTTGTCCATTAGTAACTTTTACCTGTTATGTAACAAAAAGTTAAAGTTCCATGTACTTTTATTGTGTGAAGAACCCGGAGAGGGTTATTTGGTTATCTGGTTATCTGGTTATCTGGTTATCTGTGACTTTCTGGAAAACAATCCATTTTTAGGTTAGACTGCGATCGTCACACCTTTTCTGTTACAAACTGACCCGGCCCCCGTCAGAGGAGGGGAAAGTTATGTGGCCCTCACAGGAACAAGTTTAGGGCCCCCTGATCTACATGATCAATATGATCCACATGATCAATATGATCTACATGATCAATATGATCCACATGATCAATATGATCCACATGATCAATATGATCCACATGATCAATATGATCTACATGATCTACATGATTAATATGATCTACATGATCAATATGATCTACATGATCAATATGATCCACATGATCAATATGATCTACATGATCAATATGGTCAACCAATTGAATAATCAATATGATTAACCGACCATTTATCCAACCAGTTAACAAATGAACCAATTAACCAACCAATCAATCGATCAACCAACCAATCAACTCCCCCACCTGCTGTAACTGTGAGTGGAGATGTTGAGTGTTGGAGACCAGTGATCAGTATGTCCAGGTGCTGGTACCTGTATGAAGCTGAACTCCCTCCAGGTGAGCGTGCGGTGGACGGAAGGGATGGAGGTGATGGCCAGCAGGGAGAGGAGCCCCAGACTCATCACCCCGAAGGACACGTACATCTCCACCCTCCACACCTCCTCCTCGTTCCATGACTTCTCCACGTTGGCATGGACCTGCCGGCAGTAAGGAGCCACACCTCCGTCAGGTGATGGTGTTCAGTGCTCAGGAGATGGTGATCAGGTACTGACCTGTCAGTAGACGGTGGTACTGACCTACCGGCAGGCGGTGGTACTAACCTGCCAGTAGACGGTGGTACTGACCTGCTGGTCGACGGTGGTACTGACCTGCCAGTAGACGGTGGTACTGACCTGCTGGCTGGCGGTGGTACAGATGTGCCATGAGGCGGTGGTACTGACCTGCCGATAGATGGTGGTACTGACCTGCCGGCAGGCGGTGGTGCTGACCTGTCGGTAGACGGTGGTACTGACCTGCTGGTAGATGGTGGTACTGACCTATCGGCAGGCGGTGGTACTGACCTGCTGGCTGGCAGTGGTACATCCGTGCAATGAGGCGGTGGTACTGACCTGCTGGTAGATAGTGGTACTGACCTGCCGGTAGGCAGTGGTACTGACCTGCCAGTAGATGGAAGTACTGACCTATCGGAAGGCGGTGGTACTGACCTACCGCTAGGCGGTGGTACTGACCTGCTGGCTGGCAGTGGTACTGACCTACCGACAGGTGGTGGTACTGACCTGCCGATAGATGGTGGTACTGACCTGCTGGCTGGCAATGGTACTGACCTGCTGGCAGGCGGTGGTACTGACCTACCGGCAGGCGGTGGTCCTGACCTGCTGGTAGATGGTGGTACTGACCTGCTGGTAGGCGGTGGTACTGACCTACCAGCAGGCGGTTGTACTGACCTGCTGGTAGATGGTGATACTGACCTGCCGGTAGGCAGTGATACTGACCCGCCGCCAGGCGGTGGTACTGACCTGCTGGTAGGCGCTGTTGAGCAGCAGGAAGCGCTCGGCCCTCCGCAAAGGGATGCTCAGGCTGTAGACGACGTGCACGGCGGCCAGGAAGAAGCTGAGCAGGCCCAGCTGCTTGCGGCTCTGCAGCCAGCCGTCCATCCAGGGGGGGAAGTGCCGATACTTGGTTCCGTAGTAGAGCTGGTGGGCGGCGGCCAGCTGCCCCCCCAGGTACACCAGCGCCAGCAGAGTGACGGCCACCGGGGGCAGCGTGCGGTTTACCAGCTCCATGGGGATCTTGTAGAAGTCGCTCTGCCTGAACTTCACGTAGGGGTGGAGCACGTCTCGTACGAAGGAGTAGGCGAAGAAGAAGATGGACAGGGCCACCGCTGCCAGAACCGGGCCCCTCCAGCCCGGGAATAGCTGGACCGCCCGCCTCTCCAGGTCCCTCGACCACGACAGACCCCCAACATCCACCGGACTGAAGTCCAGCTGGCGAGCCAACTCCATGACCTGCTGGCGAGCCTCCATGGAGTCACTGCAGATAAACACCTGGGGGGGGGGGGGGGGGGGGGTTGTTAGGTTCAGGGTCAGGGTCAGAGTCAGGGTCAGGGTCAGGGTCAGACCAGTACCTGGGTGCTGGCGTCTTGGGGCCAGGTCTGCTGGAGGGTCCAGGCTGAGACCAGGTTGAAGCCTTTGACCACCAGGGAGTCCGGCAGCAGGGAGGCCAGAAACTCTGCGTTGGAGTCTGGGTACTGGTCCAGCCTGCGGTTGTTACTGACGTCTACCAGGACCTTTCCTGAGGAGACAGAGACCGGAGACCGCCTGGTCAGACTGGTCTTCCAGGGTCTACCTGGAGGAGTTTACAAGCCCCTGTTACTGTGATGACCTCCGTCACCACCACCTGTTACTGTGACGACCTCCGTCACCACCACCTGTTATTGTGACAACCTCTGTCACCACCTGTTACTGTGACAACCTCCGTCACCACCACCTGTTATTGTGACAACCTCTGTCACCACCTGTTACTGTGACAACCTCCGTCACCACCACCTGTTACTGTGACGACCTCCGTCACCACCTGTTACTGTGACGATCTCTGTCACCACCTGTTACTGTGACAACCCCCGTCACCACCACCTGTTACTGTGACAACCTCCATCACCACCACTGTTACTGTGACAACCTCCGTCACCACCACCTGTTACTGTGACGACCTCCGTCACCACCTGTTACTGTGACGATCTCTGTCACCACCTGTTACTGTGACAACCCCCGTCACCACCACCTGTTACTGTGACAACCTCCATCACCACCACCTGTTACTGTGACAACCTCCGTCACCACCACCTGTTACTGTGACGACCTCCGTCACCACCTGTTACTGTGACGATCTCTGTCACCACCTGTTACTGTGACAACCCCCGTCACCACCACCTGTTACTGTGAAAACCTCCGTCACCACTCCCTGTTACTGTGATGATCTCTGTCACCACCTGTTACTATGACAACCTCCGTCACCACCACCTGTTACTGTGACAACCTCCGTCACCACTCCCTGTTACTGTGACGATCTCTGTCACCACCTGTTACTGTGACAACCTCTGTCACCACCTGTTACTGTGACAAACTCCATCACCACCACCTGTTGCTGTGAAGACCTCCGTCACCACCACCTGTTACTGTGACAACCTCTGTAACCACCTGTTACTGTGACAACCTCCGTCACCACCTATTACTCTGACAACCTCCATCACCACCACCTGTTACTGTGACAACCTCTGTCACCACCACCTGTTACTGTGACAACCTCTGTCACCACCTGCTACTCTGACAACCTCCGTCACCACCACCTGTTACCGTGACAACCTCCGTCACCGCCACCTGTTACTGTGACAACCTCTGTCACCACCTGTTACTCTGCCAACCTCCGTCACCACCACCTGTTACTGTGACGACCTCTGTCTCCACCTGTTACTGTGACGACCTCTGTGTTGCCCCAGTTACTGCTGCTCCACGACCTGCTGCTCTAGGACCTGCTCTGGTTAAACCTGAGGGAGCCACGTACCTTCCAGCAGGTGCTTGAGGTCCCACAGGAAGGAGTAGTTCTCGCGGCGGATGGCAAGGAACACGATGTGAGCTTTGCTCACAGCGTCCTCGTGGTGCGTCACGTCCACCACGTGAGGGAAGGCGTGGGCGGCCATCTTGGGCTGGCGGCTGCCCACCACCACATGGAAGCCACAGCGCAGCAGGCGCACCGTCAGGCACTTGGAGAAGTCGCCCGAGCCCAGGATGGCCACGGTGCGCCGCCCCGGTGAGCGGGATGGTCCCGCCCCCATGGCACCGTTCTTCAGGCCATTGAGCAGCAGACAGGGTGGAGCAGGGTGGAGGTGGTGGGCGGAGGAGGTGGAGAGGTACAGGTGGCTCCTGCTGCTGCCCATCAGAGAGAACGAGTCCATCCTTCTTCTGCTTCTGGTTCAGGGTCTATGAGAACCATGAAGAAACAACCAAACCATGAAGAAACAATCAAAGAGGCCATGATTGGACCAGAGGCCATGATTGGTCCAGAGGCCATGATTGGACCAGAGGCCATGATTGGTCCAGAGGCCATGATTGGTCCAGAAGCAATGATTGGACCAGAGGCCATGATTGGTCCAGAGGCCATGATTGGTCCAGAAGCCATGATTGGTCCAGAGGCCATGATTGGACCAGAGGCTGTGATTGGACCAGAGGCTGTGATTGGTCCAGGGGCCATGATTGGTCCAGAAGCCATGATTGGACCAGAGGCCATGATTGGTCCAGGGGCCATGATTGGACCCGAGGCCGTGATTGGTCCAGGGGCCATGATTGGTCCAGAAGCCATGATTGGACCAGAGGCCATGATTGGTCCCGGGGCCATGATTGGACCAGAGGCTGTGATTGGACCAGAGGCTGTGATTGGTCCAGAGGCTGCGATTGGTCCAGAGGCTGTGATTGGACCAGAGGCTGTGATTGGTCCAGAGGCCGTGATTGGACTAGAGGCCGTGATTGGACCAGAGGCTGTGATTGGTCCAGAGGCCGTGATTGGACTAGAGGCTGTGATTGGTCCAGAGGCCGTGATTGGACTAGAGGCCGTGATTGGACTAGAGGCCGTGATTGGACCAGAGGCTGTGATTGGACCAGAGGCCGTGATTGAACCAGAGGCCATGATTGGACCAGAGGCAGTGATTGGACCGACCCCGAGGGGTCAGAGTCCAGAGTGTGAGGTTTCATTTGAAGTGATTTTGGTGATTTTAAGTAATCTTATGTGATCTTAGTGATTAGTGATTTCTTACTGATTTCACTGCTGTTTCTGAAATGTTTTAAATTGTTGCTTTTAGTTTATATTGTTATTTTTAGCACATTGAGATTCACAAATGTAAAGTGCAATACAAATAAAGTGCATTATTCTGATTATTCTGATTATTCTGATTATTATTACGAGTATTAACCTTGAGCTGCTTGCTGATACCGAGTACTGACACCAGTACTCTATTAAATATATTACATATCGTAAAGTCAAACAATGACTGCGATGTGTCGTTAACCACTAAGCCTCTGGATGATGTAACAGTGTGTGTGTGTGTGTGTGTGTGTGTGTGTGTGTGTGTGTGTGTGTGTGTGTGTGTGTGTGTGTGGTAACGGTTTAGCCTGTTACTGACGTCCTGTGTGTGAGAGACAGACCGTGACCTTCAGTCTGCAGAACTCTGAAGGACGTGTGTGTGTGTGTGTGTGTGTGTGTGTGTGTGTGTGTGTGTGTGTGTGTGTGTGTGTGTGTGTGTGTGTGTGTGTGTGTGTGTGTGTGTGTGTTTGCACCTGTAGCACAGCCCCTGCCAATAACATTGAAAAACGGTCGGCAACACATTCTCGCACACGCACACACACACACACACACACACACACACACACACACACACACACACACACACACACACACACACACGCTCCATGACAGTGCGTGTACTGACCTGTCGTCCAACATGTGTGTGAAGGATGCTGCTCAGTCTAGCTGCTCTCCATCTTCTAGCTGCCCGTCCTCCTCCTCCTCATCATCATCATCCCCCTCCTTCTCTTCATCATCATCTTCCTCCTGCTCCCCGTCTGCAGGCGGGCTGCGTTCACGGTCCTCACAGGAAGCTGGGACACAACAATTTTCTCTTAAAGGAACACACCCCGGAAAAATCTGAGATTATCTTTAATGATGACACTTTAATGCCTGACAACTCGATCCTCTGTCTGTGAACACTCTGATCCACTGTCTGTGAACAATGATCCTCTGTCTGTAAACACTCTGATCCTCTGTCTGTAAACACTCTGATCCTCTGTCTGTGAACAATGATCCTCTGTCTGTAAACACTCTGATCCTCTGTCTGTGAACAATGATCCTCTGTCTGTAAACACTCTGATCCTCTGTCTGTGAACAATGATCCTCTGTCTGTAAACACTCTGATCCTCTGTCTGTAAACACTCTGATCCTCTGTCTGTGAACAATGATCCTCTGTCTGTAAACACTCTGATCCTCTGTCTGTAAACACTCTGATCCTCTGTCTGTGAACAATGATCCTCTGTCTGTAAACACTCTGATCCTCTGTCTGTGAACAATGATCCTCTGTCTGTAAACACTCTGATCCTCTGTCTGTGAACAATGATCCACCACATCACCACATCCCTGTGATTATCAGTGGTACTGTCACTACACAGCAGTCACACAGGAGCAGGGCTCACCAGGGAGTGAACCCCTGTCACCTGCTGCAGCGCCCCCTACTGAGTGTTCTGTAGAAATGGCTCTGCTCAATGCACGCTCCTTTACCAAGAAAACTTTTCTTCTTCAGGACCTGTTCATGAGGGAAAACTTGGACTTCTTCTTCCTCACTGAAACTTGGCAGAGGTCTTCTGAATATACTGCTTTAAATGAACTCTGCTGCTCAGCCCCGCCCCTCAGTCTGCAGCCCCGCCCACCAGACTGCAGCCCCGCCCCTCAGCCTGCAGCCCCGCCTATCAGTCTGCAGCCCCGCCCCTCAGTCTGCAGCCTCGCCCATCCGACTGCAGCCACCCCCTCAAGGCCCCATCATCCTCCATAAGAACAACACCAAAGTCCAGCAGTTCAGGTCCTGCTGAACAAAATGACGTAATTTCCTTCGGCCAGCTCCTTCTGGCTGAAGACATTAGTTTGGGCTGTTCCAACCGTCCTGGCCGAACTATGTAGGAGCTGCTCTGCCGAAACTTCTGCTCTGCCGTGCTGCTCATGTGTTCCAGTTCACTCATGACTATCAGTCATATTTAGCTTGTAACATCGCTACTGTACGAGCACCGCAGCTCAATAAAATGTCACAGTGCAGGCTTACGTGATGCACCTGAACGCATCACGAACAGCTGTCAGCTCCTGTAGTTAGAACCAGAGCAACATGGCGCTCTGACAGACTCTCTTTTATTACTGGAACAGTTCAGAGAAATGTGTTTCTGAAAGCACTGGAGGACAGAAATAAACTGCAGTTGAAAAGTTTAAACGCCGCATTACAGAGGTGTGGCTGTTGCGAGGGGGCGTGGTCTGCTGTGAGGGGGCGTGGCGTGCGAGTTCTGCAGCTTCTTGTATAGGATAGAGTATGAACTGTCCTAGCTGATGTCACTGCTGACTTTACTTCTTTTTCCTATGGGTTCAAAAATGGAGGATGCAGGGGCCTTCAGTCTGCAGCTCCGCCCCTCCGACTGCAGCTCCACCCCTCAGACTTCAGCTCCGCCCCTCAGTCTGCAGCCCCGCCCATAAGACTGCAGCTCCACCCCTCAGACTTCAGCCCCGCCCATCAGACTGCAGCTACATCAGCACACCAAGGCTCTCAGGCCGCGCTGGAGGTCTTGCTGTGGTTTTTAAAAGACATTTTGACAGCCGGTCGGTCGGCACAGAGACTTCCCCTCCTCTGAACTCACAGTAACCAAAGTTGGCCGTGTTTACCCTTTGTACAGTATTTTAATCTGGCGTTTAGAGTTTTTAATCTTCACTTATAATGTTTGAAAAGGTTTTAATTATTGGGGATTTTAATTTTCAGTGATGTTACCTCTCAGGTTGCTCAGGTCATGGACTCACTATGGAAAACATTGGCCTTGAGGATTTACTGCTCACTGATCATAAATGTGTCCTTTTTGGAATTCCCTGTATTCTGGACACCACCGGCTAAACAACACCGCTAACCACCGGCTAAACAACACCGCTAACCACAGCGGAACAACACCGCTAACCACCAGCTAAACAACACCGCTAACCACCGGCTAAACAACACCGCTAACCACCGGCTAAACAACACTGCTAACCACCAGCGGAACAACACCGCTAACCACCAGCGGAACAACACCACTAACCACAGCGGAACAACACCGCTATCCACAGCGGAACAACACCGCTAACCACAGCGGAACAACACCGCTAACCACAGCGGAACAACACCACTAACCACAGCGGAACAACACCGCTAACCACCAGCGGAACAACACCGCTATCCACAGCGGAACAACACCGCTAACCACAGCGGAACAACACCGCTAACCACAGCGGAACAACACCACTAACCACAGCGGAACAACACCGCTAACCACAGCGGAACAACACCGCTAACCACAGCGGAACAACACCACTAACCACAGCGGAACAACACCGCTAACCACAGCGGAACAACACCACTAACCACCAGCGGAACAACACCACTAACCACAGCGGAACAACACCGCTAACCACAGCGGAACAACACCGCTAACCACCAGCGGAACAACACCGCTAACCACAGCGGAACAACACCGCTAACCACAGCGGAACACCACTGGCGAAACAACACCGCTAACCACAGCGGAACACCACTGGCGAAACAACACCGCTAACCACGGAGGAACAACACTGCTAACCATTGGCAGAACAACACCGCTAACCACCGGCTAAACAACACCGCTAACCACAGCGGAACACCACCGCTAACCACCAGCGGAACAACACCGCTAACCACAGCGGAACAACACCACTAACCACCAGCTAAACAACACCGCTAACCACCGGCTAAACAACACCGCTAACCACAGCGGAACAACACCGCTAACCACCAGCGGAACAACACCGCTAACCACAGCGGAACAACACCGCTAACCACCAGCGGAACAACACCGCTAACCACCAGCGGAACAACACCGCTAACCACAGCGGAACAACACCGCTAACCACCAGCGGAACAACACCGCTAACCACAGCGGAACACCACTGGCGAAACAACACCGCTAACCACGGAGGAACAACACTGCTAACCATTGGCGGAACAACACCGCTAACCACGGAGGAACAACACCACTAACCACAGCGGAACAACACCGCTAACCACCAGCGGAACAACACCGCTAACCACAGCGGAACAACACCGCTAACCACCAGCGGAACAACACCGCTAACCACCAGCGGAACAACACGGCTAACCACAGCGGAACAACACCGCTAACCACCAGCGGAACAACACCGCTAACCACAGCGGAACAACACCGCTAACCACCAGCGGAACAACACCGCTAACCACAGCGGAACAACACCGCTAACCACCAGCGGAACAACACCGCTAACCACAGCGGAACAACACCGCTATCCACAGCGGAACAACACCGCTAACCACAGCGGAACAACACCGCTAACCACAGCGGAACAACACCGCTAACCACAGCGGAACAACACCGCTAACCACCAGCGGAACAACACCGCTAACCACAGCGGAACAACACCGCTAACCACCAGCGGAACAACACCGCTAACCACAGCGGAACAACACCGCTAACCACAGCGGAACACCACTGGCGAAACAACACCGCTAACCATGGAGGAACAACACCGCTAACCACAGCGGAACACCACTGGCGAAACAACACCGCTAACCACAGCGGAACACCACTGGCAGAACAACACCGCTAACCACAGCGGAACACCACCGCTAACCACCAGCGGAACAACACCGCTAACCACAGCGGAACAACACCACTAACCACCAGCGGAACAACACCGCTAACCACAGCGGAACAACACCGCTAACCACCAGCGGAACAACACCGCTAACCACCAGCGGAACAACACCGCTAACCACAGCGGAACAACACCGCTAACCACCAGCGGAACAACACCGCTAACCATGGAGGAACAACACTGCTAACCATTGGCGGAACAACACCGCTAACCACCAGCGGAACAACACCGCTAACCACCAGCGGAACAACACCACTAACCACAGCGGAACAACACCGCTAACCACAGCGGAACAACACCACTAACCACAGCGGAACAACACCGCTAACCACAGCGGAACAACACCACTAACCACAGCGGAACAACACCGCTAACCACAGCGGAACAACACCACTAACCACAGCGGAACAACACTGGCGAAACAACACCGCTAACCACGGAGGAACAACACCGCTAACCATTGGCGGAACAACACCGCTAACCACAGCGGAACAACACCGCTAACCACAGCGGAACAACACCACTAACCACAGCGGAACAACACTGGCGAAACAACACCGCTAACCACGGAGGAACAACACTGCTAACCACGGAGGAACAACACTGCTAACCATTGGCAGAACAACACCGCTAACCACGGCGAAACAACACTGCTAACCATTGGCAGAACAACACCGCTAACCACGGCGAAACAACACTGCTAACCATTGGCAGAACAACACCACTAACCACAGCGGAACAACACCGCTAACCACAGCGGAACAACACCACTAACCACAGCGGAACAACACCACTAACCACAGCGGAACAACACCGCTAACCACAGCGGAACAACACCACTAACCACAGCGGAACAACACCGCTAACCACAGCGGAACAACACTGGCGAAACAACACCGCTAACCACGGAGGAACAACACCGCTAACCATTGGCGGAACAACACCGCTAACCACAGCGGAACAACACCGCTAACCACAGCGGAACAACACCACTAACCACAGCGGAACAACACCGCTAACCACGGAGGAACAACACTGCTAACCATTGGCAGAACAACACCGCTAACCACGGCGAAACAACACCGCTAATCCTCTTCTGCTTCGTTGTATTTTAACGGCGGTAGGCAACCATTAAAAGAAGCATTACCGCCCCCTGTTGTTCCGGAGTGTGATCAGAGAGTAATCACTATGTCCTGTTTGTGAACCAGTTTGTAGGAGGGATGTGATTAAAGGTTCTGGACAGTGAACAACACTATTAGTTGTAAATTGGTGAACTCTTTCCTTTCTCACTTCAGCTTCCAGAACTGTCCTTCCTTCATTATACTTTATAATTTAATAAAACACGTACCACTGTCTCCTCAGTGAGACATCGTTCACATGTCTGGTGTTTCCCTATTAAACGTAGTGTTCTGTTAGTGTACCCCAACAGAATTCTCTTACAGACTGTTTGTTCTTGTTCATTAGTTTAAATAAAAACCTTCCCGGTGTTCTGCTCTCCTTCTGCCCGCCACTCTCCCATGATCTCAATCCATATCTGAGATTTCCCCTTGTCTTTCCCAAGCAGCAGCTTAACATCAATATTACTTCTTACCAAAGTTTGTTGATCCAACTTATCTGCTGCCTCATTCCCCATCAGACCCACATGTCCTGGAACCCACAGAGAAGCAATATGCACCCCACGTTGAACAAGTACTCAGTATACTAACAATACTTCAACCAGAATGTCTTGTCTTGAAGAGTTAAAAAGCTTTAGGCTTTGAAGGAGTGAAACAGAGTCTGAGCATATCAGAACATCAGTATGTTGAGTTTCAGCTCGCCACTGTAAAGCTCCTGAGATAGACATCAATTCCACAGTATAAACAGATAGATAGTCTGCAGCTCTGGATCCCTCTGGATCCCTCTGGATCCCTCTGGATCCCCTCTCTCTGGAACAACAACAGCACAACCTGAGGACTGCCTGTCTGGATCTTTAGATCCATCCGTATAAATATTTATACATTCAGAATATAACGCCTCAACACTGTGGAGTCTTCTGTTGAAGGTAATGTCTATAAACTGTAGTATTAATATTCAGCACTGTGGAGGATTCTGTTGAAGGTAATGTCTATAAACTGTAGTATTAATATTCAGCACTGTGGAGGATTCTGTTGAAGGTAATGTCTATAAACTGTAGTATTAATATTCAGCACTGTGGAGGATTCTGTTGAAGGTAATGTCTATAAACTGTAGTATTAATATTCAACACTGTGGAGGATTCTGTCTGAAGGTAATGTCTATAAACTGTAGTATTAATATTCAGCACTGTGTTGTATATGATGGTCATGAGTGTTTGGTGTCAGTTATTGGTTTGTTGATGCGTGTTAAAGTATTTCAGAGGTATTTTGTACATTTTAATGTGGATTTGATTCCTGGTGAAGTCACACTGGTTTATTTTTTCCATTGACGTTCATGTGACTTCCAGACAAGACGTCCATCTAACGTCCAGGAAATTCATACAAAAAACCTAAATTGTGATTTTTTGTTTTGGCGCAGTGGGGTATGCTTTTCGAGTCATCGCCCGGAGGCCATGTTTCCATGTACCCAGGTATTTGAGAAAACTGTGATATTTCTCCACGTTTGGGCTCATTTACACGTCAACCAGCTCCGACTCACCACAAACAATGATTCCTGAAAACTCCTGCCACAGTGGAGCTCTGGAGAAACACTAAAGGGTGGAGATTTACCTCACAATTCGTGATGTCCTGTTTTTTTCCAAGATTCTAATTGGCCATCACGGTTTCTTTCTTCTCGTTACACTGCCCCCTACAGGTCTGGCTGCTCATAACAGCTCTGAACCAGGTGCACATGTGGGTCTGTGTAAATAAAGATTTTTTTTAATGTGGAGGGGAAATGTCCATTTTTGTAAAAACAGAGATACGTGTAAACATGGCCTAAGACATCCCCCCCCCGTATATTAGACATAATAAAGAGTAGACGCCGCATCAACCGCTACCACCTTTTGGCGCTGGGGAGCGGTGGCGCCGCCATCTTTGCCCAGTCGTCTGCTCCGCTGAGTCTAATCTGTCATGACTTTAATCAATCATAACTCTCTGAATACTGATTTAATCAATCATAACTCTCTGAATACTGATTTAATCAATCATAAACGTACAGACACACGTACAAACCTCATGTGTAATTAACATGCCTGAAAAGCAGCAGGAAGAAGTAAAACTTATCAAATACTCTATAGTTCTACTTTATGAAAATCTTTCTGTGTTAGAATTTGATAGTATTATACACACACACACACACACACTGAAGGACGAGAGAAAGACGAAGACGTCCTGACCCAAAACAAATCTGATCTCCATTCAGATTCCCTCAGACGTCCAGACGCTGAAGGCTGGACTGTCTTTCTATTTCTCCTGGAGGTGGACGTTAGAACGGAGGCTCTGTCCTTCCCCATGTCTCCTCACACCTGACCAGGACTATCAAGGCCGTCTCATGACATCAGACACTGGACTGACACTGGAGAGAGAAGCAACAGTTCTGCTTAACCACCTTCACCACCCTCCCCCATCGGCTGTACCCCATACTCCACACGGTGCTCTGGTGTCTTGGATTCTCTGCTGCTGCAGTTTGTGTTTACGGACTTGATGACCGGACCAAGATGGCCGCCGTATTTTCTGCTTCGCGGCAGCAATGCGGCATCTACTCTTTATTATGTCTATGGTTCGCACACTGGTTGGACTCTGCCCATAAACACTGGCTCCACCTCTCTGGATGCTCTGGACGCCTCTACTCTACCGCCCCCTCCTCCTCCCTAAGGGGTCGAGGGGTCCGTCATGTCGCTGCTGCTCGGCGCGCTGTTGGCGGTGTGTTTAGCAAGTCTGCTGCTGGTTCTCCGGGTGTGCTCGGTGGTACGGACCGGGACGAAGCGGCGGCCGGGATCCGGAGGGGTGGTGTCTGTCCTGGTGGTAGCAGGGTCAGGTACGTAGCACCGAGCTGCACGGAGCTCACTCCTCCGTAAAGCCTCACACAGCGAAGTTTAAACCCCGAGCGTCAAAATATAATGTGACTTTATGATGTGTTTCACGATACAACCACACTTTATGAGGGTTTGATAAGTTTAAATCTCTCTATAGCTTCCTTAGCCTTCAGGCTAAAATCATGGACTGCACCAACTCATGCTAGCAGAGGGGAGTCGGGCTTCTCACCGCACAATTTAAATCTGCAGCCTCACTCAGCATGATGTTTTGGG
Organism: Lipophrys pholis; assembly: GCF_963383615.2. Taxonomy (NCBI): domain Eukaryota; kingdom Metazoa; phylum Chordata; class Actinopteri; order Blenniiformes; family Blenniidae; genus Lipophrys; species Lipophrys pholis. Next base: position 24,435,194 of record NC_137648.1, on the reverse strand, counting down.
ACAATATTACCATACTTTACGAGGGGTTTTGTGGGGTCTGAATTGTTTTAGATGTTTAAGCAACTATTTCAGTTTAGCCTCGACGGTTAATAGCACAATACAGCCTGTGGGACAGTACCAAGTCTAACCAGGAGAGGGGGGGTCAGTCTGTCCAGGCAAGAAATGACTGAGGATCAGAGTTCGTCCGAAAAGTCCTTCCTATCTCCTTCACTATCGACTTTACCTTAACCCCGTGGATGACGTCACCGGGTTAAGAAAATGTGTTAGGAGGCTTCCTATATGAGTTAGTGAAACATAGACATAAACACTAGACGCCGCGCAGCCTGTCGCCGCCCACCGCTCCGATACGTCAGAGCGGCCGCCATCTTGAGAGGGGCAAGTCTGCCCCGTCAGCCTAAACAAGTCTGTGTGACAGCGACGTGTTTTCTGAAGAAAACCACGCAAATATACATTTACATGACTGAAGAATCATTGCTTTCATTTTTAATTTATTATGTTAAAAATCATTTCATTTATTTATTTATTTATTTATTTAATGTAGCATACTTATAGAAAGTCTAGAGAGGACATGGAAGCAGTTTGCAGACGGGACATTGGGACGCTGTCCTCTCCTTTTAGAGCAGCATGATGGAGCCATGACAACAATATGGAAAGTCTTTATTTACACACAATGGGACATTTATGGACAATGAACATGTACATTATAAAGTTATTACTTTCTTGTGGAACAAATCTAGATTCTTTTGAACATATTTACACACAATAACATATTTACCTGTTATACTTCATTTATTTTTACATAGTTACCTTTAATATTACATAGAAAATACTAGTTAGATATTTACCTATTCCATATTTATTTATTGTGACACATTTATCTATTATTCCATATTATATGACATATTCTCTTCCAGCTCTTCAGTTATTAGATGTTTCCCTCTCAGTTCCTCCAGAAGACCCCCCACTGTGCTCTTTGCCCTCCGTTCTCCATCTCTTCATTCCTCTCCTCTCTTCTCAGACTCTCCACCTCGGCCATGGCTTCACTGAGTCTGGCTGTCAGAGCATCAGGACATGTGGGCAGTGATAGGAGAGGTCCTAGTGAGGACCAGATGGACCTGTTCAGAGTCCTGTGTTATCACATTCATTCACTGCTTGTTCAACGTGCAACCAGTTGATCTGCTCTCCTAATCAATATATATAATAATACTGTCTGTGTACATGTCAGTATGTCTAACAGGAGTGAGGGGTGACATGTTGCTCAGCTGTTTGAGCACAGCCAGACAGAACTTCCTACTGGGATCAGGCTGAGGTTCTCCTGCTGGAACAGGCTGGGAACAGAACACTGACTGGTTCTGAGACACTCATTTCTTTTGAAATGTAATCTTCTACACACTGTAACTAAAATAGCCTCCGTCAGATGAACCCAATAGATGTTGATATTGTTGTTGTTGTTTGAGGGCGAGCTTCAGCCAGGGACTAGAGAGAACCACGGCTCCAGCTCATCTATGTCCAAGTTAATGTTATCTGAGCTAAACACAATGACAACAACAATAAATATGTTTGTCCTCCCTGTGGAAGATAATCCCACGCTGTCCATTGTCCTGACTTTGTCTGTTTGTACAACCAAAAGCAGAACAGTGATGCGGTATCGTTGCTGAAGTCCTGAATGCCCCTCCCAAGATGGTGGACGCACTGACGTATGTTCCTGTCAGTTAGTGAGGCGTCTAGTGTGTTTATGTCTATGTAGTGAAAGGTGTTAGGAAGCTTCCTAAAGGAGTTAGGAGGCTTCCTAAAGGAGTTAGGAGGCTTCCTAAAGGAGTTAGTGAAAGGTGTTAGGAGGCTTCCTAAAGGAGTTAGTGAAAGGTGTTAGGAGGCTTCCTAAAGGAGTTAGTGAAAGGTGTTAGGAGGCTTCCTAAAGGAGTTAAGGAAAGGTGTTAGGAGGCTTCCTAAAGGAGTTAAGGAAAGGTGTTAGGAGGCTTCCTAAAGGAGTTAAGGAAAGGTGTTAGGAGACTTCCTAAAGGAGTTAGTGAAAGGTGTTAGGAGACTTCCTAAAGGAGTTAAGGAAAGGTGTTAGGAGACTTCCTAAAGGAGTTAAGGAAAGGTGTTAGGAGGCTTCCTAAAGGAGTTAAGGAAAGGTGTTAGGAGACTTCCTAAAGGAGTTAGTGAAAGGTGTTAGGAGACTTCCTAAAGGAGTTAAGGAAAGGTGTTAGGAGACTTCCTAAAGGAGTTAAGGAAAGGTGTTAGGAGGCTTCCTAAAGGAGTTAAGGAAAGGTGTTAGGAGACTTCCTAAAGGAGTTAGTGAAAGGTGTTAGGAGACTTCCTAAAGGGGTTAAGGAAAGGTGTTAGGAGGCTTCCTAAAGGAGTTAAGGAAAGGTGTTAGGAGACTTCCTAAAGGAGTTAGTGAAAGGTGTTAGGAGACTTCCTAAAGGAGTTAAGGAAAGGTGTTAGGAGACTTCCTAAAGGAGTTAGTGAAAGGTGTTAGGAGACTTCCTAAAGGAGTTAAGGAAAGGTGTTAGGAGGCTTCCTAAAGGAGTTAAGGAAAGGTGTTAGGAGACTTCCTAAAGGAGTTAAGGAAAGGTGTTAGGAGACTTCCTAAAGGAGTTAGTAAAGGAGATCACGGTGGTGAGGCAGTCAGACTCAGAAGCGTAGAGGCATGAAGATGTGGAGTGGTAGAGGTATAGAGGCGTGGAGGGGTAGAGGCATGGAGCGGTAGAGGTATAGAGGCGTGGAGGGGTAGAGGCGTGGAGTGGTAGAGGTATAGAGGTGTGGAGCGGTAGAGGTGTGGAGATGTGGAGTGGTAGAAGCGTAGAGGCATGAAGATGTGGAGCGGTAGAGGCACGGCGATGTGGCGCGGTAGAGGCGTGGCGATGTGGAGTGGTAGAAGCGTAGAGACATGTCGATGTGGAGCGGTAGAGACATGGCGATGTGGAGCGGTAGAGGCGTGGAGGCATGAAGATGTGGAGCGGTAGAGGCGTGGCGATGTGGAGTGGTAGAAGCGTAGAGACATGGCGATGTGGAGTGGTAGAAGCGTAGAGGCATGAAGATGTGGAGCGGTAGAGGCGTGGCGATGTGGAGTGGTAGAATCGTGGAGGCATGAAGATGTGGAGCAGTAGAGGCGTGGAGGTATGGAGATGTGGAGCGGTAGAGGCATGGAGATGTGGAGTGGTAGAATCGTGGAGGCATGAAGATGTGGAGCAGTAGAGGCGTGGAGGTATGGAGATGTGGAGCGGTAGAGGCGTGGAGATGTGGAGCGGTAGATGCGTGGAGCGATAGAGGTATAGAGGCGTGGGGACGTGGAGCTGTAGAGGCGTGGAGCGGTAGAGGCGTGGAGATGTGGAGTGGTTGAAGCGTAGAGGAGTGGAGATGTGGAGCGGTAGAGGTGTGGAGATGTAGAGCAGTAGAGGCATGGAGCGGTAGAGGCGTGGAGATGTGGAGCGGTAGATGCGTGGAGCGATAGAGGTATAGAGGCGTGGGGACGTGGAGCGGTAGAGGCGTGGAGATGTGGAGCGGTAGAGGTATAGAGGCGTGGAGCGGTAGAGGTATAGAGGCGTGGAGTGGTAGAAGCGTGAAATGTGGAGCATGAAGATGTGGAGTGGTAGAGGTATAGAGGCGTGGAGCGGTAGAGGTATAGAGGCGTGGAGCGGTAGAGGTGTGGAGCGGTAGAGGTGTGGAGTGGTAGAGGCGTGGAGTGGTAGAAGCATGAAATGTGGAGCATGAAGATGTGGAGTGGTAGAGGGGTGGAGCGGTAGAGGTATAGAGGCGTGGAGCGGTAGAGGCGTGAAGTGGTAGAAGCGTAGAGGCATGAAGATGTGGAGCGGTAGAGGGGTGGAGCGGTAGAGGTATAGAGGCGTGGAGCGGTAGAGGCGTGAAGTGGTAGAAGCGTAGAGGCATGAAGATGTGGAGTGGTAGAGGTATAGAGGCGTGGAGGGGTAGAGGCATGGAGCGGTAGAGGTATAGAGGCGTGGAGTGGTAGAGGTATAGAGGTGTGGAGCGGTAGAGGTGTGGAGATGTGGAGTGGTAGAAGCGTAGAGGCATGAAGATGTGGAGCGGTAGAGGCACGGCGATGTGGAGCGGTAGAGGCATGAAGATGTGGAGCGGTAGAGACGGCGGGGGTCCCATGTCCGTCCCCCTTACCCTAACCCGTTAGACCCCGGTGCCCGTACAGCATGACGGGTTGAGTTCTGAGGGCGGGACGGAGGTGTTGCCTCGAGGCGACGGGGCGCACCCTCACCTTTCAGGGTTCCACCCTCACCTTTCAGGGTTCCACCCTCACCTTTCAGGGTTCCACCACATCCGGGCTTTGTTCTGTGAGGTTTGTCTCTTTGTTCTGAGAGGTTTGTCTCTTTGTTCTGAGAGGTTTGTCTCTTTGTTCTGAGAGGTTTGTCTCTTTGTTCTGAGACGAAGATGCTGAATGGTTTTCAGGAGGACACACCACCGAGATCCTGCGGCTGATGGACAGCCTGTCTGCTGCGTACACGCCTCGACACTACGTCATCGCCCACAGCGACGCCATGAGCAACCACAAGATCTGCTCCTTCGAACGCTCTAGACAGCAGACGCAGTCCAGACCGGAGGTAACACACACACACACACACACACCCCGCACACACACACACACACACACACCCCGCACACACACACACACACACACACACCCCGCACACACACACACACACACACACACACACCCCGCACACCCCGCACACACACACACACACACACCCCGCACACACACACACCCCGCACACACACACACACACACACCCCGCACACACACACACCCCGCACACACACGCACGCACGCACGCACGCACGCACGCACGCACACACACACACACACACACACACACACGCACACAGGTGATGTATTCTCATGCAGAACCAATGAGGATTCACTTCGTTTTATTGATGTAATGTTTAAAAGAGTTTGAATCAGTTTCTTATTGAATCATGATCAGGAAGCGATCAACATGAAGGATCGATCAGATAAATATATATATATATATAGTATATTTAACAGAGATGCTCGTACCGGTACTGGACAGCTGGCCTGTCCATGCAGGGAGCCGTGAGCACCATTCAACAACAACAAATACAACAATAACAACAATAACAACATCTGCAAAGGAACAGAATGGGCCAAATGATGACTGTTAATTAACTGTTAACCTGCCCAAGATTAATGAGATCGACTGAAGTGAGACAGACTGTAAATGATGTTCTGACAAAATATCAAGAGGAAAGAGAGAGTTCATACAACAGCAGCATGCTACATGCTAAAGAGTTTCAGGCTCACACACCAGCGATGCTACATGCTAAAGAGTTTCAGGCTCACACACCAGCCATGCTACATGCTAAAGCGTTTCAGGCTCACACACCAGCGACGCTACATGCTAAAGCGTTTCAGGCTCACACACCAGCGATGCTACTTGCTAAACATGATGAAGTGACTGATCCTCTCATTCCCAGCAGCTCCGGCTACAGTAGCATAGCGTACAGCGCAGAGAGACGCTATGCTACTGTAGACTGTGAGGCTGGTGGAGGTGACGTAGCGTCGACACAGAGGCTGGTGGAAATGATGTTGCATCGACAGAGGCTGGTGAAGGTGATGTAGCGTTGACAGCGACTGGTGGAGGTGACGTAGCATTGACACAGGCTTCTGGAGGTGATGTAGCGTTGACACAGGCTGGTGGATGTGATGTAGCATTGACACAGGCTGGTGGAGGTGACGTAGCGTTGACACAGGCTGGTGGAGGTGAGGTAGTGTTGACACAGGCTGGTGGAGGTGATGTAGCGTTGACACAGGCTGGTGGAGGTGAGGTAGTGTTGACACAGGCTAGTGGATGTGATGTAGCATTGACACAGGCTGGTGGAGGTGACGTAGCGTTGACACAGGCTTCTGGAGGTGATGTTGCGTCGACAGAGAGGCCGGTGGAGGTGATGTAGCGTTGACACAGGCTGGTGGAGGTGAGGTAGTGTTGACACAGGCTGGTGGATGTGATGTAGCATTGACACAGGCTGGTGGAGGTGACGTAGCGTTGACACAGGCTTCTGGAGGTGATGTTGCGTCGACAGAGAGGCCGGTGGAGGTGATGTAGCGTTGACACAGGCTGGTGGATGTGATGTAGCATTGACACAGGCTGGTGGAGGTGACGTAGCGTTGACACAGGCTGGTGGAGGTGAGGTAGTGTTGACACAGGCTGGTGGAGGTGATGTAGCGTTGACACAGGCTGGTGGAGGTGAGGTAGCGTTGACACAGGCTGGTGGAGGTGATGTAGCATCAACACAGAGGCTGGTGAAGGTGATGTAGCGTATGATATCAGTACTCGGTATCAGCAAGTAGTTGGATGTTAGTACTGGTACTTGTACTGGTCCTGTCAGGCAGTATTCTGGTGCCTCCCGGGTGGAGGGGTTGTTGTTCGACTGTCAGGAGGAGGAGGTTTCAAGCAGAGTGGGCCAGCAGGTGGCAGCAGCGCTCCTTCATTTAACAAAACTTCTGAGGTCGAAGTCCAACAGGACAGCAGGCGGCGGCCCCCCAGCTGAGGTCAGAGGTCAACCACTGACCTCTGACCTCCTGCTTTATGAGTCGAGGAGAAGTGACTCACTCTGTGTTCTCCTCAGGTCAACATCTACAGGATCCCCCGCAGCAGGGAGGTGCTGCAGTCCTGGACCTCCTCCATCTTCAGCACCATCAACGCCCTCAGCTTCTCCCTGCCGCTGGTCTTCAGCCTGAGGCCCGACGTGGTGAGACACACACACACACACACACACACACACACACACACACACACACACACACACACACACACACACACACACACACACACACACACACAGACAGTGTGAGCGTTGTCTGAAGGAGAATAAAGTCATTCAGTGGTCCTTCTATGAAGACGACTCCCAGACTAACAGAGATGGTTTGTTAATCTATAAAGTTCCTCCTGGAGCCTGCAATGGTTCCTTAATAACAACAACCCGGGGTTCTTTTCAGCGCTGTAGCCAGGCTGACAAAGCTTTCTGTTCCATCTGCAGTAGAATTTAAAATCCTCCTTAACAAGCAGCTCCGTCGTCTGTTCACGATTCTTACTCCTCTGGACCCGGTTGTTCAAACTTGGTTAACTTTAACCAGGTGTTATCTTGAAGTTAAAGTTAACGCACCTCCGGACCTCCACTAACTGTTTACCAGTGGTTAACTCTCACCATGGCGTTCATGATACCAGTTGAACAAAGGAAGGACAGGGTGGAGGACTGAACTGTGATAGAGTCGATACTGGAATGAAGAGTTACGTCTCTATGGAGCCCTGGAGCGGCTGTAGAGAAAATAAAATAAAAAATATATATATATATAGATATATCTATATATATCTATATATATATATAAGGCATGGGAATTGGATAATAACTAGTAACCTCAGATTACTAACTGGACACAGAGTTACTTTCTCCTTCCCTCGTATTATATGTTCCACCAATGTCGCCTCCAGCCCCTCATAATTGCTGCTCTGGAGCTTTAAGAGCCTCGTTTCCACGGAGCTCATTAGATCTTGGTGTTTTCTAACTAAACCTGTGAAGTCCAGACGAGTTAAACTCTCCTTGGTCCAGAAAGAGAAGATCTCATTCTCATGTCTCCTCTTTAGCAGGAAGAAATGATCCTGGCTCTTATTTTTCACCATTCCAACTTTCCATAGTGACTTTCTGCTCCTTTCACTTTATTTCTGGACGTGTCTGAATCAAAAGCTTCAACATGGAGGAATGGAGGTGTAGAATGATAGAACGCTGCTCTACAGCCGTTTCCATGGTAACCTAGGTAACCACTCTGATTAAAGTTCTCTTTCACATGAAGCCATTAAAAGGCAAATTTTAGCTCTAAAAACTCCAAGTTTCATTTCCAGTAGTTTGTAGTTTGTTTAGTAGTTCCTGAGGAACCAGAAGTCTGGCTTCATTAGAAAGAAGTTCTGTAGAGCGTCTCATAGCGGAGCGCCCCCTGCTGCTCATGCAGACCTCAGCCTGCGGTCAGAACGCCAAACAAGACCTGGAGGTGAAGTTAGTTAGAATGATGTCACCATGAAAAGCCTGAAAAGAACTGGTTCTAGGTTCTAGATCTACCAGCTGACGTAGTGTGACAGCACAACACCGGCTCCACCGTCACTACAATATTACTCCAGGTAATAATCCGTGGCCACAAGTAAAGAATCTCAAAGATTAAATGATCTGGTTCCCACGTTCTTATCATGTTCCTCTCTGGCCACTCAGTCCACTCTCTGGATGGTTCTCTCTAGATGGTTCTCTCTAGATGGTTCTCTCTAGATGGTTCTCTCTGGATGGTTCTCTCTAGATGGTTCTCTCTGGATGGTTCTCTCTGGATGGTTCTCTCTAGATGGTTCTCTCTAGATGGTTCTCTCTAGATGGTTCTCTCTGGATGGTTCTCTCTGGATGGTTCTCTCTGGATGGTTCTCTCTAGATGGTTCTCTCTAGATGGTTCTCTCTGGATGGTTCTCTCTAGATGGTTCTCTCTAGATGGTTCTCTCTGGACAGATTAAAAAAGAAGAGGCACCATGAAGCCTCCGATCATCCAGCTCAGTTTTCATCTTCTACTTTAACATCCTGGTAGTTTATCATGTTTATGGTAGTTTAATAGAGCAGATAAAAACTCTGGCTGCCTCCACCTCAATGTTTAAGACAAAACAGAAGCACAGAGACTTGACAGTGGGCGGAGCCTTGGGCGGAGCCTTGGGCGGAGCCTTGGGCGGAGCCTTGGGCGGAGCGGGACGCTAACCACTGTTGTTAACCTCACAGTTAACTTTGACAGGGACGTTAACTAACGGGATGACTAACCATGTTTTAAACAACACATATTTAACAGTCGGTTAGCTAATGGTGGGTTAAGGATTTAACCAGCGGTTAGAGCTTAACCAGTGGTTAACATAACCCAGTTTTGAACAACTGGACCCTGATACAGAACACTTGGTTCTCAGTGCTGCCCCCTGGAGGTTCCTAGTATTCAGACTGAACTTGTCTCTGTATTCTAAATGTCTCTCCCCCCCCCCCCCCCCCCCCCGGTCCCTGTCTCTGTCTCTCCAGGTTCTGTGTAACGGTCCAGGGACCTGTGTTCCTGTGTGTGTGGCCGGCCTGCTGCTCGGCATTGTGGGATTGAAGAAAGTTGTGATTGTGTATGTGGAAAGTGTTTGCCGGGTGCAGACACTGTCTCTCACAGGGAAGATCCTCTACCTCGTCTCAGACTACTTCCTGGTGCAATGGCCGTCTCTGAGGGACCGATACCCCGGCTCCGTCTACCTGGGCCGGCTGGTCTGAAGACCCTGGTCTACCTGCTCTACCTGGGCCGGCTCGTTGAAGACCCTGGTCTACCTGCTCTACCTGGGCCGGCTGGTCTGAAGACCCTGGTCTACCTGCTCTACCTGGGCCGGCTGGTCTGAAGACCCTGGTCTACCTGCTCTACCTGGGCCGGCTCGTTGAAGACCCTGGTTTACCTGCTCTACCTGGGCCGGCTCGTTGAAGACCCTGGTCTACCTGCTCTACCTGGGCCGGCTCGTTGAAGACCCTGGTCTACCTGCTCTACCTGGGCCGGCTCGTTGAAGACCCTGGTCTACCTGCTCTACCTGGGCCGGCTCGTTGAAGACCCTGGTCTACCTGCTCTACCTGGGCCGGCTCGTTGAAGACCCTGGTCTACCTGGACCAGGTGATGAACACTGGTTGAGCAGCTGGAAGCTCAGACACATTTGTTGAATCAAAGTGATTCTGGCTAAAACCAAAACATGAAGTGTTTCCTGTCAATATCAATAATCAAACATGAATATCAATAAAAGTATCTATCATCTATCTATCAATATCTATCATCTATCTATCCCGTATTGTAGTTTGTCTATGTAGAGCTGCCGTAGTTCATTTGTGTGTGACGTCATTGGCAGGCACAAGCCCCGCCCCGGACAGGTCAGGAGCCTCGTCTATAAAATCCGCTGAAGCAGTAAAGGTCCTGAAAGATACATACACCACTTCCCACCCAAAGTTTGTGTAGGAAAATAGACTTTGTAGGAGAATGTTGGTACCAGTACGACAACTGATTGATAATTAGTGATAGAGGATATAATTTATTGATTATTAGTGATACAGAGGATAGAACTGATTGATTATTAGTGATACAGAGGATAGAACTGATTGATTATCAATTGTGACAAAGTGAGTAACAATCAGTTTAATTCCAGAGTGAACACATAAATAGTGAGGTGACAGTCACAGTGAGTAGAGCTGCAGTGTGGATGTTCCAGTGTTAAAACTGATTCCCGTCCTCTGGAGGACACTGACTGTCTGTCTCCAGTCTCTGGGGACGTCTGTTCTGTTCCAGCTGCTTTTATTAGGATTTACAGTTATAAAGTACAAATATACTAAAGTGTATGAACACAGTAACAAAGTGAGTCTCTGGGAAAGTCTCATGTACAAAACAAACTGCAGTTGAGATGATTTACCAAAGTTTACATGTAAAATAAAGAACTTATAGATTTTATATTGCTGATTCTATTATCATACATACGTAATACAGTTTAGTATATTTGTACATTATGCTGTAAATCCTGATAAAAGTACGGTCATGCGCTCTGGAGCTCTGCTGCTGGAGACAAGACGACCTCCTCCACCTCCTCTTCCATCACCACCTCCACCCCCCTCCTCCTCCACCCCCCCCCTCCTCCTCCACCTCTAGTCACTGAGGATAAAACACAAAGTCCACTGAACCTTTTCAGTCCCTGTTCAAATATTTAATTTAGACATTTAACAGATAAAACTGAACTTTATCGTTCTGCTGTGTCACTACCATGATGTCACTCTCCTCCATGATGTCACTCTCCTCCATGATGTCACTCTCCTCCATGATGTCACTCTCCTCCATGATGTCACTCTCCTCCATGATGTCACTCTCCACCGTGATGTCACTCTCCTCCATGATGTCACTCTCCTCCATGATGTCACTCTCCACCGTGATGTCACGCTCCATGATGTCACTCTCCTCCATGTCACTCTCCTCCATGTCACTCTCCACCATGATGTCACTGTCCACCATGATGTCACTCTCCTCCATGATGTCACTCTCCTTCATGTCACTCTCCACCATGATGTCACTGTCCACCATGATGTCACTCTCCTCCATGATGTCACGCTCCTCCATGTCACTCTCCACCATGATGTCACTCTCCTCCATGATGTCACTCTCCACCATGATGTCACTCTCCTCCATGATGTCACGCTCCATGATGTCACTCTCCTCCATGATGTCACTCTCCTCCATGTCACTCTCCACCATGATGTCACTCTCCTCCATGATGTCACGCTCCTCCATGATGTCACGCTCCTCCATGATGTCACTCCATGATGTCACTCTCCTCCATGATGTCACTCTCCTGCATGATGTCACGCTCCTCCATGATGTCACGCTCCTCCATGATGTCACTCCATGATGTCACTCTCCTCCATGGTGTCACTCTCCTCCATGATGCCACTCTCCTTTGACCTCCATGGTGTCACTCACCTCCATGATGTCACTCTCCTTTGACCTCCATGATGTCACTCTCCACCATGATGTCACTCTCCTCCATGTCACTCTCCACCATGATGTCACTCTCCACCATGATGTCACTCTCCTCCATGATGTCACTCTCCACCATGATGTCACTCTCCATGATGTCACTCTCCTCCATGATGTCACTCTCCTCCATGTCACTCTCCACCATGATGTCACTCTCCTCCATGATGTCACACTCCTCCATGATGTCACTCCATGATGTCACTCTCCTCCATGATGTCACTCTCCTGCATGATGTCACGCTCCTCCATGATGTCACTCCATGATGTCACTCTCCTCCATGGTGTCACTCTCCTCCATGATGTCACTCACCTCCATGATGTCACTCTCCTTTGACCTCCATGATGTCACTCTCCCCCATGATGTCACTCACCTCCATGATGTCACTCTCCTCTGACCTCCATGGTGTCACTCTCCCCCATGATGTCACTCTCCTCCATGATGCCACTCTCCTTTGACCTCCATGATGTCACTCTCCACCATGATGTCACTCACCTCCACCATGTCACTCTCCTTTGACCTCCATGATGTCACTCTCCACCATGATATCACTCTCCTGCATGATGTCACTCTACTCCATGATGCCACTCTCCTCTGACCTCCATGATGTCACTCTCTTCTGACCTCCATGATGGCACTCTCCTCCATGATGTCACTCTCCTCTGACCTCCACCTTCAGATCAGACTCTTCTCCTCCACCTCTACAGTCACTGATCTCTCTCAGACTCTCACACTATTTCCATCAGTGACGACGAGCTGCTGATCACTTGTTTTTTCTTTTATTAATGATTCCACTACCGTGACAGCAGATAAGATCGTCTCCTGACCTCCACCTCCTCCTGACCTCCACCTCCTCCTGACCTCCACTTCATCATGATTGTTTCTCTCTCAGTAAAATTATTTTTCTTTGTCTTTTCTTCCAGGATTTAGCGTCAACCGGCTGATTGAGATGTAAAATACTGACGAGGCCCTTATTGAGCATTGATGGTAGAAAGTGGGCGTGTTGAGGGCGGGGCCTGAACAATAATTTTTAGTAGGAATCCTACCCAGGGGTTAATAGACGAGGCCCCTGGTACCTACACCTGCCGCAGCCCGTGACCGTCTGCTTTTACCGGTTCCACAACAAAGAGCTGCTGGTCCGGGGGCCAGGGTGAAGGTTCCACTGTCACTGATAATAGAACCAAGTCTGGAGTGCCTTTCTTATTTTCCCCTTCTTAATTATTAGTCCAGGGTAATGGTGCTCTTATTTTCTTAAATAAGTATATGATGAAGCGCCTCTGACCTTTAGAGTTGTTTTTATGGCTGGTATCACCAATGTTGGTACCTGGAATGTTAAAGGCTGGAACCATCCTGTTAAAAGGTTCTTACACATGTGAAGCGTCTGGGTTCTAGAAGAGCTTTGATTGAAGAAACATCTTGAGACTTCTGATACTGTTCCTTTAAAATGTGGATGGGTGGGGCAGCTTTCCACTCCACCTTTCAAGGTGTTGCAGTATTGCTCAATAAAAATGTTTCCTTCACTCCTTCTTCACTTTCAACCCATTCCAGTGGTCAGGAGAGCACTCTTCTCTAATCGCAAGGTTGAAGGTTCAAGTCCCATCTCCACTTGTCTACATGCCAGCAA
>NC_137648.1:24339480-24416980 GCF_963383615.2 Lipophrys pholis | reverse complement strand
GTGACATCATGGAGGAGAGTGACATCATGGAGGAGAGTGACATCATGGTAGTGACACAGCAGAGTGATAAAGTTCAGTTTTATCTGTTAAATGTCTAAATTAAATATTTGAACAGGGACTGAAAAGGTTCAGTGGACTTTGTGTTTTATCCTCAGTCACTAGTGGTGGAGGAGGGGGGGGGGGGTGGAGGAGGAGGAGGGTGGAGGAGGTGGGGGGCGGAGGAGGTGGGGGGCGGAGGAGGTCGACGGTCTGCAGCTCCGGATGAGCTCCACACAGCTTTATGCACGACTGTCACTGCGCTATTTATATATGATTACTGTGAAGGTAGACTGATTGTTACACACCTAGTCACAATTAATAATCAGTCACTTCTATCCTGGGTATCATTGATAATCAGTTCAATCTGTATCATTAATAATCAATAAGTTGTTCTACTGGTACCAACATTCTCCTACAAAGTTTATTTTCTAGATCACAAACTTTGCCTGGGAAGTGGTGTACGTATCTTTCTGGACCTTTAGTGCTTCAGCAGCTTTTATAGACGAGGCTCCTGGAGTCATCAAATGACTAATTTGATCAGTTTCCCGCCAACCTGGAGCACACACACACACACACACACACACACACACACACACACACACACACACACACACACACACACACACACACACACACACACACAGACACACACACACACACACACACACACACACACACACACACACACACACACACACACACACACACACACACACACACACACACACACACACACACACACACAGGCTTCGAGTGTTTTCATGGATTGTTTCCAAACAGTTTTCTTGAGCCGTATGAAGAGAAACTCTGAACATCACTAATCTTCTCTCTGATCCGAGTGAAACGTCACCGTATGTCACGGTCCACCGTATGTCACGGTCCTCTGTATGTCACGGTCCACTGTATGTCACGGTCCACCGTATGTCACGGTCCACTGTATGTCACGGTCCACCGTATGTCACGGTCCACTGTATGTCACGGTCCACTGTATGTCACGGTCCTCTGTATGTCACAGTCCTCTGTATGTCACGGTCCACTGTATGTCATGATCCACTGTATGTCGCGGTCCACTGTATGTCATGATCCACTGTATGTCGCGGTCCACTGTATGTCACGATCCACTGTATGTCACGGTCCACCGTATGTCACGGTCCACCGTATGTCACGGTCCTCTGTATGTCACAGTCCTCTGTATGTCACGGTCCACTGTATGTCTCGGTCCACCGTATGTCACGGTCCACTGTATGTCATGATCCACTGTATGTCGCGGTCCACTGTATGTCACGGTCCACTGTATGTCACGATCCACTGTATGTCACGGTCCACTGTATGTCACGGTCCACCGTATGTCATGGTCCACTGTATGTCACGGTCCACCGTATGTCACGGTCCACTGTATGTCACGGTCCACTGTATGTCACGGTCCACCGTATGTCACGGTCCACTGTATGTCACGATCCACTGTATGTCACGGTCCACCGTATGTCACGGTCCACCGTATGTCACAGTCCTCTGTATGACACAATCCACTGTATGTCACGGTCCACTGTATGACACGATCCACTGTACGAGGTCTTCTGGTCGGGCTGCAGGGCCGTCACTTGAACTTGTTTCCAGCAGACAGATGGACTTTGTACTGTTTTCCTCTGAAGTGAATGTTTGTCACGTCATGACAGTCAGAACTCCACAGAAGCTCCTACCTGGACGTGACTGTCCTCTGTGGAGCTTCTCACCTGAGAGCTGAACACACCCTGACATCTGGACCTGAACACACACCCTGACATCTGGACCTGAACACACACCCTGACATCTGGACCTGAACACACACCCTGACATCTGGACCTGAACACACACCCTGACATCTGGACCTGAACACACACCCTGACATCTGGACCTGAACACACACCCTGACATCTGGAGCCGAAGCCTGCAGACTGAGATCTAGAGCTGAACACACACCCTGACATCTGGAGCTGAACACACACCCTGAGATCTAGAGCTGAACACACACCCTGACATCTGGAGCTGAACACACACCCTGAGATCTAGAGCTGAACACACACCCTGACATCTGGAGCCGAAGCCTGCAGACTGAGATCTAGAGCTGAACACACACCCTGACATCTGGAGCTGAACACACACCCTGACATCTGGAGCTGAACACACACCCTGAGATCTAGAGCTGAACACACACCCTGACATCTGGAGCTGAACACACACCCTGAGATCTAGAGCTGAACACACACCCTGACATCTGGAGCTGAACACACACCCTGAGATCTAGAGCTGAACACACACCCTGAGATCTGGAGCTGAACACACACCCTGACATCTGGACCTGAACACACACCCTGAGATCTAGAGCTGAACACACACCCTGGGATCTGGACCTGAACACACACCCTGAGATCTGGAGCTGAACACACACCCTGAGATCTGGAGCTGAACACACACCCTGAGATCGAGAGCTGAACACACACCCCAAGATCGAGAGATGAAGCCTGCAAACTGAGATCTAGAGCTGAACACACACCACGAGATCTAGAGCGGAAGCCTTCAAACTGAGATCTAGAGCTGAAGCCGGCAGACTGAGATCTAGAGCTGAACACACACTGGGATCTAGAGCTGAACACACACGGTGGGATCTAGAGCTGAACACACACTCTGTGAGATCTAGAGCTGAACACACACCGTGAGATCTAGAGCTGAAGCCTGCAGACTGAGATCTAGAGCTGAAGCCTGCAGACTGAGATCTAGAGCTGAACACACACCGTGAGATCTAGAGCTGAACACCCTCCCTGAGATCTAGAGCTGAAGCCTGCAGACTGAGATCGAGAGCTGAAGCCTGCAGACTGAGATCTAGAGCTGAACACACACGGTGGGATCTAGAGCTGAACACACACACTGTGAGATCTAGAGCTGAACACCCTCCCTGAGATCTAGAGCTGAACACCCTCCCTGAGATCTAGAGCTGAAGCCTGCAGACTGAGATCTGATTTCAAACTGCAGCAGCAGAAGGTCACAGTGGAAAATGTGCTCCCAACAGGAAGTGAGTCATCTGCAGCTGGAGTTTCTCAGAGGTTTGCTCAGTATGAGCATCGTGTAGAAACAACCATCATGTCCCGATGGCGTCCAGTCTGCTGTAAACAACCATCATGTCCCGATGGCGTCCAGTCTGCTGTAAACAACCATCATGTCCCGATGGCGTCCAGTCTGCTGTAAACAACCATCATGTCCCGATGGCGTCCAGTCTGCTGTAAACAACCATCATGTCCCGATGGCGTCCAGTCTGCTCACGCTGCATTAACCCCAAGCTCCGCCTCTGAGTTTGTCCAGGAGAAAAACTTGTTTCAAGGTGAAAGCATGAATCTCTAACCAGCTGACTAACCAGCTGAGAGTGATGATTTCTCCCACCGAGGACTAACTAATTATTTTATTCTCTTTTATTCTCATTTATTCTCATTTATTCTCATTTATTCTCATTTATTCTCTTTTATTCTCTTTTATTCTCATTTACTCTTATTTCTTCTCATTCATTCACATCTATTCACAGTTGATAAACCTGATTTTTCTCAGAACAAAGATGACTGAAGTGAATGTTCAGTGGAGGAAACCAGACTGAAGGTTCTACTGATAACCGGGATTAACATACCAGGATATCTCTGTTATCTGGATTAACATACCAAGATATATCTCTTATCTGGATTAACATACCAGGATATCTCTCTGTTATCTAGATTAACATACCAGGATATCTCTGTTATCTGGATTAACATACCAAGATATAACTGTTATCTGGATTAACATACCAGGATATCTCTTGTTACTTGGATTAACATACCAGGATATCTCTCTGTTATCTGGATTAACATACCAGGATATCTCTCTCATCTGGATTAACATACCACGATATCTCTGTTACCTGGATTAACATACCATGATATCTCTGTTACTTGGATTAACATACCAGGATATCTCTCTCATCTGGATTAAAATACCAGGATATCTCTGTTACTTGGATTAACATACCAGGGTATCTCTGTTACCTGGATTAAGTCACCCAGACATTCTGGATCCTGATCAGCATTAACAGGAAGCAGGTTATCACCTCACTAGTTCAACCAGAGTTTCCCTTCAGGATCAGAGCGTTCACATGAAAGGGGCGGAGCTTGCAGTGTGTGACCAATCACAGAGGGAGAAACCCTGCAGAGCAGCTGACTTTACCATAGAGCAGCAGTTAATCTCTGAGATTATGAAGAATTCCAACCCATCCAGCAGCTCAAAGCATCACTGCTGCTGCAGCCAGAACCAGAACCTTCCTGACTTGTTAATCCTGACTTGGTGAGATTAGAGCAGATTAATTCATGGGACAATAGAACCGGAGTCACTTTCACTTTATTCCAGCAAAACGGTTCCAGGCAGAGCTTCCTCACTGCTCTTCTTTTACTTTACATTTCACATCCACAGGTTCTGAGGCGGAGGTTCTGAGGCGGAGGTTCTGAGGCGGAGGTTCCTCCGTGGGAGTGTGTTTCCTCTTGGAATATTAATTCATCACCGTGACGACAGGAGAAGTTCTGCTTCCATTAATTTATGGTTCTGCAGTTCTGTCAGCGTCAGCATTATTATTAAGCTCATTATTCCAGATCAACCCTCGAGGAGCCAAACAGACTTGGAACAAGTCAAGAACCAGAACCAGAACCAGAACCAGAACCAGAACAAGAACATCCTGCAAAGCTTCTGTCAAAAAGATGGTTCTAGATACTTTCTCATCTCCTCTCTGCTGCAGCTCAGCGCTGAACCCGCCCACCAATCACCATCATTTAAGAATGGGCGGGGCATTTCCCAAGAAATCTGATTGGTCAGGAGGCGGAGCTTTACACTCACTGTGATCTTATCCAGAACATATCCTGCTCCGGAGCAGGTTAGACATTCAGAGTCAGTTACCATGGTGATTTATCCTGGTGAGAAGTGAACCAACTTTGTAGTACGGAAAACCAGAGTCAATCCTGAAATTACCTGGTTAAGAGAAAACCATAGTTAATCCTGAAGTTAGGAGAAGGGTGGAGGAGGGTGGAGGAGGGTGGAGGAGGGTGGAGGGTTTTCTCTCCACTACTGTGTCGTCTGCACGTTATGAATGTTTCCATTAAGCTTCAGCAGGTTGTGAAGAAAGTTCTGAAACATTTAACAGTCACACGTTTGGAGGAGGTCACATGAAGGTCACATGAAGGTCACTTGAAGGTCACACAGGTCACATGAAGTCACTTGAAGGTCACACAGAGGTCACACAGGTCACTTGAAGGTCACACAGGTCACATGAAGTCACTTGAAGGTCACACAGAGGTCACACAGGTCACTTGAAGGTCACACAGAGGTCACCTGGAGGTCAAACAGGTCACATGAAGTCACTTGAAGTCACTTGAAGGTCACACAGGTCATTTGAAGGTCACACAGAGGTCACCTGGAGGTCAAACAGGTCACTTGAAGGTCACACGGAGGTCACAGATCACACGGAAGTCACTTGAAGGTTACATGGGGGTCTCATGTTTGTAGTGGTGTGTGGTGTTCTATAGTGGTCTGATGGTGTGTGGTGGTCTAGAGTTGTCTGTGGTGGTCTGTAATAGTCTGTGGTGTTCTGTAGAGGTCTGTGGTGGTCTGTTGTGGTCTGTAATAGTCTGTGTTCTGTAGAGGTCTGTTTTGTGCAGCTGTTTATCTGTGCTCAGAACAAAAGGAGAAGACAGGCAGGGGCCCATCGACAGGCTGCGATTGGCCATCCAGCTGCATTCCCCACATTCTTCAGTACATACCACTGCCCAGGGTCGGGTCCCACAGTGGCTCCACATTGACTCCACAGCGGCTCCACTGTGGCTCCCCAGTGTTCCACAGTGACTCCACAGTGGCTCCACATTGACTCCACAATGACTCCACAGTGGTTCCACAGTAGTTCCACAGTGACTCCACAGTGACTCTACAGCGGCTACACAGTAACTCCATAGTGACTCCACAGTGACTCCACAGTGGTTCCACAGTGACTCCACAGTGACTCTACAGCGGTTCAACAGTGACTCCACAGCGACTCCACAGTGGTTCCACAGCGGCTCTGCAGCAACCTCCAGCAGGAACCTGCTGCTCTGTGTTGAGCTCCAGTGAACCAGAGTCGTGACAGACGGACACATTCCAGTGAAGCAGCTCTTCTTGCTGGTCACGCTTCACGTCCTGTGGCGAGCAGCTTCTGGTCCGACCGGTCGGAGAACAGCAGCTTCTGGTCCGACCGGTCGGAGAACAGCAGCTTCTGGGGCTGCGCTTCTGGAGTTCACCTGTGTGACGGCGTCTTCAGGTGGCTTCAGCTGGTCCTGCTGCTCTCTGTTCACACCAGAACACCTTGTTTTGTATTTTCCTTTCTGAAATGTCTCACGTTCACAAGGCAACCTTCTAAAAATGATGTTTCCACGGCAACGGCAGAAACAACAAAAACGATCTGGCTTCTACCCATGCTCCATACTATGTGCTACATGCTATATACTACATGCTACATACTCCGTACTAAATGCTATATACTACATACTGCGTGTTACATGCTACATACTACGTGCTACATGCTATATACTGAATGCTACATACTACGTGCTACATGCTATATACTAAATGCTACATACTATGTGCTACATGCTATATGCTACATGCTATGTACTAAATGCTACATGCCTATATACTACATGCTACACACTACATGCTATATACTACATGCTACACACTACATGCTATATACTATGTGTTACATGCTACATAGCGCTACATGCTATATAGTATGTGCTACTACATTCATAGTATGTGCATGTAGCACATAGTATGAAGAGTGTAATACTCTACATACTATGTGCTACATGCTATATACTACGTGCTACATGCTATATACTATGTGCTACATGCTATATACTACTTGCTACATGCTATATACTATGTGCTACATAGTACATGCTACATGCTATATACTACGTGCTTCACGCTATATACTCTGTACTACATACTACATGCTATATACTACGTGCTACATGCTATATATTACGTGCTATATGCTACATAGCGCTACATGCTATATATTACATGCTACACTCTACTATGTGCTACATGCTATATACTACATGCTATATACTACATGCTGGGTGCTATATACTACGTGCTACATGCTATATACTACGTGCTACATATTACGTGCTACATGCTATATACTACTTGCTACATGCTATATACTACATGCTACACAGTACATAGTACATGCTACATACTATGTACTTAAGAGTTTCATCCTCACACACCAGCGATGCTTCATGCTAAACATGATAAAGAGATGGATCCTCTCAATACCAGCAGCTCCTTCTACAGTCGCATAGCACAGAGAGACGCTATGCTACTGTAGACTGTGAGTCTGGTGAAGGTGACGTAGCATCGATAGAGGCTGGTGAAGATTGTGACGTAGCATCGATCGAGGCTGGTGGAGGTGATGTAGCATCGATAGAGGCTGGTGGAGGTGATGTAGCGTCGATAGAGGCTGGTGGAGATGACGTAGCATTGATAGAGGCAGGTGGGGGTGACGTATGCATCGATAGAGGACTGGTTCACCTGGACGGGTGAAGACAGGTTCAGTTGGACAGGTGAGGACTGGTTCCCCTGAACAGGTTCTAGGTTTCGTTCTTGTTTAGTTCAGGGTGAGTTCAAAGTTTAGTCCCTGTGTAGTTCCTGTTTTGTTCCAGGTTTAGTTTGAGGTTTAGTTCCTGGTTTAGTTCCTGGTTGTGTTCCTGTGTTATTCTTGGTTTAGTTCCAGGTTAAATTCCTGTTTTATTCCAGGTTTAGTTCCTGGTTTCATTCCTGTTTTGTTCCTGGTTTAGTTCCTGTTTAGTTCCAGGTTTAGTTTGAGGTTTAGTTCCTGGTTATGTTCCTGTGTCATTCTTGGTTTAGTTCCAGGTTAAGGTCCTGTTTTATTCCAGGTTTAGTTCCTGGTTTCATTCCTGTTTTGTTCTAGGTTTAGTTCCTGTTTTCGCTCTGGTTTAGTTTAAGGTTTAGTTCCAGGTTTAGTTCCTGTTTTGTTCCAGGTTTAGTTTGAGGTTTAGTTCCTGTTTTGTTTATGGTTTAATTTGAGGTTTAGTTCCTGTTTTGTTCCAGGTTTAGTTTGAGGTTTAGTTCCTGTTTTGTTTATGGTTTAATTTGATGTTTAGTTCCTGCTTTGTTCCAGGTTAAGTTTGAGGTTTAGTTCCTGTTTTGTTCCAGGTTTAGTTTGAGGTTTAGTTCCTGTTTTGTTTATGGTTTAATTTGATGTTTAGTTCCTGCTTTGTTCCAGGTTTAGTTTGAGGTTTAGTTCCTGTTTTGTTCCAGGTTTAGTTTGAGGTTTAGTTCCTGTTTTGTTCCAGGTTTAGTTTGAGGTTTTCTTTCCAGTGCGACGGTTTGAAGTTGACGTTAAGTTTCCTGTGAATGTTGCAGATAGCTCAGAAGTACGACCCGCAGAAGGAGGAGGAGCTGCGCTTCTGGATCGAGGAGTTGACGGGAATGCCGATTGGAGAGAACTTCCAGAAGGGTTTGAAGGACGGAGTCATCCTCTGCGAGTGAGTTCACGTCAAACTGGCCACGGACCAGGACCTGTACACAGACCAGGAACCATACACAGACCAGGAACCGTACAGACACCAGGAACCATACACAGACCTGGAACTGTATAGAGACGAGGAACCATACAGAGAGCAGGAACTTTACAGAACCTAAGATACTCTTAACACAACAGAAACAGGCTCTAACAGGCTCTAAAAGGCTCTAAACACAGCAGTAACAGGCTATAAGCAGCAGTAACAGTCTCTAAAAACAACAGTAATAGGCTCTAAACTGTTGTGTTTTGAGCCTGTTGCTGCTGTTAAGAGCCTGTTACTGTTGTTTAGAGCCTGTTACTCCTGTGTTAAGAGCCTGTTACTGTTGTTTAGAGCCTGTTACTCCTGTGTTAAGAGCCTGTTACTGTTGTTTAGAGCCCGTTACTCCTGTGTTAAGAGCCTGTTACTGTTGTTTAGAGCCTGTTACTCCTGTGTTAAGAGCCTGTTACTGTTGTTTAGAGCCTGTTACTCCTGTGTTAAGAGCCTGTTACTGTTGTTTAGAGCCCGCTACTGTTGTTTAGAGCCTGTGAGAGCCTGTTACTGCTGATTAGAGCGTAAAGCGTAGAGAGTAAGAGAGTGATGGAGGTATGTTTGTGTGCGTGTGTATCTGTGAATGTGTGTGTGTGTGTGTGTGTGTGTGTGTGTGTGTGTGTGTGTGTGTGTGTGTGTGTGTGTGTGTGTGTGTGTGTGTGTGTGTGGTAGTAGAATCACTACAACATGTCTATGTAGACATATACTATTAGATCCTTCTTTTTTTAAAAATGACACCATGTGACCCTGTTGTTTACTGAAGCTGAAGACTTCCTGCTGACTCGGTCCTTTACTGTCACTTAGACTCGTCAATAAAATGCAGCCGGGATCAGTGAAGAAGATCAACCTGTCCCAGCTCAACTGGCACAAGGTACACACACACACACACACACACACACACACACACACACACACACACACACACACACACACACACACACACACACACACACACACACACACACACACACACCAGCTCAGACAGTGTGTGTCTCCCTCCAGCTGGAGAACTTGGGGAACTTCATCAAAGCGATCTTGTCTTACGGTCTGAAGCCAAACGACATCTTCGAGGCCAACGACCTGTTTGAGAACGGAAACATGACCCAGGTCCAGACCACGCTGCTGGCCCTGGCCAGCATGGTGAGTACCCTGGTGCGAGGCCCCGCCCTCCCCACGGCTCCTCCCCCTGAGCTCACCTCTGTCTCTCTCCAGGCCAAGACCAAAGGTCTGGACACCAAGATTGACATTGGAGTGAAGTACGCCGACAAACAGGCTCGCCATTTTGATGACGAGAAGATCAAGGCGGGCCAGTGTGTCATCGGACTGCAGGTAGCGCCACGCCACGCTCCCGCTCCACGCTCCACTCTCCACTCTCCACGCTCCACTCTCCACGCTCCACTCTCCACTCTCCACTCTCCACTCTCCCGCTCCACGCCACGCTCCACGCCACGCTCCACGCTCCACTCTCCACTCTCCACTCTCCACTCTCCACGCTCCACTCTGCACGCTCCACTCTCCACTCTCCACTCTCCACTCTCCACTCTCCACTCTCCACTCTCCCGCTCCACTCTCCACTCTCCACTCTCCACGCTCCACTCTCCACTCTCCACTCTCCACTCTCCACTCTCCACTCTCACGCTCCACGCTCCACTCTCCACTCTCCACTCTCCACTCTCCCGCTCCACGCTCCACTCTCCACTCTCCACTCTCCACTCTCCACTCTCCACTCTCCACTCTCCCGCTCCACGCCACGCTCCACGCTCCACGCTCCACTCTCCACTCTCCACTCTCCACTCTCCACTCTCCCGCTCCACTCTCCACTCTCCACTCTCCCGCTCCACGCCACGCTCCACTCTCCACTCTCCACTCTCCACTCTCACGCTCCACGCTCCACTCTCCACTCTCCACTCTCCCGCTCCACGCTCCACGCTCCACTCTGCACGCTCCACTCTCCACTCTCCCGCTCCACGCCACGCTCCACGCTCCACTCTCCACTCTCCACTCTCCACTCTCCACTCTCCCGCTCCACGCCACGCTCCACTCTCCACTCTCCACTCTCCACTCTCCACTCCCCCGCTCCATGCCACGCTCCACTCTCCACGCTCCACTCTCCACTCTCCCGCTCCATGCCACGCTCCACTCTCCACTCTCCACTCTCCCGCTCCATGCCACGCTCCACTCTCCACTCTCCACTCTCCACTCTCCACTCTCCCGCTCCATGTCACTCTCCACTCTCCACTCTCCACTCTCCACTCTCCCGCTCCACGCCACGCTCCACGCTCCACTCTCCACTCTCCACTCTCCACTCTCCACTCTCCCGCTCCACTCTCCACTCTCCACTCTCCCGCTCCACGCCACGCTCCACTCTCCACTCTCCACTCTCCACTCTCACGCTCCACGCTCCACTCTCCACTCTCCACTCTCCACTCTCCCGCTCCACGCTCCACGCTCCACTCTCCACTCTCCACTCTCCACTCTCCACTCTCCACTCTCCCGTTCCATGCCACACTCCACTCCCCACTCTCCACTCTCCACTCTCCCGCTCCATGCCACGCTCCACTCTCCACTCTCCACTCTCCACTCCCCCGCTCCATGCCACGCTCCACTCTCCACTCTCCACTCTCCACTCTCCCGCTCCATGCCACGCTCCACTCTCCACGCTCCACTCTCCACTCTCCACTCTCCACTCTCCACTCTCCACTCTCCCGCTCCATGCCACGCTCCACTCTCCACTCTCCCGCTCCACGCCACGCTCCACTCTCCACTCTCCACTCTCCACTCTCACGCTCCACGCTCCACTCTCCACTCTCCACTCTCCACTCTCCCGCTCCACGCTCCACGCTCCACGCTCCACTCTCCACTCTCCACTCTCCACTCTCCACTCTCCACTCTCCACTCTCCACTCTCCCGTTCCATGCCACACTCCACTCTCCACTCTCCACTCTCCACTCTCCCGCTCCATGCCACGCTCCACTCTCCACTCTCCACTCTCCACTCCCCCGCTCCATGCCACGCTCCACTCTCCACTCTCCACTCTCCACTCTCCACTCTCCCGCTCCATGCCACGCTCCACTCTCCACGCTCCACTCTCCACTCTCCACTCTCCACTCTCCACTCTCCCGCTCCATGCCACGCTCCACTCTCCACTCTCCACTCTCCACTCTCCACTCTCCCGCTCCATGCCACGCTCCACTCTCCACTCTCCACTCTCCACTCTCCACTCTCCCGCTCCATGTCACTCTCCACTCTCCACTCTCCACTCTCCACTCTCCACTCTCCCACTCCATGCCATGCTCCACTCTCCACGCTCCACTCTCCACTCTCCACTCTCCACTCTCCACGTTCCAAGCTCCTGCTCCATGCCACGCTTCATGCCACGCTCCATGCCATGCTCCATGCCATGCTCCATGCCACTCTCCACTCTCCACTCTCCACTCTCCACTCTCCCGCTCCATGCCACGCTCCACTCTCCACGCTCCACTCTCCACTCTCCACTCTCCACTCTCCCGCTCCATGCCACGCTCCACTCTCCACGCTCCACTCTCCACTCTCCACTCTCCACTCTCCCGCTCCATGCCACTCTCCACTCTCCACTCTCCACTCTCCCGCTCCATGCCACGCTCCACTCTCCACTCTCCACGCTCCAAGCTCCTGCTCCATGTCATGCTCCATGCCATGCTCCACGCCACACAGAACGCCACACCACGCTTCACGCCACGCTTCACGCCACGCAGCATGCCATGCTCCATGCAGTGCGCCACGCTCCACGGCAAGCCACGCCACACAGCATGCCATGCTCCACACTCCACGCAGCACTCCACACCGCGCCAAGCTCCACGGCAAGCTCCACGGCAAGCTCCACACCACGCTCTACACATGGCGTAGAGCTCCACGCAGCACCCCACGCTCCACATGCCATGGTCCTGTAGAGCGGCTTCAGACTGCTGTAGAGGTGCTGTAGAATGCTAGAGAGGTGCTGCAGACTCCTGTAGAGGGGCTGTAGACTGCTGTGGAGGTGCTGTAGACTCCTGTAGAGGTGCTGCAGACTCCTGTAGAGGTGCTGTAGACTGTTGTAGAGGGGCTGCAGACTCCTGTAGAGGGGCTGTAGACTGCTAGAGAGGTGCTGCAGAGTCCTGTGGAGGTGCTGTAGACTCCTGTAGAGGAGCTGTAGACTGCTGTTGAGGTGCTGTAGACTCCTGTAGAGGTGCTGCAGACTGCTAGAGAGGTGCTGCAGACTCCTGTAGAGGTGCTGTAGAATGCTAGAGAGGTGCTGCAGACTCCTGTAGAGGGGCTGCAGACTCCCATAGAGGTGCTGCAGACTCCTGTAGAGGGGCTGTAGACTACTAGAGAGGTGCTGCAGAGTCCTGTAGAGGTGCTGTAGACTCCTGTAGAGGGGCTACAGACGCCCGTAGAGGTGCTGCAGACTGCTCGAGAGGTGCTGTAGACTGCTGTAGAGGGGCTGTCGACTCCTGTAGAGGTGCTGCAGACTGCTAGAGAGGTGCTGTAGACTCCTGTAGAGGGGCTGTAGACTGCTGTGGAGGTGCTGTAGACTCCTGTATAGGTGCTGCAGACTCCTGTAGAGTTCCTGTAGAGGTGTTGTAGACTGCTGTAGAGGGGCTGCATACTCCCATAGAGGTGCTGCAGACTGCTAGAGAGGTGCTGCAGACTCCTGTAGAAGTGCTGTAGACTCCTGTAGAGGGGCTGTAGACCGCTGTGGAGTTGCTGTAGACTCCTGTAGAGGGGTTGTAGACTGCTAGAGAGGTGCTGCAGACTCCTGTAGAGGGGCTGTAGACTGCTGTGGAGGTGCTGTAGACTCCTGTAGAGGGGCTGCAGACTCCCGTAGAGGTGCTGCAGACTGCTAGAGAGGTGCTGCAGAGTCCTGTAGAGGTGCTGTAGACTCCTGTAGAGGGGCTGTAGACTGCTAGAGAGGTGCTGCAGAGTCCTGTAGAGGTGCTGTAGACTCCTGTAGAG
Source organism: Lipophrys pholis (assembly GCF_963383615.2). Taxonomy (NCBI): domain Eukaryota; kingdom Metazoa; phylum Chordata; class Actinopteri; order Blenniiformes; family Blenniidae; genus Lipophrys; species Lipophrys pholis. The sequence continues at coordinate 24,403,310 of NC_137648.1, read as the reverse complement.
GGCTGTAGACTCCTGTAGAGGGGCTGCAGCCCCCCGTAGAGGTGCTGTAGACTCCTGTAGAGGTGCTGTAGACTCCTGTAGAGGGCTGTAGACTCCTGTAGAGGGGCTGCAGCCCCCCGTAGAGGTGCTGTAGACTCCTGTAGAGGGGCTGCAGACCCCCGTAGAGGTGCTGCAGACTGCTTGAGAGGTGCTGTAGACTCCTGTAGAGGGGCTGTAGACTGCTAGAGAGGTGCTGCAGAGTCCTGTAGAGGGGCTACAGACCCCCGTAGAGGTGCTGCAGACTGCTAGAGAGGTGCTGTAGAGGGGCTGTCGACTCCTGTAGAGGTGCTGCAGACTGCTAGAGAGGTGCTGTAGACTCCTGTAGAGGGGTTGCAGACCCCCGTAGAGGTGCTGCAGACTGCTTGAGAGGTGCTGTAGACTCCTGTAGAGGGGCTGTAGACTGCTAGAGAGGTGCTGCAGAGTCCTGTAGAGGGGCTACAGCCCCTCGTAGAGGTGCTGCAGACTGCTAGAGAGGTGCTGTAGACTGCTGTAGAGGGGCTGTCGACTCCTGTAGAGGGGCTGTAGACTGCTAGAGAGGTGCTGCAGAGTCCTGTAGAGGGGCTGCAGACCCCCGTAGAGGTGCTGCAGACTGCTAGAGAGGTGCTGTAGACTGCTGTGGAGGGGCTGCCGACTCCTGTAGAGGGGCTGCAGACTCTCAGTTTGACAGCTCATGGCTGGTCCACAGATGGGGACCAACAAGTGTGCCAGCCAGGCAGGGATGACGGCGTACGGCACCAGGAGACACCTGTACGACCCGAAGACTCAGACGGACAAACCCTACGACCAGACGACCATCAGTCTGCAGATGGGAACCAACAAAGGAGCCAGTCAGGTGCCAAGTCTCTGCAACCACCAGAACCTGGGACAGCCTGTCTGTCTCTGCCTCTCTGTCTCCGTCTCTGCCTGTCTGTCTGTCTTTCTGTCTCTCTGTGCCTGTCTGTTTGTCTCTTTGTCTCTCTGTCTGTGTTCCTGTCTCTCTAGTCAATCTCTCTCTCTCATTAGTCTTTCTCTTGTCTCTCTCTCTCCTGTCTCTCTCTTTCTCTAGTCTGTCTCTCTAGTCTGTCTCAAGTCACTCTCTTGTCTCTCTCCCTCTCTAGTCTGTCTCTCCCTCCCGCTTTCTCTAGTATCTCTTTCTAGTCTGGCTCTCTCTCATTCTCAAGTTTCTCGCTAGTCTCTTTCTAGTCTCTTTCTCTAGTCTGTCTCTCCTCTCTCTAGTCTCTCTCTCTCTCTAGTCTCTCGCTCTCGCTATCTGTCTATCTCCCTCTCTCTCCCTCTAGTCTTTCTCTGTCTGTCTGTCTTTCTATGTCTGTCTCTCTCTAGTCTCTCTCTAGTCTGTCCATCTCCCTCCCACTCTCTTTCTCTCTAAGTCTCTCTAGTCTATCTCTGTAGTCTGCCTCTCTCTTTCTAGTCTCTCTCTAGTCTCTCTCTCTCCTGTCTCTCTGGTCTCTCTCTCCTCTCTCTCTCCCTCTCTCTCTAGTCTTTCTATCTCTGTCTCTCACTAGTCTCTCTCTAGTCTCTCTCTCTAGTCTCACTCTCGTCTTTCTTTTCTCTCGCTCTAGTCTCTCTCCCCCTCTCTCACTAGTCTCTCACTCTACTCTCTCGCCTTCTCTCTTGTCTCTCTCTCTCTCTTTCTCTCTAGTCTGTCTCTCTCTGTCTAGTCTCCAGTTTCTCTCTTTCTCTCTCTCTCTTTCTAGTTTCTCTCTCTCTCTAGTCTGTCTCTCTCTAGTCTCTCACTCTATCTCTCTAGTCTCTCTCTAGTCTGTCTATCTCTCCCTCTCTCTCTCTCTGTAGTCTCTCTCTCAGTCCCCATCTTTAGAATACAGTGTGTGAATGATTATGTCCTCGTAGTGTGTTCATCCTTGTAATCAGATTACTTTCCCTAACAGGCGGGCATGTCGGCTCCGGGGACCCGCAGAGACATCTTTGACCAGAAGGTGGCGCTGCAGCCGGCGGACAACTCCACCATCTCCCTCCAGATGGGCACCAACAAAGTGGCGTCCCAGAGGGGCATGAGCGTGTACGGGCTGGGCCGGCAGGTGTACGACCCCAAGTACTGCGCCCCGCCCACAGAGCCCGTCGTCCACGGCAACGGCAGCCAGGGCACCGGCACCAATGGCTCTGAGATCAGCGACAGTGACTATCAGGCCGAGTTCCCGGACGAGGAGTATCACGGAGGCTACCACGAGGACTACAGCCCCCACTACAACACCCACAACCTGGACTACTAGCACAGCGCCTCCTGCAGGGCAGCAGACCACACAACAGAGCAAGTCTCTTCTATCCTCACTCATCTCTTCATTCTCTCCAAGTGCTCTCCTTCTTCACCTCCACCACAGCTCTGCAGCTGTGCAGCAACTTGTGGCTCTACAGCCCCTCTAGTGGCTTTAAATCCCCCTGTAGTGGCTCCACAGCCCCTCTCGAGTCTCTAAAGCACCTCTTGTGGCTCTATAGGCCCTCGAGTGGCTCTACAGCCCCTCTAGTGATTCTACAGCCCCTCTAGTGAATCTGCAGCCCCTCTAGTTAATCTACAACCCCTCTAGTGGCTCTACAGCCTCTCTAGTTAATCTACAGCCCCTCTAGTGGCTCTACAGCCCCTCTAGTGAATCTGCAGCCCCTCTAGTTAATCTACAGCCCCTCTAGTGGCTCTATAGCCCCTCTAGTGGCTCTACAGCCTGTCTAGAGGCTCTACAGCCCCTCTGTAGCGGCTCCCTGGACCTTTACTCTGTAACCTGGTTTTATTTTCTTCACTCTATTCATTTCATTCCCGTAGGACTCTTGTCTTCATGCTAAAAGAGCTAAAACCACTACAGACTTTAAAAGCAGCTAAAACAACTAATGTAGCTCACATGGCTGAGGGGGAGGGACTAAAACAGCCTTATCAAATTAAACAATTAAAACGGCTTCAAATTTGTAAAAATTACTAAAAAGGAAAAACTTCAAGTACTAAAACATCAAGTTTCTTAAATACAATGAAAACAGCTGAAGTGGCTCCAAAAGCTCAAGAACTGAAAGTGGAATAGTGTTTCCAGTTCTAAGTTCTTAGGGGCCGTTCTCATTGGATAGTCCGGGACCCGTTCACCGGGGAGGGGGCAGAGCCAATTTTCACTCCTTCATTTGGTTCGTTCACATTCACTTTAGAACCGGATCAAACCTCCTGGAAAACGTCCTGCAGTTACACCAGCTGCTGTTTGGGGGCGCTGTCGCCTGAAACACACTCTGACCAGAGAGGAAGTGAAGAAGAAACACGGCTCATTGACTGGTCCCGACCCAAACCGGAAGTCCCGCCCCTCTAGCCAGTGGTGGCTAGGCTAGTTAGCTCATAGCTAATAGGTAGCACAAACAACCGTGATATAAAGTCTTCAGACCACATATCAATGAGTCTTCTTCTCTACTTCCTCCTCTCTACTTCCTCCTCTCTACTTCCTCCTCTCTACTTCCTCCTCTCTACTTCCTCTTCTCTACTTCCTCCTCTCTAAGTCTTCCTCTCTACGTCTTCCTCTCTACTTCCTCCTCTCTACGTCTTCCTCTCTACTTCTTCCTCTCTACCTCCTCCTCTCTACGTCTTCCTCTCTACGTCTTCCTCTCTACTACCTCCTCCTCTCTACTTCCTCTCTAACTCCTCCTCTCTACCTCCTCCTCTCTACTTCCTCCTCTCTACTTCCTCCTCTCTACTTCCTCCTCTCTACGTCTTCCTCTCTACGTCTTCCTCTCTACGTCTTCCTCTCTAAGTCTTCCTCTCTACTTCTTCCTCTCTACCTCCTCCTCTCTACTTCCTCCTCTCTACTTGTTCCTCTCTACTTCCTCCTCTTTATTCCTCCTCTCTACTTCCTCCTCTCTACCTCCTCCTCTCTACTTCCTCCTCTCTACCTCCTCCTCTCTACTTCCTCCTCTCTACGTCTTCCTCTCTACGTCTTCCTCTCTACTTCCTCCTCTCTACTTGTTCCTCTCTACTTCCTCCTCTCTACTTCTTCCTCTCTACCTCCTCCTCTCTACTTCCTCCTCTCTACTTCCTCCTCTCTACCTCCTCCTCTCTACTTCCTCCTCTCTACTTCCTCCTCTCTACGTCTTCCTCTCTACTTCCTCCTCTCTACTTGTTCCTCTCTACTTCCTCCTCTCTACTTCTTCCTCTCTACCTCCTCCTCTCTACTTCCTCCTCTCTACTTCCTCCTCTCTACCTCCTCCTCTCTACTTCCTCCTCTCTACTTCCTCCTCTCTACTTCTTCCTCTCTACCTCCTCCTCTCTACTTCCTCCTCTCTACTTCTTCCTCTCTACCTCCTCCTCTCTACTTCCTCCTCTCTACCTCCTCCTCTCTACCTCCTCCTCTCTACTTCCTCCTCTCTACTTCCTCCTCTCTACTTCCTCCTCTCTACTCCACGTCTGCCCATGAGATATTTTCCAACAGTTTTTTTCTGATTCGCGGGGTGAGCTGTCTGTTTGCTACCCAGAATGCATTGCACACGTCACGTCCTCGCTAAAGAAAAGTTGATGGTGAGTCAGGAGCAGTGACGTGCGGTGAGGTTCACGGCTGGTGAGGCTCTGGCTCCTCTGGAGTCACATTTACATTGTAAGAAGTGAAAAGAGCCTCTTGGTTCACTGTTCGTCCATCAACTGCTAAAGCTTCATGTCCCATCAGCATTCCTCCTTCAATGACACCAACATAAACACAGGAACACTTTGGTCCTACAAAGAACGGTTCTTTAATAGAAATGGATAGAGCACCCTTCTGGGGTCCAAGCAGTTCATATTTACTGTAAACAAATGAAAGTATAGAGGCGTGTGCAGCACAGAGTTAATCTGGACCTTCAGTAAACATTTCGGTTTCATTTCAAACTTTAAATTCTGGTGCTTTAATCAATCTTAATAAAGGTTGTCTATCAAAATGTTGAGAAAAAAATCCTTTTAGGCCAAAAGTTTAAATCGCATATACTTGAAACTGTCAGTTCACGTACGCCCCCTGGAGGTGAGGCAGAGTACTGCTTGCCTCACCTGCTGACGTTTCTCTGCAATTGGCTTTGTGATCAGCAGGAGCGGTTCTCTCACACAGACATTAAAGACATTAGACTGTAGAGAGTCAGGCTGGATAACAGATATTCCTGTAAAGTTCATATTGGTGATCAGCTGAGGAACAGAAACGGCCAGCGTCATGTGACCCAGCTTGTCTTGGACCAGTCAGACATGAGGCGCAGCTCTCCACTGCCTCACCCGGAGTTCTGCCCTGGATTTGATCACCAAATACTCACATTCAATGAGTGTTACTTAATAAAATGTCCAAAACGCGTAGAGTCATACTGAAAATACATCTTTAACTCAAATCAGTGGAAAATATTCATATTTATTTGATGTACTATTTTCTTTTATCATGATGGCAGGTGAGGCTCTGCCTGACTGCACGTCGCTGCTCAGGAGGTCGGACATGTTGGTCTGATCTGACTGAGGAGGTGGAACGTCTGGAAGGCTGCAGGCCTCTGGTTCAGACCGCCACACTGTTAGAGTCCTGGCTCACACGGTCCTGACTTTCAGGATAAAAGCTGGCGTGGAGGCATGGAGTGGTGATTTTCAGGATAAAAGCAGGCGTAGAGGCATGGAGTGGTGATTTTCAGGATAAAAGCAGGCGTGGATTGGTGATTTTCAAGATAAAAGCAGTCGTGGAGTGGTGATTTTCAGAATAAAAGCAGGCGTGCAATGGTGATTTGAAGCAGCCATGGTTGTCCTGGACTGAAGTGACGATGTCCTCCGTCTTCTCTCCACAAACACTGTTTGTTCTATGTTCTCACCTCCAGGTGGTTCTATTGTTTTCTTATATGATCGATACGTACGTATATCCTGACGACCAAACTGGAGGTGACTCTGTTTTCCCCTCGTATTACTGAGCTGTATTTATTGCAGTGACTTGTATTGTTAAACTCTTTTATAGTCTTGTAAGATGACACTGTTTTAAATAAAGTCTTCAGTTCTGCTCTTTGCTCTCGTGTCTTTGTCCAACCAGGTGAGGAGGAGTTTGGTGCTCAGAGGTCGAGACCTGCAGCTGTGGAGCCACGAGGCTGAGCTGCTCCCTGGTTCCCTCTGTGTTCCCACAACCCTCTGCTCCCTGGTTCCCTCTGTGTTCCCACAACCCTCTGCTCCCTGGTTCCCTCTGTGTTCCCACAACCCTCTGCTCCCTGGTTCCCTCTGTGTTCCCACAACCCTCTGCTCCCTGGTTCCCTCTGTGTTCCCACAACCCTCTGCTTCCTGGTTCCCTCTGTGTTCCCACAACCCTCTGCTCCCTGGTTCCCTCTGTGTTCCCACAACCCTCTGCTTCCTGGTTCCCTCTGTGTTCCCACAACCCTCTGCTCCCTGGTTCCCTCTGTGTTCCCACAACCCTCTGCTCCCTGGTTCCCTCTGTGTTCCCACAACCCTCTGCTCCCTGGTTCCCTCTGTGTTCCCACAACCCTCTGCTCCCTGGTTCCCTCTGTGTTCCCACAACCCTCTGCTCCCTGGTTCCCTCTGTGTTCCCACAACCCTCTACTCCCTGGTTCCCTCTGTGTTCCCACAACCCTCTGCTCCCTGGTTCCCTCTGTGTTCCCACAACCCTCTGCTCCCTGGTTCCCTCTGTGTTCCCACAACCCTCTGCTCCCTGGTTCCCTCTGTGTTCCCACAACCCTCTGCTCCCTGGTTCCCTCTGTGTTCCCACAACCCTCTGCTCCCTGGTTCCCTCTGTGTTCCCACAACCCTCTGCTCCCTGGTTCCCTCTGTGTTCCCACAACCCTCTGCTCCCTGGTTCCCTCTGTGTTCCCACAACCCTCTGCTTCCTGGTTCCCTCTGTGTTCCCACAACCCTCTGCTCCCTGGTTCCCTCTGTGTTCCCACAACCCTCTGCTTCCTGGTTCCCTCTGTGTTCCCACAACCCTCTGCTCCCTGGTTCCCTCTGTGTTCCCACAACCCTCTGCTCCCTGGTTCCCTCTGTGTTCCCACAACCCTCTGCTCCCTGGTTCCCTCTGTGTTCCCACAACCCTCTGCTCCCTGGTTCCCTCTGTGTTCCCACAACCCTCTGCTCCCTGGTTCCCTCTGTGTTCCCACAACCCTCTACTCCCTGGTTCCCTCTGTGTTCCCACAACCCTCTGCTCCCTGGTTCCCTCTGTGTTCCCACAACCCTCTGCTCCCTGGTTCCCTCTGTGTTCCCACAACCCTCTGCTCCCTGGTTCCCTCTGTGTTCCCACAACCCTCTGCTCCCTGGTTCCCTCTGTGTTCCCACAACCCTCTGCTCCCTGGTTCCCTCTGTGTTCCCACAACCCTCTGCTCCCTGGTTCCCTCTGTGTTCCCACAACCCTCTGCTCCCTGGTTCCCTCTGTGTTCCCACAACCCTCTGCTTCCTGGTTCCCTCTGTGTTCCCACAACCCTCTGCTGTCTGGTTTAAATAAATGAATGAAATGGTTCCCTTACAGCTCCAAGTGAAACAATGTGAACCTGAAGTTAGATTCATGAGTTTGATAAGTCAGATTTCATCCGGAGCACATTTCATGTTTTATCAGTTTGACCTTCAGCAGCTGTTGTCAGGTCGGTTCCCTTCTTGTGAGACATCGAATCAGAGATTCAGGGTACGTCCAAATAGTCCCTCCTAACTCCTTAACTACCAACTTTACCTTAAACCCTGGATGACATCACGGGTTTAAGGAAAGGTGTTAGGAGGCTTCCTAAAGGAGTTAGTGAAAGGTGTTAGGTTTCCTAAAGGAGTTAAGGAAAGGTGTTAGGAGGTTTCCTAAAGGAGTTAAGGAAAGGTGTTAGGAAGCTTCCTAAAGGAGTTAGTGAAAGGTGTTAGGTTTCCTAAAGGAGTTAAGGAAAGGTGTTAGGAGGTTTCCTAAAGGAGTTAAGGAAAGGTGTTAGGAAGCTTCCTAAAGGAGTTAGGAAAGGTGTTAGGAGGCTTCCTAAAGGAGTTAAGGAAAGGTGTTAGGAGACCTCCTAAAGGAGTTAGTGAAAGGTGTTAGGAGGCTTCTTAAAGGAGTTAGGAAAGGTGTTAGGAGGCTTCCTAAAGGAGTTAAGGAAAGGTGTTAGGAGGTTTCCTAAAGGAGTTAAGGAAAGGTGTTAGGAAGCTTCCTAAAGGAGTTAGGAAAGGTGTTAGGAGGCTTCCTAAAGGAGTTAAGGAAAGGTGTTAGGAGACCTCCTAAAGGAGTTAGTGAAAGGTGTTAGGAGGCTTCTTAAAGGAGTTAGGAAAGGTGTTAGGAGGCTTCCTAAAGGAGTTAGTGAAAGGTGTTAGGAAGCTTCCTAAAGGAGTTAGTGAAAGGTGTTAGGAGACTTCCTAAAGGAGTTAAGGAAAGGTGTTAGGAGACTTCCTAAAGGAGTTAAGGAAAGGTGTTAGGAGGCTTCCTAAAGGAGTTAAGGAAAGGTGTTAGGAGGCTTCCTAAAGGAGTTAGTAAAGGTGTTAGGAGGCTTCCTAAAGGAGTTAGTGAAAGGTGTTAGGAGGCTTCCTAAAGGAGTTAGTGAAAGGTGTTAGGAGGCTTCCTAAAGGAGTTAGTGAAAGGTGTTAGGAGGCTTCCTAAAGGAGTTAGGAAAGGTGTTAGGAGGCTTCCTAAAGGAGTTAGTGAAAGGTGTTAGGAGACTTCCTAAAGGAGTTAAGGAAAGGTGTTAGGAGGCATCCTAAAGGAGTTAGTAAAGGAGTTAGGAGGCTTCCTAAAGGAGTTAGTGAAAGGTGTTAGGAGACTTCCTAAAGGAGTTAGTAAAGGTGTTAGGAGGCTTCCTAAAGGAGTTAGTGAAAGGTGTTAGGAGGTTTCCTAAAGGAGTTAGTGAAAGGTGTTAGGAGGCTTCCTAAAGGAGTTAGTGAAAGGTGTTAGGAGGCTTCCTAAAGGAGTTAGGAAAGGTGTTAGGAGGCTTCCTAAAGGAGTTAGTGAAAGGTGTTAGGAGACTTCCTAAAGGAGTTAAGGAAAGGTGTTAGGAGGCTTCCTAAAGGAGTTAGTAAAGGTGTTAGGAGGCTTCCTAAAGGAGTTAGTGAAAGGTGTTAGGAGGCTTCCTAAAGAAGTTAGTGAAAGGTGTTAGGAGACTTCCTAAAGGAGCTAGGAAAGGTGTTAGGAGGCTTCTTAAAGGAGTTAGGAAAGGTGTTAGGAGGTTTCCTAAAGGAGTTAGGAAAGGTGTTAGGAGGCTTCCTAAAGGAGTTAGTGAAAGGTGTTAGGAGACTTCCTAAAGGAGTTAAGGAAAGGTGTTTGGAGACTTCCTAAATCTTTAAATGTTGTCACCCAAAGGAATTGTGGGGGAACATGAGCTGGTCTCCTTTGGTAAAGGATCCATCAGTGGTTCCTAGGCTAAAGGAGGTTCTAAATGAAGCAACGAGCCTCCTTTCCTTTGCTTATTGAGAATTCAGATAAGGCTTTTCCACCAAAAAGAACCAGGTTCTAGTTCAGGCCGGTGCCAGAGCCAGTTCTTAAATGAGCACCACCAAAGAACCGGTTCTTTTTCCACCATTAGCGGAGCCAGTGAGAGGCACCCTGAGCGCAGCAGGAGTCGGACTATGACGCACAACTATAAAAGTTCAACACGCGAAAATCCAACCATCTCCGAGACGGACTCGCGTCAAGCAAGGCGCTCGACTTCGTGAGGAGGAACAAGGAGCTGGGCCCGGAACTCTCCGAACTCGCTGGTTACTTTTTCTTGTGTTTTTCCGTTTCTTCAACGGGACCCACACAGCTGCAAGCCAACTTCGTTCCCCTCCAGCCGTGCAGCTTCCCGGTACCTGCCAACCTGAAGCTCGCTTCTGCACCCATGCAAGACGCGCCAGGTTACTCGCAGTGCTTTTGCGGACCCCCCCGTGTTCCACGCTGCAACACGCAACTCAGGTCTTCCTGTCCCCGGGACACTAAAGACCTGCCCGCGGCTGCAAATCAAAGGATTTTCTCCGGCCCTCCTCCGTCTCCAAGCAGTTTATGCCTGCGTGTAGCTAGCCATCCACGCAACCACCGTACGCACGCACGAGCGTCCAGGAGCTATCCCGCAGCTATCAGAAGCTGAGACGGTCTGACCGGCTGACCCAGCTCCTGTTGATAACTGCTGGACTGTTAGCAGAACCTCTCCAGAACCCTTCTCTCCTTCTCTTTCTCTCTCTTTCATTAACCCCGTTCACGCGCATCCGCGGCCACTCGTCTTGTCGGGTCCAGATAAGCTCACACACGTAGCCACATTTAGCATCCGGACTGCTAACCTGTGCCACTAAACCCGCATTCGCACACCACCAGAGTTCTGGCTGGATGTTCCAGCATCCAGTTAGAACTCTGGCGCTCAGAACCGGGCCAACGAAATTGCCGGTTCGTTACAAGAGTGGGTGAGACCGCTTCGCTCCGAGACCCCCTCGTGCATGCATGCGTACAGGCGTCTTGTTTATCTGGTCACTAAGCAACCGCCACGGCCCCCAGAAAGAGCAAGTCAAACGCCCCTAGTGGTCATGTGGGTCATCGCAATCCCTCTTGATGCACACCTGGTGGACACATCAGGTCATTGCGCTCTCCCTCTGCGTGCTGCCGCACGCCCCTAGTGGTCGTCACGGTCACCACACTGAACCCAACAACTGCCTCCCTCTGGCGTCCGTTGGAGGTCATCACACCCACTCACATTGACCCGCCAATGTCTGCCTCCACCTGGTGGACGTTCGGAGTCATTACACCATCACCCTCATCACTCCAGACCACACACACACACACACACACACACACATTTAGATGTCGTTTGATACTTGAATGTGTTGATTTATGAAATGATTTCAGAATTATTTATGAATTAGTACATTTTTATTAATAAACACCTGTTAGCTGAATTGAACGATTCTTGGTGATTATTGTGTATTTATTGTTGACAATTCACTGGTTTGTAACAGTCTGTGCTCAGATCTCACACCTTCCCTTTTATTTAACATTGTTATATTTCACACAGAAATATTAACTAACTTTAATAAACCTTTTACAAACGAGACTGATAGTTTGGTATTAGCTATTTCCAGTTTATCTGGTGGTGCCCCGATTTATTATTAATAAATAACAAATTATTCAAATAAAAATGTTTTCATTAATACAATTTTTTGGATAATTTATTAACTTTTAAGTAATTACTCAATTACTTTAGGAGTTGTTAATGAGTAAATGACCGTTTACTTCCATTTATAATTAAAATTTTTCATCAATTACTTCCAGTGATTTATTACTTTCAGTAATCTATTACTTACAGTAATCTAACGCTAATAACCAACCATGAATCCCAACAATGTCTAATTCTCTAACTCTAATGGTAAGACACTGGATCCTTGAAGCAAAAAGCAGATGAGAAGTTGGATTTGGAAGCGAATGTGTCTTTATTCTGCAGCAGAGTGGTCAGATGTCCTCTCAGCTCTCTCTATATGGTCTTTATATGTGTTGTCTGTAGGTCTGTCTTCACCTTCTGTCCTCCTGTTCCTCAGGTCACTATCCTCATTCACACCTGAGATTTCAAACAACAGACATCTGCTCACTCTAGTGCTCTGTCCTTGAACCACCGACCAGCCATCATTGGTCGCCCCTCTCCTCTCTTTCCTCTCTTCCCCCTCGTCTCCTCTCTTCTCCCTCCTCACCTCTCTTCTCCCCTCCTCTCCTCTCCTCTCTTCCCCCCTCCTTTCTTCTCCCTCCTCTCCTCTCTTCTCCTCTCCTCTCTTCTCCCTCCCCTCCTCTCCTCACCTCTCTTCTCCCCTCCTCTCCTCTCCTCTCTTCCCCCCTCCTTTCTTCTCCCTCCTCTCCTCTCTTCTCCCTCCCCTCCTCTCCTCTCTTTCCTCTCTTCCCCCTCGTCTCCTCTCTTCTCCCTCCTCTCTTTCCTCTCCTCTCCTCTCTCCCCCCTCCTTTCTTCCCCCTCCTCTCCTCTCTCCTCTCTCCTCTCCTCTCTTCCCCCTCCCCTCCTTTCTTCCCCCTCCTCTCTTCTCCCTCCTCTCCTCTCCTCTCTTCCCCCTCCTCTCCTGTCTTCTCCCTCCTCTCTTCTCCCTCCTCTCCTCTCTTCTCCCTCCTCTCCTCTCTTCCCTCCTCCACCTCTCCTCTCCTCCCCCTCTCCTCTCTTCCCTCTTCTCTCCTCCCCCTCTCCCCCCTCCTCTCCTCTCTTCTCCCTCCTCTCCTCTCTTCCCCCTCATCTCTCTTCTCCCTCCTCTCCTCTCCTCTCCTCTCTTCTCCCTCCTCTCCTCTCCTTTCCTCTCCTCTCTTCCCCCTCCCTCCTCTCCTTTCCTCTCCTCTCCTCTCCTCTCTTCCCCCTCCTCTCCCCTCCTCTCCTCTCCTCTCCTCTCCTCTCCTCTCCTCTCTTCCCCCTCCTGTCCTCTCCTCTCCTCTCTTCCCCCTCATCTCGTCTCCTCTCCTCTCTTTCCCCCTTTCTTCCCCCCTAATCTCCTCTCTTCTCCCTCCTCTCCTCTCCTCTCTTCCCTCTTCTCTCTTCCCTCTTCTCTCCTCTCCTCCCCCTCTCCTCCCTCCTCTCCTCTCTTCTCCCTCCTCTCCTCTCTTCCCCCTCATCTCTCTTCTCCATCCTCTCCTCTCTTCCCCCTCATCTCTCTTCTCCCTCCTCTCCTCTCCTCTCCTCTCCTCCCCCTCTCATCTCTTCTCCCTCCTCTCCTCTCCTTTCCTCTCCTCTCCTCTCTTCCCCCTCCCTCCTCTCCTTTCCTCTCCTCTCCTCTCCTCTCTTCCCCCTCCTCTCCTCTCCTCTCTTCCCCCTCCTCTCCTCTCCTCTCCTCTCCTCTCCTCTCTTCCCCCTCCCCTCCTCTCCTTTCCTCTCCTCTCCTCTCCTCTCTTCCCCCTCCCCTCCTCTCCTTTCCTCTCCTCTCCTCTCCTCTCCTCTCTTCCTCTCCTCTCCTCTCCTCTCTTCTCCCTCCTCTCCTCTCTTCCCCTCCTCTCCTCTCCTCTCCTCTACTCTCCTCTCCTCTCCTCTCTTCCCCCTCCTCTCCTCTCCTCTCCTCTCCTCTCCTCTCCTCTCCTCTCCCCTCTTCCCCCTCCTCTCCTCTCCTCTCCTCTCCTCTCTTCCCCCTCCTCTCCTCTCCTCTCTTCCCCCTCCTCTCCTCTCTTCCCCCTCCTCTCCCCTCCTCTCCTTTCCTCTCCTCTCCTCTCTTCCTCTCCTCTCCTCTCTTCTCCCTCCTCTCCTCTCTTCCCCCTCCTCTCCTCTCCTCTACTCTCCTCTCCTCTCCTCTCTTCTCCCTCCTCTCCTCTCTTCCCCCTCCTCTCCTCTACTCTCCTCTCCTCTCTTCCCCCTCCTCTCCTCTCCTCTCCCCTCTTCCCCCTCCTCTCCTCTCCTCTCCTCTCCTCCCCCTCTCCCCCCTCCTCTCCTCTCTTCTCCCTCCTCTCCTCTCTTCCCCCTCATCTCTCTTCTCCCTCCTCTCCTCTCCTCTCCTCTCTTCCCCCTCCTCTCCTCTCCTCTCCTCTCCTCTCCCCTCTTCCCCCTCCTCTCCTCTCCTCTCCTCTCCTCTCTTCCCCCCCCTCTCCTCTCTTCTCCCTCCTCTCCTTTCCTCTCCTCTCTTCCCCCTCCCTCCTCTCCTTTCCTCTCCTCTCCTCTCTTCCCCCTCCTCTCCCCTCCCCTCCTCTCCTCTCCTCTCCTCTCTTCCCCCTCCTGTCCTCTCCTCTCCTCTCCTCTCCTCTCTTCCCCCTCATCTCGTCTCCTCTCTTCTCCCTCCTCTCCTCTCCTCTCTTCCCTCTTCTCTCTTCCCTCTTCTCTCCTCTCCTCCCCCTCTCCTCCCTCCTCTCCTCTCTTCTCCCTCCTCTACTCTCTTCCCCCTCATCTCTCTTCTCCCTCCTCTCCTCTCTTCCCCCTCATCTCTCTTCTCCCTCCTCTCCTCTCCTCTCCTCTCCTCCCCCTCTCCTCTCTTCTCCCTCCTCTCCTCTCCTTTCCTCTCCTCTCCTCTCTTCCCCCTCCCTCCTCTCCTTTCCTCTCCTCTCCTCTCCTCTCTTCCCCCTCCTCTCCCCTCCTCTCCTCTCCTCTCCTCTCTTCCCCCTCCTCTCCTCTCCTCTCCTCTCTTCCCCCTCCCCTCCTCTCCTTTCCTCTCCTCTCCTCTCTTCCCCCTCCTCTCCTCTCCTCTCTTCCCCCTCCCCTCCTCTCCTTTCCTCTCCTCTCCTCTCCTCTCCTCTCCTCTCTTCCTCTCCTCTCCTCTCCTCTCTTCTCCCTCCTCTCCTCTCTTCCCCTCCTCTCCTCTCCTCTCCTCTACTCTCCTCTCCTCTCTTCCCCCTCCTCTCCTCTCCTCTCCTCTCCTCTCCTCTCCTCTCTTCCCCCTCCTCTCCTCTCCTCTCCTCTCCTCTCCTCTCCTCTCCTCTCCTCTCCTCTCCTCTCCTCTCCTCTCCTCTCCTCTCCTCTCTTCCCCCTCCTCTCTCCTCTCCTCTCCTCTCCTCTCTTCCCCCTCCTCTCCTCTCCTCTCCTCTCCTCTCCTCTCTTCCCTCTCCTCTCCTCTCCTCTCCTCTCCTCTCTTCTCCCTCCTCTCCTCTCTTCCCCCTCCCCTCCTCTCCTCTCCTCTCCTCTCTTCCCCCTCCTCTCCTCTCCTCTCCTCTCCTCTCCTCTCCTCTCCTCTCCTCTCCTCTCCTCTCCTCTCTTCCCCCTCCCCTCCTCTGTCCAGCACACTGGGGGGATGTTGAAGTGTCGGGTGCAGTGAAGGAGCTCTGATCAGTTCAGCAGCCCCAGCTGGTTTCTCTTGACTTGGACTACTGTGCACCACAGCTCCTGGTCGCTCTCAGCAGCGCCCCCCACAGCCTCTCTCTCCACCGCCAGCTCCAGGGCCTCTTGCAACCTGGCTGGTTCGTTCTGCACAATAGTGGGCATGTGGGCATAAGTTTTGCTTGCCAGAGTCTCCATGTCATTGGCCAGTACACAGAGCGGCTCCCCTGGCCTCCTCTGTCTGTTCGTCAGCTCCGCACACAGGACGCCAGGCTGGTTACACTGTCCGAACCGTCGCTGGAGAGCTTCAACTAAAGCCCCATCATCCTCTCTCTCAGCCGTGCTCAGCTGCAGCAAGCACGTCAGGGCCTCATCGGTAAACCAGTTCGCAGTCCGGGCCAGAAGTTCAAATTGGGCATGAAACGCCTCCCAGTCTGCCTTATCGGAGTTCTTCGGGGTCTTCACACACGGTTGATCACACTGGGTGCCGCCATCTTCGATTGCATCCGGTCCCGCAAAACTTCTGGCTGCGGCCGCGCCCTCGGTGCTGGATCCGGCTTCCGTCGCTAGCCTCCTGTCCGTCTGTCTCGCGCGCTCAGCAGCACAGTCAAAGTCCACCGCATGCACCGGCTTGTCAGAGTAGTCACTGTCCATTACCTCTGCCTTGACTTTGGACCAGTTCCGCTCTGGTCACAGTCAGCCATCATTGTCCCAGACGAGTGGAATTAGCCGCTCCTAAGCTAGCTCAGCGCAGAAAGTTCGGTTTTCATTTCTGACACTAATGTAACGTCCGCCCAGACGTTGTAAGCACGACAAGGTGGCTCGTTCACCAGCTTTGTTGCCTGGTCACTGTTGGCCGTGACCACGCCCTAATCAGAACAGGGAAATAGCAGTTTTTCAGCAGGTACTAGCGCTCCGCTCACTCATTAGCGGTCTCTTCCTCCGCGCCACCCGGGCTCCTCCCTCCTGCTCCTCATCCAGCTCTCCAGGATGCATTCACTGACTCCTCCAACAGTTGGAATTACGAACATCAAGAGCACTTAACAACATGAACCCCACACACATGAACTGTTACACTTTGGTTCAATGTTGGCGGGGTTGTGTTTGACCCAGACAAGAACACGGAAGCAGCTGGCAGCGGCCATCTTTACCCGGCTGCAACTCTGCGACACACTCTGAGTTCTCTGTGACACAGGGAAAACTTTCTTCTTGAGAACAGTAGCGTCCAGCAAACCAGTCCTGCCCCTGGACCAGGTGACCAGGAAGACTCAACAGGTGGTCTGGAACCGGGACCATGGTACTGCACCAAGTGTGCGGTCTGCTGTAGTGGAATGTTCCACTGCACACACACACTCTGCTGCAGGAATGCAGCAGTCTGCTTGAGCTTCACATCATCCCTTTGAGGGCCCTTGTGGTTGCCGTGGTTACCAGGCTGTTTGGACTCTATAATTGAATCTGCACTGTGCCGTCATGCACAAGGAATGGTTATTGGCCGGTGGTGTGGGCGGCGGGGGTGGGGAGTGGGGGAGGGTGGGGGTGGGGGGGGGGAGTGGTGGGGTTGGAATGCCATTACATTCCCATGAAACTCATTGGCTGCAACTCTGTGACCCTCAGTGACTGACTGCTGGAGAACAACAGACGCTCTGTGTGTGTGTGTGTGTGTGTGTGTGTGTGTGTGTGTGTGTGTGTGTGTGTGTGTGTGTGTGTGTGTGTGTGTGTGTGTGTGTGTGTGTGTGTGTGTGTGTGTGTGTGTGTGTGTGTGTGTGTGTGTGTTTGTCAGGAGTCAGGTTCACCTGGACAATCTATCACAGGACACAAACAAAAGTTGTTATATACACATTGAGAACTTCTTGGCGTTTCTACACTGAGACGGGTGGAGGAGACAGACAGGTGAAAGCTCCTCATGGTGGTGAGACGGGTGGAGGAGACAGACAGGTGAAAGCTCCTCATGGTGGTGAGACGGGTGGAGGAGACAGACAGATCTGGGAGGGCAGGTTGAACAGCGTTGGAGGCGAAGAGGAGGATTTAGAATTGAAGGTGGAACTGAACTGAAAGCCAGTGAAGCAGATGGAAGACTGGAGTGATTTGGTGGGTGGAGATGGTGATGGAGGACTGGAGTGATTTGGTGGGTGGAGATGGTGATGGAGGACTGGAGTGATTTGGTGGGTAGCGATGGTGATGGAGGACTGGAACTCTCTCCACTTCCTGTCTGGATTACTGTAGCTCTTTCCACCTCTTGTCTGGATTATTGGTAACTCTCTCCACTTCCTGTTTTGATTTAATAAATCAAACAGGAAGTGGAGAGAGTTACAATAATCCAGACAAGAGGTGGAAAGAGCTACAGTAATCCAGACAGGAAGTGGAGAGAGTTACAGTAAACCAGACAAGAAGTGGAGAGAGTTACAATAATCCAGACAAGAGGTGGAAAGAGCTACAGTAATCCAGACAAGAAGTGGAGAGAGTTACAATAATCCAGAAAGGAAGAAGAGAGGGTTACAGTAATGCAGACAGGAAGTGGAGAGAGTTATGATAATCCAGGCAGGAAGTGGCGAGAGTTACAGTAATCCAAACAGGAAGTGGAGAGAGTTACAGTAGTCCAGACAGGAAGTAGAGAGCGTTACAGTAATCCAAACAGGAAGTGGAGAGCGTTACAATAATCCGGACAGGAAGTGGAGAGCGTTACAGTAATCCAGACAGGAAGTGGAGAGCGTTATAATAATCCAGACAGGAAGTGGAGAGAGCTAAAGTAATCCAGACAGGAAGTGGAGAGCGTTATAATAATCCAGACAGGAAGTGGAGAGAGCTAAAGTAATCCAGACAGGAAGTAGAGAGCGTTACAATAATCCAGACAGGAAGTGGAGAGAGTTACAGCAATCCAGACAGGAAGTGGAGAGAGTTACAATAATCCAAACAGGAAGTGGAGAGAGTTACAATAATCCAGAAAGGAAGAAGAGAGGGTTACAATAATCCAGACAGGAAGTGGAGAGAGCTACAATAATCCAAACAGGAAGTGGAGAGAGTTACAGTAAACCAGACAAGAAGCGGAGAGAGTTACAATAATCCAGAAAGGAAGAAGAGAGGGTTACAGTAATGCAGACAGGAAGTGGAGAGAGTTATGATAATCCAGGCAGGAAGTGGCGAGAGTTACAGTAATCTAGACAGGAAGTGGAGAGCGTTACAATAATCCAGACAGGAAGTAGAGAGAGTTACAGCAATCCAGACAGGAAGTGGAGAGAGCTACAACCATAGACATAATATACGAGACGCCTCATTGCGTGTCGCTGCCTCCTGGAGATGACGTCGCAGTGCGACTCCATCTTGGATGGAGGTGGTGAGAGAGAGAGAGGGAGAGCGAGAGAGAGAGAGAGAGAGAGAGCGAGAGAGAGAGAGAGAGAGAGAGAGAGAGAGAGAGAGAGAGAGGAATAGAAGACAGACAGAAAGACAGATTGGGGGCGACACTCAAAACACTGGTTCAAGTAGGGTAGGTAGGGATAAAGAGAGAGTTAGGGTGGTAGGTAGAGCAGTGGAGATAGAGAGAGGCTGGTAAAGAGAAGACTTGGAGAGAGAGAAAGAAAGAGAAAGAGAGAGAAGTCGGGGCAGAACATAAAGGCAGAGAGAGTGGGGGCTGAAAGGTAGCGGGAGAGAGAGGTAGTGGGGGGGCAGGGAGAGAGAGGTAGTGGGGGGGGGCAGGGAGAGGTAGTGGGGGGGCAGGGAGAGAGAGGTAGTGGGGGGGGCAGGGAGAGGTAGTGGGGGGGCAGGGAGAGAGAGGTAGTGGGGGGGGAGGGAGAGAGAGGTAGTGGGGGGGCAGGGAGAGAGAGGTAGTGGGGGGGGCAGGGAGAGGTAGTGGGGGGGCAGGGAGAGAGAGGTAGTGGGGGGGCAGGGAGAGAGAGGTAGTGGGGGGGGCAGGGAGAGGTAGTGGGGGGGGCAGGGAGAGAGAGGTAGTGGGGGGGCAGGGAGAGAGAGGTAGTGGGGGGGCAGGGAGAGAGAGGGCTGGAGGGAGAGAAGGGGGGTAGAGAGAAAGCGAGGGGTGAAAGGCCGCTTGTAATCAGGTGAAACCAGCTGAAACCAAGTGAAACCAGGTGAAATCAGGTGAAACCAGCTTGTAACCAGGTGAAATCAGGTGAAATCAGGTGAAATCAGGTGAAACCAGCTTGTAACTTTGGTTCTATTTGGTGTCTGTTTCCCTTCACCCTGTTCCATTGCTGAGTGACACTGTGGGAGTTGAAGGGTTAATGCTATGACGCGAGCGCAGTTCCGTCTGTTCCATAAACGGCCACCAGAGGGTGACACAGTCACAGAAACACTGACTCTGACATGAACGTTGAACCAGCTGCAGTTTGGCGCCACTGCTCATCCCACAGATGCATGAGGGGAATGAGAAGGTTTCATCATGTTTGTGTACATCCCCCTGACTCACACACTCTTTGGAAACTGTGTGAACTTCTTCACTGCTCTGAAACTCCTCAGAATCTGTGACGCATGAAGACGTGGTGATATTCAGTCAGAAGGCTGTGGCACTACTTCTGAGAAGGTTTACAGTCATCATGACTTCAGCTGTAATGAGAGAGGAAGTAAATAGAACTGAGAAACAAAACAATGGATTTACACTATTTCTGCCTCAAAGTTATTGACTGAACTGTTTTATTATTTATTATTAACAAAATAACACATTACTGATATAGAAAAAACTGGGCATGCACTGAGACCGATACCAGGATGAGTTCCTAGACCGATATCAGCATGAGGCCTTAGACCGATACCAGGATGAGTTCCTAGACCGATACCAGGATGAGTTCCTAGATCGATATCAGCATGAGGCCTTAGACCGATACCAGGATGAGTTCCTAGACCGATATCAGCATGAGGACTTAGACCGATACCGTTGACATAGAGGCTGGTGGAGGTGACATAGCGTCAACACAGAGGCTGGTGGAGGTGACATAGCATTGATAGAGGCTGGTGGAGGTGACGTAGCATTGATAGAGGCTGGCTGACGTGACGTGGAGATGATAGAGACTGGTAGAGGTGACGTAGTGTTGATAGACTGGTGGAGGTGACGTAGCATTGATAGAGGCTGGCTGACGTGACGTGGAGATGATAGAGACTGGTAGAGGTGACGTAGTGTTGATAGACTGGTGGAGGTGACGTAGCATTGATAGAGACTGGTGGAGGTGACGTAGCATCAACACAGGGACTGATGGAGGTGACGTAGCATTGACAAGGGGGCAGGTGGAGGTGACGTAGCATTGATAGAGACTGGTTGACGTGACGTGGAGATGATAGAGACTGGTAGAGGTGACGTAGTGTTGATAGACTGGTGGAGGTGACGTAGCATTGATAGAGACTGGTGGAGGTGACGTAGTGTTGATAGAGACGGGTGGAGGTGACATATCGTTGATAGAGGCTGGTGGAGGTGATGTAGCATCGATAGAGGCTGTTGGAGGTGATGTAGCATTGATCGAGGCTGGTGGAGGTGACAAAGCATCAATAGAGACTGGTAAAGGTGACGTAGCATCGATAGAGGGTGGTAGAGATGAAGTAGTGTTGATAGAGACTGGTGGAGGTGACATCGTTGATAGAGACTGGTGGAGGTGACGTAGCGTTGATAGAGACTGATGGAGGTGACATCGTTGATAGAGGCTGGTGGAGGTGACATAGCATCGATCAAGGCTGGTGGAGGTGACGTAGCGTCAATAGAGGCTGGTGGTGGAGGAGGTTCACAGCAACACATAGCCTTCATGTATCATTGGCTTACGGAGTATGAATTTGTGGTATTTAATAAGTACTGGTAATAGTACTCGGTATTAGGAAAGGCATTACTGGTACTGACTGTGTGGATTACTCTGGAATGAAAGTGGTTTAGCACCTGGTTCTAATATCTGACGCCATGATAAATCCTTCCTCCAGGTCTTTGTTTCAACTTAACTACTAAACTTGGTTTCAGAAGAATCAAGAATCAAAATCAGAGGACAGACTGCTCCTCCTTCACTCTCCCTCACTTCCTCCACCATGTCACCACAGTCACCAGGTCACAAGGTCACCACAGATACCAGGTTACCATGGTCAGCAGGTCACCACAGTAACTAGGTCACCACATTCACCATGTCACCATGTCACCAGGTCACCACGGTCACCAGGTAACCACAGCCACCAGGTCACCACAGTTACCAGGTCACCACAGTCTCCAGGTCACCACAGTCACCAGGTCACCACAGTCACCAGATCACCACGGTCACCAGATCACCACAGCCACCAGGTCACCACAGTTACCAAGTCACCACAATCCCTAGGTCACCACGGTCACCACAGCCACCAGGTCATCACAGCCACCAGGTCACCACAGTCACCAGGTCAACACCGGGCCTCTGAAGAAAACATGTCAAACAGATATTTTACAAAACGCTGTGGAGGATTAAAGTATATTTGAACAAACTTAATAAAGCTGAAAAATAAAGAGTGGAAGACTTGAAATGAGTAAACTTGGTTTCAGAAGAATCAAGAATCAAAATCAGAGGACAAACTGCTCCTCCTTCACTCTCCCTCACTTCCTGTCTGCTGGGACTGTTTCTTCTTACAACACTGACGCTTGAACGTGAGCAAGAGGAGGAGGAGCAGCAGGAGGGAGTATCTATCTATCTATCATCTCAACAGGTCACCACAGTCACTTGGTCACCATGGTCACCAGCTCACCGGGTCATCCCAGTCACCAGGTCACCACATTCACCATGTCACCAGGTCACCAAGGTCATCAGGTCACCACATTCACCATGTCACCAGCTCACCATGGTCACCAGGTCACTACAGCCACTAGGTCACCCCAGTCACCAGGTCACCATGTCACCATGGTCACCAGATCACCACAGTCACCAAGTCACCGCGGTCACAATAGCCACCAGGTCACCACAATCACCATGTTACAAGCGCCCCAGAGTCACCAGTTCACCACAGTCACCAGATCAACCACGGTTGCCAGATCAGCACAGCCACCAGGTCACCACAGTCACCAGGTCACAAGAGTTACCAAGTCACCACAGTCTCTAGGTCACCACGGTCACTACAGCCACCAGGTCACCACAGATACCAGGTTACCACGTCACCACATAGACCAAGGTCACCAGGTCACTACAGCCACTAGGTCACCACAGCCACCAGGTCACCGAATCACCACAGCCACCAGGTCACCACAGTCATCCATGTTACTTGCTCCCTAGAGTCACCAGGTCACCACAGTCACCAGATCACCACGGTTATCAGATCAGCACAGCCACCAGGTCACAACAGTCACCTGGTCACCACAGTTACCAAGTCACCACAGTCACTAGGTCACAAGGTCACCACAGATACCAGGTTACCATGGTCATCAGGTCACCACATTCACCATGTCACCACAGTCACTAGGTCACCACATTCACCATGTCCCCAGGTCACCACGGTCACCAGGTCACCACAATCACCATTTCACCAGGTCACCAGGTAACCACAGCCACCAGGTCACCACAGTCACCGGATCACCACGGTCACCGGATCACCACAGCCACCAGGTCACCATAGTCACCAGGTCACCACAGATACCAAGTCACCACAGCCTCTAGGTTACCACGGTCACCACAGCCACCAGGTCATAAGGTCACCACAGACACCAGGTCTCTACAGTCACGAGGTCCCCACAGTCACCACATTCACCATTTGACCAGGTCACCACGGTCACCAGGTCACTACGGCCACCACGGTCACCACAGCCACCAGGTCACCATAGTCACCAGTTCACCACAGTCATCATGTCACTAGCACCCCACAGTCACCAGGTCACCACAGTCACCAGATTACCACGGTCACAGATCACCACAGTCACCAGGTCACCACAGTTACCAAGTCACCACAGTCTCCAGGTCACCACAGCCACCACAGCCACCACAGTCACCAGGTCACCACAGTTACCAGATCACCACAATCACCAGGTCACCACAGTTGCCAAGTCACCAAAGTCTCCAGGTCACCACGGCCACCACAGTCACCAGGTCACCACAGTAACCAGGTCACCACAGTCACCACAGTTACCAAGTCACCACAGTCTCCAGATCACCACGATCGCCAGATCACCACAGTCACCAGGTCACCACAGTTACCAAGTCACCACAGTCTCCAGGTCACCACGGT
This sequence comes from Lipophrys pholis, assembly GCF_963383615.2. NCBI lineage: Eukaryota > Metazoa > Chordata > Actinopteri > Blenniiformes > Blenniidae > Lipophrys > Lipophrys pholis. The sequence goes on along the minus strand of NC_137648.1, from coordinate 24,380,528 downwards.
CACCACAGTCACCAGGTCACCACAGTCACCAGGTCACCACGGTCGCTAGATCACCACAGCCACCAGGTCATCACAGTTACCAAGTCACCACAATCCCTAGGTCACCACGGTCACCACAGCCACCAGGTCACCATAGTCACCAGTTCACCACAGTCATCATGTCACTAGCACCCCACAGTCACCAGGTCACCACAGTCACCAGATTACCATGGTCACAGATCACCACAGTCACCAGGTCACCACAGTTACCAAGTCACCACAGTCTCCAGGTCACCACAGCCACCACAGTCACCAGGTCACCACAGTTACCAGATCACCACAATCACCAGGTCACCACAGTTGCCAAGTCACCAAAGTCTCCAGGTCACCACGGCCACCACAGTCACCAGGTCATCACAGTCACCAGGTCACCACAGTCACCACAGTTACCAAGTCACCACAGTCTCCAGATCACCACGATCGCCAGATCACCACAGTCACCAGGTCACCACAGTTACCAAGTCACCACAGTCTCCAGGTCACCACGGTCACCACAGTCACCAGGTCACCACAGTCACCAGGTCACCACGGTCGCTAGATCACCACAGCCACCAGGTCATCACAGTTACCAAGTCACCACAATCCCTAGGTCACCACGGTCACCACAGCCACCAGGTCATCACAGTCACCAAGTCACCACAGTCACCAGGTCATCACAGTCACCAGGTCATCACCAGGCCTCTGAAGAAAACATGTCAAACAGATATTTTACAAAACGCTGTGGATTAAAATATATTTGAACAAACTTAATAAAGCTGAAAAATAAAGAGTGGAAGACTTGAAATGAGTCACTGGACGCTGCAATGAGAACCTCATTTCAACAGACTGAGCAGATTCAGCCAAAACAACAAGGTGTAGATCAGCTGGGGGTTTACTGTGACGTTTAATGTCATTACCAGTTATTCTTTGGTCACAAGGAACTTTTGGATTCTCCATGATGAAACTCTCCACTTTGATGACTTGGGTTCGCATGTTCTCCCTGTGTGTGTGTGTGTGTGTGTGTGTGTGTGTGTGTGTGTGTGTGTGTGTGTGTGTGTGTGTGTGTGTGTGTGTGTGTGTGTGTGTGTGTGTGTGTGTTTTCCTCCGACAGTCCAAAATCATGCCTGTGTGGTCAAGTAGTGACCCTGAATTACCCCTGAGTGTGAGTGTGTGTGTCCAGTAACAGACTGGCGACCTGTACAGGTGAACCTGCCCTCACCCGTCCAGGTGAACCTGTCCGTACTTGTCCAGGTGAACCTGTCCTCACCTGTCCAAATGAACCTGCCCTTACCTGTCCAGGTGTACCTGCTCTCGCCCACAGTGAGCTGTGATTGGTTGCGGCCCCCTCTTTTCTACATATAGAGATGGCTTTTCACTTTTAAAAATAAACAAAAATATTTTTTTGTTATGGGTGTCTAAACACACACACACACACACACACACACACACACACACACACACACACACACACACACACACACACACACACACACACACACACACACACACACACACACACACACACACACACACACACACACACACACACACACTCCTGTTCCAACATGTCTGCCTGCAGCTCATAGCTGAGTTAAGCGTTCTAGCAGCTGATTGAAGCTTGGTGGAGCTGAGGTGGAGTTGAGGTGGAGCTGAAGTTTAGCTGAGGTGGAGCTGAGATGGAGCGGAAGTGGAGCAGAAGTGGAGCTGAAGACGCGATGAGGTGGAGCTGAGGCGGTGCTGTGGCTCATCCAGGTAGAGAGCTGAGATGGAGCTGAGGTGGAGCTGAGGTGGAGCTGAGGTGGTGCTGTGGCTCATCCAGGTAGAGAGCTGAGGTGGAGCTGAGGTGGAGCTGAGGTGGAGCTGAGGTGGAGCTGAACAGGCACTGTGAAGGTGGAGAGAAGACAAGAATGTGGAGGCATGAACAGACCTGCAGTCTGAACTCAGATGACCTCAGCTGATAAACAGGAAGCTGCTCTCTTCAGACCACGCCTCCACCCACATCCACCTGCAGAGAAACTCCGTTTCACACGGATTCCTGGAAAACCTCCAGACGCCACAACAAGCAGGTGAGGAGGAAGAAGATCTCCTCATCAGTCTGTCCAACAACTTCAAACATTCTGCACCAACCCTCCAGAGAAAAGACAAGAGAAGACTGAACTGTTCTTTATTACATGTCTTCTAGTTGTCATAGTGCTTCGTCCCGCAGGTCAGACTCAGACGGTCTCTCCAGTTTTGTCTTGAGTTCAGACCAGGTCTTCACAGTGAGACTTTACATCATTCAGGTCAGGAGACAGAAGGTGAATAAAGTCTTCATCTTCTCTTCACTCATGGTCCATTGATCAATGAAAAGTTCAATTCCAGCAACTCAGAGGCTAGCTCTATGGTAGAACCAGCAACTCAGAGGCTAGCTCTATGGTAGAACCAGCAACTCAGAGGTTAGCTCTATGGTAGAACCAGCAACTCAGAGGTTAGCTCTATGGTAGAACCAGCAACTCAGAGGTTAGCTCTATGGTAGAACCACAACTCAGAGGTTAGCTCTATGGTAGAACCAGCAACTCAGAGGTTAGCTCTATGGTAGAACCACAACTCAGAGGTTAGCTCTATGGTAGAACCAGCAACTCAGAGGCTAGCTCTATGGTAGAACCAGCAACTCAGAGGTTAGCTCTATGGTAGAACCAGCAACTCAGAGGCTAGTTCTATGGTAGAACCAACAACTCAGAGGCTAGCTCTATGGTAGAACCAGCAACTCAGAGGTTAGCTCTATGGTAGAACCAGCAACTCAGAGGCTAGCTCTATGGTAGAACCAGCAACTCAGAGGTTAGCTCTATGGTAGAACCAGCAACTCAGAGGCTAGTTCTATGGTAGAACCAGCAACTCAGAGGCTAGCTCTATGGTAGAACCAGCAACTCAGAGGCTAGCTCTATGGTAGAACCAGCAACTCAGAGGTTAGCTCTATGGTAGAACCAGCAACTCAGAGGCTAGTTCTATGGTAGAACCAGCAACTCAGAGGCTAGCTCTATGGTAGAACCAGCAACTCAGAGGCTAGCTCTATGGTAGAACCAGCAACTCAGAGGAGTTTAGCTCTATGGTAGAACCAGCAACTCAGAGGAGTTTAGCTCTATGGTAGAACCAGCCTCTCAGAGGTTAGTTCTATGGGAGAATCAGCAACTCTGAACATTAAAGAACTGGAGAAACAACTGGAGAGGAAATGGCATCGAAATCAATTTGAAGTATTTTGAACAGCCTTGGGAGATAGTACCTCATATTCATTTAACTCTGAGCAGTAATGACTTCGTAAACCTCTTTAATGACAAAATTCTAACTATTAGGGATCATTATTCTCCAGAAAATCTCCTCTTCAGATTCTGGTTCCGCAGGTTTTTTCTGTGACGGGAGTTTTTGCTTTCCACTGTCTCTTCTACTTGCTCATGTGGATTTGTTGCTCAAGTCCCTTGAAATCACTGTGTTGCATTTGGTGAAATAGAATTAAAATAGAATTTTAATTGAATATCCGTGAGGAGAGGATGGACTGTCCAGGTGTACCTGTCCTCACCTGTCCAGTTGTCTCTGTCCTCAACTGTCCAGTTGTCTCTGTCCTCATCTGTCCAGTTGTCTCTGTCCTCACCTGTCACTACCATAAGCAACAACTCAACACCATCAGCAACAAGTCAACACCATCAGAAACAAGTCAACACCATCAGCAACAAGTCACCACCATCAGCAACAAGTCAACACCATCAGCAACAACTCAACACCATCAGAAACAAGTCAACACCATCAGCAACAAGTCACCACCATCAGCAACAAGTCAACACCATCAGCAACAACTCAACACCATCAGAAACAAGTCACCACCATGCTGCGTGGAGTGGTGTGAATGCTGCGTGGTATTGGAGCTGGAATCAGACCAGGTGATGGTGTGAATGACGCATGTAGCAGTGTGAATGCTGCGTGTAGCAGTGTGAATGCTGCGTGGTATGGGAGCTGGAGTCAGACCAGGTGATGTGTGAATGCTGCGTGTAGCAGTGTGAATGCTGTGTGCTATGGGAGCTGCAGTCAGACCAGGTGATGTGTGAATGCTGCGTGTAGCAGTGTGAATGCTGCGTGGTATGGGAGCTGGAGTCAGACCAGGTGGCGGTGTGAATGCTGCGTGGAGTGGTGTGAATGCTGCGTGTAGCGGTGTGAATGCTGGAGGCCAAACAGACAGACTGACAGAGAGCTCAGGGTGCGTCTTGTTTGCTGTAACGTCTCTTTAAGGTTCTTATCTTTATTGTTCATTGTTTGAACAGCGTGTGAAGTTGTGAAACTCACGGAGGTGTGTTGAAATGAAGACATGAAGGGAAGGTCAGTGACGGAGTTCAGGACTAGAACCTGCAGCATGAATGACAAGTCATTTTCCACAGTCAAGTTCCCACAGGCTCCAGCATGTGTTTGTCTGCTCCGGCTCGTCCTCGTTCCCCAGAGGGGAGAAGCCTGCTGCTCCTCAGCTGCACAAACACTCCAGCTTAACTTCTCACCTCTTCTGACCACCAGTCACATTCCACATGTCCTTGGGAGAGGCACCGATAGGGTCTGTTCACCACCATGTCAGTGGGAGAGGCACCGATAGGGTCTGTTCACCACCATGTCAGTGGGAGAGGCACTGATAGGGTCTGTTCACCACCATGTCAGTGGGAGAGGCACCGATAGGGTCTGTTCACCACCATGTCAGTGGGAGAGGCACCGATAGGGTCTGTTCACCACCATGTCAGTGGGAGAGGCACCAATAGGGTCTGTTCACCACCATGTCAGTGGGAGAGGCACCGATGTGGCACTGTGTGTGTGTGTGTGTGTGTGTGTGTGTGTGTGTGTGTGTGTGTGTGTGTGTGTGTGTGTGTGTACTTTCAGAAGTAAAACTAGTAAAAGCTTATATATGTTTTTTTTGGCAAATGTTTGTTTCATTTATTTTCTCTCAGCTGCTGAAACACTCAGTCCCTCCTCTCCAGGAATAAACTCAGCAGCAGGATACACACACACACACACACACACACACACACACACACACACACACACACACACACACACACACACACACACACACACACACACACACACACACACTCTTCCCCCCGACAGAGCTGTGTTGTTCCACATGTCTGATTTGTGATCCAGTATTGTGACCTCTGACCCCTGTGCCTCTGACCCCTGTACCTCTGACCCCTGTGCCTCTGACCCCTGTACCTCTGACCCCTGTACCTCTGACCCCTGTGACCTCTGACCCCTGTACCTCTAACCCCTGTACCTCTGACCTCTGTACCTCTGACCCCTGTACCTCTAACCCCTGTACCTCTGACCCCTGTACCTCTGACCCCTGTACCTCTGACCTCTGTACCTCTGACCCCTGTGACCTCTGACCCCTGTACCTCTAACCCCTGTACCTCTGACCTCTGTACCTCTGACCCCTGTACCTCTAACCCCTGTACCTCTGACCCCTGTACCTCTGACCTCTGTACCTCTGACCCCTGTGACCTCTGACCCCTGTACCGCTAACCCCTGTACCTCTGACCTCTGTACCTCTGACCCCTGTACCTCTAACCCCTGTACCTCTGACCCCTGTACCTCTGACCCCTGTGACCTCTGACCCCTGTACCTCTAACCCCTGTACCTCTGACCTCTGTACCTCTGACCCCTGTACCTCTAACCCCTGTACCTCTGACCCCTGTACCTCTGACCCCTGTGACCTCTGACCCCTGTACCTCTGACCCCTGTGACCTCTGACCCCTGTACCTCTGACCCCCGTGACCTCATTCCTTGCAGTTTGTCCGTTCACAGGTGAAGCAGAAAACAACAATGGTGCAGACATTCAGATCAACATGTTCATTCCAGTCCTCACTGAGTGGAGGTGTTCAAGAGGGGCGTTGGTTTTACACACCCTGAGACGCCTGAGAAGTGAGGACTTAACAGAACCACGTTCATAACTGTTCTATTCAGCATCTTCCTCCTCTAAGATAAAGATAGATTATATATTTATACATTTTCAATATATAATAAAATCGAATAAGAATAGTAAGATGAAGAATCATTATCATGATTCACAGAACATTTACAGGTACACCTTAAAAACTTTCATGTCAGAAAGTCAAACTCATATGATCTAGACTCATGACACACAGAGTGAAATATGTTTGATGATGACTTACAGAGTGAAAACCCAAAATTCAGTTTCTCAGAAAATGAGAATCTTGATGAAAAGTTGAGTTTTGTAAAGTCCTGGTGTCTCACCCTCACCAGCTGATGAAGTCCAAACCCCTACAAAGGTTCCCTGAGCCTTTAAATGGTCTCAGTCTGGGTCAGGAGGGGACACAATCATGGAGAAGACTGCTGACTGGACAGATGTCCAGAAGACAGTCATTGACACCGTCCACTAAAGTCCTTGCTGAAGAAGCTGCTTGATCACAGAGTGCTGGATCCATCATGTCCAGAGAAGGTGGAGTGGGAAGAAAAGGTGCAGCAGCAAAAGGGAGGAGCGCAGCCTGGAGAGGACTGTCCAGCATTTTGGACTGAGGCTGGAGTCAGCGCATCAAGAGCCTCTAGGCACTGACCAGTCCTAGACATGGGATCCTAATGTGTCTTCCTGGGGTCAAGACACTCCTGAACAAGAGACCAGGTCAGAAGAGTCTCACCTGGACTGTGGAGGACAAGAACTGGACTGTTGCTCAGTGGTCCAAAGTCCTTTTGTCACAGGAAAGAACATTTTGATCTCATTTGGAGCTCCAGGTCCCAGAGTGTGGAGGAAGAGTGAACTCCAGGTCCCAGAGGATGGAGGAAGAGTGAACTCCAGGTCCCAGAGGGTGGAGGAAGAGTGAGCTCCAGGTCCCAGAGGGTGGAGGAAGAGTGGACTCCAGGTCCCAGAGGATGGAGGAAGAGTGAACTCCAGGTCCCAGAGGGTGGAGGAAGAGTGTGCTCCAGGTCCCAGAGGATGGAGGAAGAGTGAACTCCAGGGCCCAGAGGGTGGAGGAAGAGTGAACTCCAGGTCCCAGAGGGTGGAGGAAGAGTGAGCTCCAGGTCCCAGAGGGTGGAGGAAGAGTGAACTCCAGGTCACAGAGGGTGGAGGAAGAGTGGACTCCAGGTCCCAGAGGATGGAGGAAGAGTGAACTCCAGGTCCCAGAGGGTGGAGGAAGGGTGTGCTCCAGGTCCCAGAGGATGGAGGAAGAGTGAACTCCAGGGCCCAGAGGGTGGAGGAAGAGTGAGCTCCAGGTCCCAGAGGGTGGAGGAAGAGTGAACTCCAGGTCACAGAGTGTGGAGGAAGAGTGAGCTCCAGGTCCCAGAGTGTGGAGGAAGAGTGAGCTCCAGGTCCCAGAGTGTGGAGGGTGGAGGAAGAGTGAACTCCAGGTCACAGAGTGTGGAGGGTGGAGGAAGAGTGAACTCCAGGTCCCAGAGTGTGGAGGGTGGAGGAAGAGTGAACTCCAGGTCACAGAGTGTGGAGGAAGAGTGAGCTCCAGGTCCCAGAGTGTGGAGGAAGAGTGAACTCCAGGTCCCAGAGTGTGGAGGGTGGAGGAAGAGTGAACTCCAGGTCACAGAGTGTGGAGGAAGAGTGAGCTCCAGGTCCCAGAGGATGGAGGAAGAGTGAACTCCAGGTCCCAGAGGATGGAGGAAGAGTGAGCTCCAGGTCCCAGAGGATGGAGGAAGAGTGAACTCCAGGTCCCAGAGGGTGGAGGAAGAGTGAGCTCCAGGTCCCAGAGGGTGGAGGAAGAGTGAACTCCAGGTCACAGAGTGTGGAGGAAGAGTGAGCTCCAGGTCCCAGAGTGTGGAGGAAGAGTGAGCTCCAGGTCCCAGAGTGTGGAGGGTGGAGGAAGAGTGAACTCCAGGTCCCAGAGTGTGGAGGGTGGAGGAAGAGTGAACTCCAGGTCACAGAGTGTGGAGGAAGAGTGAGCTCCAGGTCCCAGAGTGTGGAGGAAGAGTGAACTCCAGGTCCCAGTGTGTGGCGGAAGAGTGGACTCCAGGTCCCAGAGCGTGGAGGAAGAGTGGACTCCAGGTCCCAGAGGGTGGAGGAAGAGTGAACTCCAGGTCCCAGAGGGTGGAGGAAGAGAGGAGAGGCTCAGGATCCACCTTGCTTGAGGTCCAGAGTGAAGTGTCCTCAGTCTGTGATGATTTGTGCTGCCATGTTCTCTGCTGCTGTCCCTCCACGGGGTTTTCTGAAGTCCACAGTCAAGGCAGCGTCCAGCAGGAACCTTTAGAGCTCTTCATGCTTCCTCTTGCTGACGAGCTTTATAGAGATGCTGAGTTCATGTTCCAGCAGGACTTGGTACCTGCCCACACTGCCAAAGGTACCAAAGGTACCAAAGGTACCAGAAGCTGCTTCAATGACCCTGGTCTTACTGAGCTGGACTGGCCAGCAGACTGGCCTGAGCTGAACCCCAGAGACAATCTCTGGCTATTGTCCAGAGGACGGTGAGAGACACCAGATGTCCTGAAGGCTGCTATCAAAGCTCCCTGGGCTTCATTCCACCTGAGCAGTACCACAGGGTGATGGCCTCCAGGCCACGCCGCTGAGACGCAGTACTTCATGCTAAAGGAGCAACCAGAGGGATGAACAGACTTTTCACAAGACCTACAGTTTGTTTAAAATATCTTTTTTTTCTTGATCTGAGGTAATATTCTCATTTTCTGAGACACTGAATTTTGGGTTTTCACTCTCTGCAAGTCATAATCATCAAGAGATAAAGGCTTAAATATTTCACTGTCATGAGCCTCGATCATATATGGGTTTGACTTTCTGAAATGAGGGACTATATTGAAGTATGTTGAAATCACGATATTCTCATTTTTTGACCTGTACCTGTAAATGTTAACAGATGAAAAAGAACATTAAAGGATAAAAAACTTAGTTAAAAGGTAGATTAAAGGAAGTTTCTTCTGTCATACGAGCTGAAAGTTGAATCAAAACAGGTGGAAGTGGAACCAGCCCACAAACATTCTTTGTTGGTAACTGGCACTGGTCAACACAGAAACTGAGTAATCCGATTACTGGGGCTGCTGACTGTGGGAGTGATCAGAAAGATTAGTTTGTGGGAACAGGATGTAGAGGGAAGGTAGAGCTCACTGAGCTAGAGTGAGGTAGAGTCCACCGAGGTAGAGTGTGGTAGAGTTCACCAAGGTAGGTTGAGGTTGAGCTCACTGAGGTAGGGTGAGGTAGTGTCAGGTAGAGTTCACCAAGCTTGAGTGAGGGAGTGTTCACTGAGGTAGAGTGAGGTAGAGTGACGTAGAGTTCACCAAGGTAGAGTTCACAGAGGTAGAGTGAGGCTGAGTTCACCGAGGTAGAGGGAGGTTGAGTGAGGTAGAGTTCACCGAGGTAGAGTTCACAGAGGTAGACTTCACTGAAGTAGAGTGAGGTAAAGCTCACCGAGGTAGAGTGAGGTAGAGTTCACAGATGTAGACTTCACTGAGGTAGAGTGAGGTTGAGCTCACAGAGGGAGAGTGAGGTAGAGTTCACCGAGGTAGAGTGAGGGAGAGCTCACCGAGATAAAGTGAGGTAGAGCTTAGAAAGGTAGAGTGAGGTAGCGTTCACAGAGGCAGAGTGAGGTAGAACTCACTGAGGTAGAGTGAGGTAGAGTTCACTGAGGTAGAGTGAGGTAGATTTCACAGAGGCAGAGTGAGGTAGAACTCATTGAGGTAGAGTGAGGTAGAACTCACTGAGGTAGAGTGAGGTAGAGTTCGCAGAGTGACGTAGCGTTCACTGAGGTAGAGTGAGGTAGAGTTCACAGAGGCAGAGTGAGGTAGAACTCACTGAGGTAGAGTGAGGTAGAGTTCACAGAGGCAGAGTGAGGCAGAGCTCACCAAGGTAGAGTGAGGTTGAGCTCACAGAGGTAGAGTGAGGTAGAGTTCACAGAGGTAGAGTGAGGTAGAGTTCACTGAGGTAGAGTGAGGTAGAGCTCACCGAGGTAGAATGAGGTAGAGCTCACAGAGGTAGAGTGAGGTAGAGTTCACAGAGGCAGAGTGACGTAGAGGTCACAGAGGTAGAGTGAGGTAGCGTTCCCTGAGGTAGAGTGAGGTAGACTTCACAGAGGCAGAGTGAGGTAGAACTCACTGAGGTAGAGTGAGGTAGAGTTCACAGAGGCAGAGTGAGGTAGAGCTCACCAAGGTAGAGTGAGGTTGAGCTCACAGAGGTAGAGTGAGGTAGAGTTCACAGAGGCAGAGTGAGGTAGAACTCACTGAGGTAGAGTGAGGTAGAGTTCACAGAGGCAGAGTGAGGTAGAGCTCACCAAGGTAGAGTGAGGTAGAGCTTAGAAAGGTAGAGTGAGGTAGCGTTCACTGAGGTAGAGTGAGGTAGAGTTCACAGAGGTAGAGTGAGGTAGAACTCACAGAGGTAGAGTGAGGTAGAGCTCACCGAGGTAGAATGAGGTAGAGCTCACAGAGGTAGAGTGAAGTAGAGTTCACCGAGGTAGAGTGAGGTAGAATTCATGGAGATAGAATGAAGTAGAGCTCACAGAGGTAGAGTGAGGTAGAACTCACAGAGGTAGAGTGAGGTAGAGTTCACTGAGGTAGAGTGAGGTAGAGCTCACCGAGGTAGAATGAGGTAGAGCTCACAGAGGTAGAGTGAAGTAGAGTTCACCGAGGTAGAGTGAGGTAGAATTCACGGAGATAGAATGAAGTAGAGCTCACAGAGGTAGAGTGAAGTAGAGTTCACTGAGGTAGAGTGCGGTATAGTTCACCGAGGTAGAGTGAGGTAGAGCTCACCATGATGACTGACCTGAAGATCCAGCAGCGCAGGCTCACCCTGTTTGCTGTGCACCATCACACTTCATCCCAGGATTTTGATCATTTTATATATTTTCAAATACATTTTATTTATACATAAAGTTTCATAACTTCTTCAGTATTTGCTCCCGTTGAAGCCCTTTTCTCTGTCCTATGGTCACATAAAGGCTGTCATTTAATCCACGGAGTTCATGAGTCTGTCGTATTAATCCAGATTAATTCTGCTTCTTCCTGAATTGAAGGTTTCAGTCATGCCATGGAACATCAACTACATCAACCAGCCTGCAGGAAGCTTCTCACTGTTGACCCATCCATCCATCCATCCATCCATCCATCCACCCATCCATCCATCCATCCATCCATCCACCCATCCATCCATCCATCCATCCATCCATCCATCCATCCATCCATCCACCCATCCATCCATCCATCCATCCATCCACCCATCCATCCATCCATCCATCCATCCATCCATCCATCCACCCATCCATCCATCCATCCACCCATCCATCCATCCATCCATCCATCCATCCACCCATCCATCCTTCCATCCATCCATCCATCCATCCATCCATCCATCCACCCATCCACCCATCCATCCATCCATCCATCCATCCATCCATCCATCCATCCATCCATCCCTCTTGGTTCCCTGTCCGTCCATTTGGAGTCATGGTTGCAGTATAGAGAGTAACGTCTGTCCTCCTAAACCACCAAGTTTCTCCCAGACCAAACCAGAGATGTAGTTTCTCCCGAGATTCCTGGACAGATGCCAGGATGTCAGGGCCTCAGGACCAGGGAGCCCATCGTGGCAGTTCTGTTACTCCATAGTCCCTAAGCACCTCCCACAAGACGTGCTTAGGGATTATGGAGTACCAGAGGACCTCAAAACATCTAGGCCACACCAGTGTAGTCTACCTCCAAGTCCACAAAGACACTAACTGTATCGGTGAACTGCCCTTGATATTCTGTGAGAGGAAAGAGCTGGTCCAGGTCCTCCTGGATCTGAGGGTCAGGACTGGTCTCATTTCCAGAACCCTGCAGAGACGTTCTTGACAGGTTGAGTTGTTGTGTGGACGTTTATCTGAACGCTTCAAGCAGCAGCAGGAGGAACGTGACCTCCTCTATGTCTGCAGGTAGAGATTGAGTGTCTGCTCCGCCTGTCCACGCTCTGTTCCTCTGTGGAATGCTGCTCAGTGTTTGAGTTCTAGCAGAGATTAGAGATAAGATGTCTGACTGGAAGCACAGCCAGCAGCCTGTCAGTTCAACACACACACAGCGTCGCTCTACACTGAGCTCCAGAACTCACACAGAACCCTGGTTACACAACGCAGAGCAGCTTCTCACACAGAACCCTGGTTACACAACGCAGAGCAGCTTCTCACACAGAACCCTGGTTACACAACGCAGAGCAGCTTCTCACACAGAACCCTGGTTACACAACGCAGAGCAGCTTCTCAACAAAGACACGTTTTAGTATTTGATCAGCAGGTTTGATTCCCCATCTTGTCCTGTCCATGTGTCCTTGGGCTGCAAGTTCCTCCTAACGTTGTAAAGACCCGTGGATGTATGAACGTTGTGGAGACCAGTGGATGTCTGAACGTTGTAGAGACCAGTGGATGTATGAACGTTGTGGAGACCAGTGGATGTATGAACGTTGTGGGGACCAGTGGATGTATGAATGTTGTGGAGACCAGTGGATGTATGAACGTTGTGGAGACCAATGGATGTATGAACGTTGTGGAGACCAGTGGATGTCTGAACGTTGTGGAGACCAATGGATGTATGAACGTTGTGGAGACCACTGGATGTATGAACGTTGTGGGGACCAGTGGTTGTATGAACGTTGTGGGGACCAGTGGATGTCTGAACGTTGTGGAGACCAGTGGATGTATGAACGTTGTGGGGACCAGTGGATGTATGAACGTTGTGGGGACCAGTGGATGTATAAACGTTGTGGAGACCAGTGGATGTCTGAACGTTGTGGAGACCAGTGGATGTCTGAACGTTGTGGAGACCACTGGATGTATGAACGTTGTGGGGACCAGTGGATGTATGAACGTTGCGGAGACCACTGGATGTCTGAACGTTGTGGAGACCAGTGGATGTCTGACCGGACACATTGGCATTGACCCAGCTGGACCAGGTTGTACAGTTTTGTTTCGATTACCAGGAAACACCAGCTATAGGACACATTATTTGTTGGTGGATTTTAGGCTGTGGATTGGGATTCTCATGAGCGTTATGATGAGCGTAATTTCACAGGCTGTGCTTGTTGGTGGGTTTATCATCCAGGTCAGTCCTGAACACAGTGACTTCCTGAGAATCAGACATTCTTCCTGAAGATGCTGGAACAAGCGTTCAGAAAATAGAGCAGCATTAACAAAGCCAGCCAAACAGGAAGTGTTGGATAACGCTCTGGTCTATTTGACGTTTCCCTCTACGAGCCACGGTAACTTCCTTTTCCTCAGTGAAAACAAAGATTCCAGACGAGCTCTGACTGAACCACCGTCTGTGAAGAGAACCAGGATACCTCAGAGGTTGAACCTCACAGACACTCACTCTTATCAGTAGTAACGGTTCATGAGCGACCTCCGACCCTCTGCTGATGTTCAGGAAAGTATTGCCTGATGGAGTATCATCCATCTCTACTCTTCTTTACTTTTAATGTCACAATGAAAACTGAAAGGTTCTGTGATTCCACACTGACTTCTGTCTCAGTCTCTCACAGTCTCTCACACCGTCTCAAATTCTCACACCGTCTCACACCGTCTCACACTGTCTCACACATCTCACACATCTCACACATCTCACACATCTCACACATCTCACACATCTCACACTCACACATCTCACATGTCTCACACCCTCTCACACTCTCCCACATCTCACATGTCTCACACCGTCTGACACTGTCTCACACTGTCTCACACCGTCTCACACATCTCACACTCACACATCTCACATGTCTCACACCCTCTCACACTCTCCCACATCTCCACATGTCTCACATGTCTCACACCGTCTCACACTGTCTTACACTGTCTCACAGGTCTCACACTGTTTCACACGTCTCACAAAGTCTCACAATGTCTTACCCTGTCTCACACTGTCTCATACTCTCACACGTCACTCATCTCACACCATCTCACACTGTTTCTCTCATACTGTGTCACTCTGTCTCAAACTCTTACACCAACTCACTCCATCTCACACGTCTCACACCATTTACTCTGTCTCACAATGTCTCACACTGTCTCATAATGTCTTAAACTGTCTTAAACTGTCTTACACCGTCTTACACCGTCTCAAACTGTGTCAAACGGTCTCATACTGTGTCACTCTGTCACAGTCTTAAGTTACTTCCATAAGAGAAAACCAGAGTTAATCCTGAAGTTACCTAGATAAGAGAAAACCAGAGTTAATCCTGAAGTTACCTAGATAAGAGAAAACCAGAGTTAATCCTGAAGTTACCTAGATAAGAGAAAACTAGAGTTAATCCTGAAGTTACCTAGATAAGAGAAAACCAGAGTTAATCCTGAAGTTACCTAGATAAGATGAAGGTCAGGTCACTGTAACAGTGCTGCAGATACAACAGAGTCTCATCTGATTCACTTCACATTCATCAAGAGACCACAGGAAGTGAATCCAGGCCTGTGTGTGTGTGTGTGTGTGTGTGTGTGTGTGTGTGTGTGTGTGTGTGTGTGTGTGTGTGTGTGTGTGTGTGTGTGTGTGTGTGCATTACATCATGAACACAGCGAGAGAGACCCGGCTGCTGTTGTCTTCACGCTCTCTGGAGTCGGCAGAGAGGACAGGAAGTGTTTGCAGTTCCTGACAACTGTAACTTCACCAGAGTCGGAGAGTAGAAGTGCTGCAGTGGAGTCTGAGCTGCTGTGAGCTCACTTTGTCCTCTGCTCTGGTTCTTCCAGGAAACTCATTAAGGCGGATTTCCTGTAGGCTCAGCTGATTAAAGCCAACGGCAGCTTGTTTTCAGACAGAAGACCAGAGGCCCATTGCACTCTGCTGCTGCTCACCGCTTAGAGGACAGTTTGACCGCCATACAGTATGGCCCCAACACAGTATGGACACCATGCAGTATGGCCCCAACACAGTATGGACACCATGCAGTATGACCCCAAAACAGTATGGCCGCCATGGAGTATGGCCCCAACACAGTATGGACACTATGCAGTATGGCCCCAACACAGTATGGACACCATGCAGTATGTCCCTCACACAGTATGGCCACCATGGAGTATGGCCACCACATGGCATGGCCGCCAGGAAACATGGCCGCCAAGAAGCATGGCTGCCACGCGGCATGGCCACCACACAGTATGGCCCTCACACAGTATGGCCACCATGCAGTATGGCCCCCACACAGTATGGACACCATGCAGTATGGCCCCAACACAGTATGGACACCATGCAGTATGGCCCCAACACAGTATGGACACCATGCAGTATGACCCCAACACAGTATGGACACCATACAGTATGGCCCCAACACAGTATGGACACCATGCAGTATGGCCCCAACACAGTATGGCCGCCATGGAGTATGGCCCCAACACAGTATGGACACCATGCAGTATGGCCCCAACACAGTATGGACACTATGCAGTATGGCCCCAACACAGTATGGACACCATGCAGTATGTCCCTCACACAGTATGGCCACCATGGAGTATGGCCACCACATTCATGGCCGCCAGGAAACATGGCCGCCAAGAAACATGGCCGCCAAGAAGCATGGCTGCCATGCGGCATGGCCACCACACAGTATGGCCCTCACACAGTATGGCCACCATGCAGTATGGCCCCCACACAGTATGGCCCTCACACAGTATGGCCCCCACACAGTATGGCCCTCACACAGTATGGCCCTCACACAGTATGGCCACCATGCAGTATGGCCCTCACACAGTATGGCCCTCACACAGTATGGCCCTCACACAGTATGGCCCTCACACAGTATGGCCACCATGCAGTATGGCCCTCACACAGTATGGCCGCCATGCAGTATGGCCCCCACACAGTATGGCCACCAGGAAGCATGGCCGGCAGGAAGCACGTCAGTGAGCGTCAGTGTCAGGTTGGTTTGCATTTCATTTGAAGGACTGAGAACCGGTTCTCCCTGCAGGTTCTTCACATGGAAGGTGCTGCTGGTTTCAGCCACAACAACCAAGACCACCATGACCATCATGACCACCAAGACCAATAAGACCACCATGACCATCAAGACCAATAAGACCAACAAGAACACCAAGACCACCATGACCACCATGACCACCATGACCACCATGACCACCAAGACCATCAAGATGACCAAAACCGCCAAGACCACTATGACCACCATGACCACTAAGACAACCAAGACAACAAAGACCACCAAGACCACCAAGCCTACTATGACCATCAAGACAACCAAGACCACCATGACCACCAAGACCACTATGACCACCATGACCATTAAGACAACCAAGACACCAAAGACCACCAAGACCCGGAAGCCTACCATGACCACCAAGACAACCAAGACCACCATGACCACCATGACCACCATGACCACCAAGACCAGTAGTGTTGTTCAGTTGAGTGTTGAGTACAGTGTTCAGTAGTGTTATTCAGTAGAGTGTTAGGTAGAGTTGTTCAGTAATGTTGTACAGTAGAGTGTTCAGTACAGTAGAGTTGTTCAGTAGAGTGTTCAGTAGAGTTGTTAAGTACAGCAGAGTGTTCAGTAGTGTTGTCCAGTGGAGTGTTCACTAGAGTGTTCAGTACAGTAGAGTGTTCAGTAGAGTTGTTAAGTACAGCAGAGTGTTCAGTAGTGTTGTCCAGTGGAGTGTTCACTAGAGTGTTCAGTACAGTAAAGATGTTCAGTACAGTAAAGTTGTTCAGTACAGTAGAGTGTTCAGTAGTGTTGTTCATTGGAGTGTTCACTAGAGTGTTAGTGCACAGTAGAGTGTTCAGTGCATTAGAGTGTTCAGTACAATAGAGGGCTCAGTACAGTAGAGTGCTCTACAGTAGAGTGTTCAGTAATGTTCAGTGGCGTGTTCAGTAGAGTGTTCAGTTAGTATTGTTATCATGAAGTACAGCCGTCTCTCCAGTTGCTGTCTGGAGCTTTACAGTCCTTTGTGAACATTAATCATGTCTCAGCAGAGGGGGTGGGGTGGGGGAGGGGGTGGGCGGGGACTCCTCCCCCCGGACGCTCCTTATATGACCGGACGGTCCCTGCATAAAGAGCTGAGAGCAGGCAGAGCAGCCACATAGAGGATACGCACACTCTGGACCATACACACCACACAGAGCACACCGCACACCACACATACACACACACACACACACACACCACAGAGGACTATACACTCGAGTTGAGGATTATTTCTAAAACAACATGGTTCCGAGTCCAGCAGCAGTCCTGCTGCTCTCCCTGTGTTTACACACTGCTTCAGGTAGGTCACACACACACACACACACACACACACACACACACACACACACACACACACACACACACACACACACACACACACACACACACACACACACACACACACACACACACACACTGGTAATGAAGAGGTTAAAACATGTCTAACTCTCTCTTGTCTTTTTGTAATAATTGTTTCTAATTCTTTATAGATTATTGGTTCACTATGGAGGACTGCACTTCTCTATATAAACTCTTTCATTGTGAGCAGACTGATTGTGTCCAGTGGAGGTTTTGTTCTGGTCGAGTTTCTCACTGGAGCAGATACACTAGTCATTAAATAGGAGCGGCTCAATGGTCAGTCCCTTCAGATTAACAGTGGAGCAGTGTGGTAATCCCTTCAGAGTAAGATTAGTGGAGCAGAGTGGTAATCCATTCAGATTTAGATTGGTGGAGCAGAGTGGTAATTCCTTCAGATTTAGATTAGTAAAGCAGTGTGATAATGCCTTCAGATTAAGATTAGAGGAGCACTATGGTAATCCATTCAGATTTAGATTGGTGGAGCAGAGTGGTAATTCCTTCAGATTTAGATTAGTAAAGCAGTGTGATAATGCCTTCAGATTAAGATTAGAGGAGCACTATGGTGATTCCTTCAGAGTAAAATTAGTGGAGCAGTGTGGTATTCCCTTCAGATTAACAGTGGAGCAGTGCGGTAATCCCTTCAAATTAAGATTAGTGGAGCAGAGTGGTAATCACTTCAAATTAAGATTAGTGGAGCAGTGTGGGAATCCCTTCAGATTAATATTAGTGGAGCACTATGGTGATTCCTTCAGATTAAGATTAGTGGAGCAGTGTGGCAATCCCTTCAGATTAAGATGAGTGGAACAGTGTTTTAATCCCTTCAGATTAAGATTAGTGGAGCAGAGTGGTAATCCCTTCAGATTAACAGTGGAGCAGAGTGATAATCCCCTCAGATTAACAGTGGAGAGCATTGACAGTGAGCTCCTCTCCAGAGAATGTCGACAGGCTGCAACATGCAGAATGTGAGGATTGGCTCCATCTCATTCAGTCAGTTCACTAAATCCACCAGACATGAAGCTCTGATCAAACTGAACAAGTCATCCAGCCTCTGAGTCTGCAGAGCCTCAGCTCTCTGGAATTAATCCTCTGAGTTTACAAACAGCTCTACACTCAGCTCTCTGGAATTAATCCTCTGAGTTTACAAACAGCTCTACACTCAGCTCTCTGGAATTAATCCTCTGAGTTTACAAACAGCTCTACACTTCGCTCTCTGGAATTTATGCTAAGCTTTAAAACAGCTCTACGCTCAGCTCTCTGGAATTTGTACTCTGAGTTTTGAAGCAGCTCTGCTTCTCCAGCAGAGTCACCAGTGTGTCACTGCTGCTGGTTCTGCTTTTCTCTTCACCTGACGTCATAAAGCTGCTGCTGCACTTCCTGGAAGGACTCACCTCAACAAGCCTGTACTGGAGCACGCACGCACACACACACACACACACACACACACACACACACACACACACACACACACACACACACACACACACACACACACACACACACACACACACACACACACACACACACACACACACACACACACACACACACAGTTTTGTGGCTACATACTATCAGTAAGGAGTGAACCAGACACACTGTGAACAATCAGTTCATGTCTTCACTGATATGATCCTGCACCTCCTCATGTTCCTCATGTTTGTCTTGTTTATTATTTTCGTCAAGTTTCTCATGTCCCTCATGTCCCTCATGTTCTTCATGTTTGTCTTGTTTCTTATGTTCTTTAAGTTCCTCATGTCCCTCATGTTCTTCATGTTCTTCATGTTTGTCTTGTTTCTTATGTTCTTTAAGTTCCTCATTTTGCTCATGTCCCTCATGTCCCTCATGTCCCTCATGTTCTTCATGTTCTTCATGTTTGTCTTGTTTCTTATGTTCCTTAAGTTTCTCATTTTGCTCATGTTCCTCATGTCTTCATGCCTATGTAATACGTAGGCTGTTTTCTGTCATTTATAATCTGTAATCTGTAATCCCACGTGTGCAGGCACTTTTCCACGAGCTCAGAACGTCACCTGGAAATCCACCAACTTCAAAACCATCCTGAGCTGGGAGCCCCAACCTGCAGAGGACTTCTCCTACACCGTGGAGTTCTCTGTGTGAGTCCCCGATCACTCTGATCACTGATCAGAGTGATCACTGTCACCTCCTCACTCTGTCACCTCCTCACTCTGTCACCTCCTCATTCTGTCACCTCCTCACTCTGTCAAGTCCTCACTCTGTCACCTCCTCACTCTGTCACCTCCTCATTCTGTCACCTCCTCACTCTGTCACCTCCTCATTCTGTCACCTCCTCATTCTGTCACCTCCTCACTCTGTCACCTCCTCATTCTGTCACCTTCTCACTCTGTCACCTCCTCATTCTGTCACCTCCTCACTCTGTCACCTCCTCATTCTGTCAAGTCCTCACTCTGTCACCTCCTCATTCTGTCACCTCCTCACTCTGTCAAGTCCTCACTCTGTCACCTCCTCACTCTGTCACCTCCTCATTCTGTCACCACCTCACTCTGTCACCACCTCACTCTGTCACCTCCTCACTCTGTCACCTCCTCACTCTGTCACCTCCTCACTCTGTCACCTCCTCATTCTGTCAAGTCCTCACTCTGTCACCTCCTCATTCTGTCAAGTCCTCACTCTGTCACCACCTCACTCTGTCACCTCCTCACTCTGTCGCCTCCTCACTCTGTCACCTCCTCACTCTGTCACCTCCTCATTCTGTCAAGTCCTCACTCTGTCACCTCCTCACTCTGTCACCTCCTCATTCTGTCAAGTCCTCACTCTGTCACCTCCTCACTCTGTCACCTCCTCATTCTGTCAAGTCCTCACTCTGTCACCACCTCACTCTGTCACCACCTCACTCTGTCACCTCCTCACTCTGTCGCCTCCTCATTCTGTCACCCATTCACCCTGTCACCTCTTCACTCTGTCACCCCCTCATTCTGTCACCTTCTCACTCTGTCACCTCCTCACTCTGTCACCTCCTCACTCTGTCACCCCCTCATTCTGTCACCTCCTCACCCTGTCACCTCTTCACTCTGTCACCCCCTCATTCTGTCACCTTCTCACTCTGTCACCTCCTCACTCTGTCACCTCCTCACTCTGTCACCTCCTCACTCTGTCACCCCCTCATTCTGTCACCTCCTCACCCTGTCACCTCTTCACTCTGTCACCTCCTCACTCTGTCACCTTCTCACTCTGTCACCTCCTCACTCTGTCACCTTCTCACTCTGTCACCTCCTCACTCTGTCACCTCCTCACTCTGTCACCTTCGCACTCTGTCACCACCTCACTCTGTCACCTCCTCATTCTGTCACCTCCTCACTCTGTCACCTCATCACTCTGTCACCTCCTCACTCTGTCACCTTTGCACTCTGTCACCTTTGCACTCTGTCACCTCCTCACTCTGTCACCTCCTCACTCTGTCACCTTCTCACTCTGTCACCTCCTCACTCTGTCACCTCCTCACTCTGTCACCTTCTCACTCTTTCACCTCCTCACTCTGTCACTTCCGCATTCTGTCCTTCTTTCACAATAGTGGAGTGAGTTGGCGATGGAGGTGTTTTTTTCTTTCATGCTTTTTGTTTGAAGGTGTGTGTGTGTGTGTGTGTGTGTGTGTGTGTGTGTGTGTGTGTGTGTGTGTGTGTGTGTGTGTGTGTGTGTGTGTGTGTGTGAAGGTGTTTGAAGGTGAGTAAAGGTGGCCGTGATGCATTATGGGTAGAGAGCTGAGTGTGTGTGCCTGTGGCTGCAGGGTGGGCGGGGACAAGCAGAGGATCCTCCACTGCATCCGCTCTCCTCTCACTATGTGCGACTTGTCGTCGTCGCTGACCGACCGGGACGCCTGCTACACCGCTGACGTGCTGACTGAGGCCCGCCAGGGGGCGGAGTCACAGCTCACCGAGCCCCCCCACAGCAGCTCGCCGCGCTTCTGTCCCTACACAGACAGTGAGGCACACACACACACACACACACACACACACACACGCACACACACACACACACACACACACACACTGATGACACACGAAGACACATACTGAGGACACACTGAGGACACACACACTGAGGACACACATTAAAGACACACACACACACACACACACACACACACACACACACACACACACACACACACACACACACACACACACACACACACTGATGACACACGAAGACACATACTGAGGACACACTGAGGACACACTGAGGACACACACACTGAGGACACACATTAAAGACACACACACACAAACACACACACACACACACACACACGAAGACACATACTGAGGACACACACTGAGGACACACACACACTGAGGACACACACACACAGAGGACACACACACACAGAAGACACACACACACTGAGGACACACACACACACACACAGAGGACACACACTGAGGACACAGACACACACTGAGGACACAGACACGCATTGAGGACCCAGTGAGTTTGGTGGCAGTAGAAGCCTCTGACCTTTGACCTCTGCTGTGGTCCCCAGCGGTCATCGGCCGACCAGAGTTCCAGGTGAAAGTGAGTGAAGACAAGAGGAAGACAACGCTGCTGGTCAGCGACCCGCTCACGGCTCTGTTCAGCGCCGAGCGGCAGCTGAGCATCAGAGACGTGTTCTCTGATCAGCTTCAGTACAGAGTCACCTACCGGAGGAACAAGAGCACCGGCAAGGTCAGCGCTCGGTTCTGTGTTCTCTGCTCTCTACTTCTGTTCTGTGTTCTCTAATTCTGTTCTCTATTCTCTGTTCTGTGTTCTCTTTATTTTCTGTTCTCCATTCTGTGCTCTCCACTCTGTGTTCTCTGTTCTCCCCTTGCTGTTCTCCGCTCTCTGTTTTGTGTTCTCTGTCTCCACTCTCGGTTCTCCGCTCTCTGTTTTGTGTTCTCCACTCTCTGTTCTCCGCTCTCTGTTTTGTGTTCTCTGTTCTCCACTCTCGGTTCCCCGCTCTCTGTTTTGTGTTCTCCACTCTCGGTTCCCCGCTCTCTGTTTTGTGTTCTCTGGTTTGTGTTTCATGTTCTCCGCTCTCTGTTCTGTTCACTGCTCTTTGTTCTCTATTCTCTATTCTCCACTCTCTGTTCTCGGTTCTCCCGCAGTGGTTCCACGTTCTCCTTGTGCTCCTCAGAAAGTCCACACCTCCAGGAGCAGTGTGATCGAGCTGAGCGGCCTGGACCGGGGGGAGAGCTACTGCTTCAACGTCCAGGCCTTCATCCCCAGCCGGCCCAGCCACCAGCAGCTGGGCCTGATGAGCCAGACACAGTGCTCCGACCAGGACCGCAAGGACATCTTCACAGGTGGAGCTCTACTGGAGGCTGGAGGGTGGAGGGTAGAGGCGATGGAGGGAAGCTGGTTAGTTTAGATGATGGAGGGAAGAGGGAAGGTGGAGGTGATGGAGGGATGCTGGTTAGTTTAGATGATGGAGGGAAGCGGGAAGGTGGAGGTGTTTGAGAGATGTTTCTTAGTTTAGATGATGGAGGGAGGCAGGAAGGTAGAGGTGATGGAGGGCAGGTGGAGGTTATGGAGGGAAGCTGGTTAGATTAGATTATGGAGGGAGGAGGGAAGGTGGAGTTGATGGAGGGATGCCGGTTAGTTTAGATGATGAAGGGAGGAGGCAAGGTGGAGGTGATGGAGGGAAGGTGGAGGTAATGGAGGAAAGCTGGTTAGTTTAGATGATGGAGGGAGGAGGCAAGGTGGAGGTGATGGAGGGAAGGTGGAGGTAATGGAGGAAAGCTGGTTAGTTTAGATGATGGAGGGAGGAGGCAAGGTGGAGGTGATGGAGGGCAGGTTGAGGTTATGGAGGGAAGCTGGTTATATTAGATGATGGAGGGAGGAGGGAAGGTAGAGGTGATGGAGGGAAGGTGGAGGTGATGGAGGGAAGCTGGTTATATTAGATGATGGAGGGAGGAGGGAAGGTAGAGGTGATGGAGGGAAGGTGGAGGTGATGGAGGGAAGCTGGTGAGTTTAGATGATGGAGGGAAGCTGGTGAGTTTAGATGATGGAGGTGATGGAGGGAAGGTGGAGGTGATGGAGGGCAGGCTTGTTACATATACAGTGAAATGAATCTTTGATCTGGATCCCCACCAACAGTTACTACATTACCAGCTGGTTAGTTGTTGAAGAATCTTGTTAGCAGACGACTGACTGACACCAGCCGAGATGAGTCCACTTTACACTTATTATTTATTCATTTTATGATGGCTTATATACAATAAAACCTGTGATATAGGGACGCCTTAAAATCCAAGGGCAAGTGTCCCCTGGAGACAGGTGTCCTCTCTTCAGAGGGACGGGTCAGAAGGACAAATTGTAGGACCAGTTGATATAGAAGGAACCAAACACCAAATATGTTAGGGTTTTTTAAAAGCACATAACTGATCCAATACAAGATGTATACAATATAAATACATATATACAAGGGATGCACTGATACCGATACCAGTATCGGATATCGGTTTGATACCAGGCATGAGTACATGTACTCGTACTCATAAAACTGCCACCGATACCACGACCCGATACCACTTTACAGCAGCCATGCGTTGTGTATTGAGACGGGTGAACTCCCTGGCCTCACAGCCGGAGGAAAGCAGGACATGGAACTCAGTTCCTCAGATGAACACTTGTTGTATTTATTGGCCAGTTAGGTTCATGTACAGCTTCTGCTAGATCCGCTCCACAGCACCTCGCTCTCAGGCACACTGGTCAAGGGCAGCACGTCTCTTAAAGGGCCACACACACAATGTTTTCTAACTGTAAAGTGGCAATGCCATAAGAAAATAATATTCATCATTTTGAATGTCAGTACATCACAATGTAGGACTGTTGTTCAAATAACATCCGTAGAAAGAAATTTAAGGAAATTTAAGTACTTGGTATCAGTATTGGTGAGAACTCAAATGCAAGTACTCGTATACTGCTCGTTTTGGAAAAAAGTGGTATTGGTGCATCCCTAATAGACTGTATATACATGTATATAAGATGTATACAAAATGATTATTAAATAAGATTTAATTTACTTGAGGGACCACATACAGTCCAGTTTCACCTTGAGTGGACCAGACGGGTAAAATATTACTATAATAAGTTTTTCTTTCTTGTGGTCACAGTGGATGTTATGAAATTATCTATATTTTTGTAAGATCAAACAGTTCGTACTGAAAATGATTATAATCTCAACATAAAGTCAATTTTAATGAAACATTCTGCTGCAAAATACAATGAAATGTCAAAATAAAACTAGTATGAATCCTCTATAAGCTCCTTGCTTGGAGGGACCAGACTGGACCTCTTGGGGGGTTCTGGTCCTCGGGCCTCATGTCCTCTGCTGGAAAGGGAAAGTTTAACCTTCGTGTGCTCAGAGGACGTGACATCACAACTGTCCTCCACCCTGTGAGCTAGGCTCCGCCCCTCTGAGGTCAACAGCGCCACCTGTAGGCACGGACTGCTCCTGCTCCAGAGCTACTGGGTTCTTGTGTGAGGAGATCCTCCGTCTCCCGTCTGAACAATCACAGTTTAAATAAAATAAAGATCCAGAGGCTCAGAACTCCTGAAGTGAAACAGAAACTACTTTAGGAAAGGTGGAGAACGCCGGGCAGCAGAGGTGGAGATAGTTTCTGGATCGTTACGTTATGGGACGTTATGGAACGTTATGGAACGTTATGGAACGTTATGGATCGTTACGTTACATTATGGAACGTTACGGATCGTTACGTTATGGATCGTTACGTTATGGATTGTTACATTACGTTATGGAACGTTATGGAACATTATGGATCGTTGCGTTACGTTATGGAACGTTATGTATCGTTATGGAAATTTATGGATCGTTATGGAACATTATGCATCGTTGGGTTACGTTATGGAAATTATGGATCGTTACGTTTTGTTATGGAACGTTATGGATCATTACATTACGTTATGGAACGTTATGGATCGTTACGTTACATTATGGAACGTTACGGATTGTTAAGTTTGGTTATGGAACGTTATGGATCGTTACGTTATGGATCGTTACATTACGTTATGGAACGTTATGGATCGTTGCGTTACGTTATGGAACGTTATGGATCGTTGCGTTACATTATGGAACGTTACGTTACATTATGGAAAGTTATGTTACTTTATGGAAAGTTACGGATTGTTATGGAACGTTATGGATCGTTATGGAACGTTATGGATCTTTAAGTTTTGTTATAGAACGTTACGGATCATTACGTTATGGATCATTCCGTTACGTTATGGAACGTTATGCCTACGTACTGCCTCTATTCTACTTTTCGGTTCCTAGATTTTCTAAAAGTAGAAAAGCTAGGAACCTCCAGTAAGCCAGCACTGTGAGAACCAAGAGTTCTTCTGGGGAGATCTGGGACCAGCAGTTCTTTAAGATCTGATGGAACCTGGTTGTTCAGAGCGTTCTAAGTTAGAAGGAGGATTTTAAATTCTCTTCTAGATTGAACAGGGAGCCAATGAAGCGAGGTTAGTATTGGAGTGAGCTGATCTCTGGTGCTGGTTCTGGTCACGACTCTGGCTGCAGCATTTTGAACCAGTTATTGTTTCACCCTGATTACAGGGAGTTACAATAGTTACTCTGGAAGTAACTAATGATGGATTACTTTTTCAGCATCACTCTGAGTCAGCATGGTTCTCATGTTGGAAATATTACGGAGGTGAAAAAAGGCCGTCCTGCAGATTGTTTAATGTGGAGTTGAAGGATAAATACTGGTCCAAAAGAACTCCCAGGTTCCTCACAGTGGTACTGGAGGACAAAGTAATACCATCTAGTGGTACTAGATCTTTAGATCATTTCTCTCTCACATGTTTTGGACCAAATATAATAATTTCAGTTTTATCAGAGTTCAGGAGCAGGAAATTACATCTCATCCAACCTTTATGTCTTCAAGACGGCTTCTAGTTTAGAACGTTGGTTATTATTACTACTTTATTGATCGTTACGTTATGGATCGTTACGTTATGTTACAGAATGTTAAGGATCGTTATAGATCGTTATGTTATAGAACGTTATAGATCGTTATGTTATAGAACGTTATGGATCGTTATGTTATGTTATGGAACGTTATGTTATAGAACGTTATGGATTGTTATGTTATGGAACGTTATGGATCGTTATGTTATGGAACGTTATGGATCGTTATAGACCGTTACGTTATGGAATGTTACGGAAGTGAGCCCAGAGTGACTGAATATTCCAATAATCAAGTCCAGCTCAAGTATTTTTACCGTTTCAGTGTCGCTCTGCTTGAAATTTACCAGGAGAACTTGTCTGTTGTCCTCGTCAGGCAGGTTGTCCTCATTAAGGTGTGTTGACAGGTGAATATGTGTCCGTCCACAGGGACGTGTCCTGTACAGGGGGTCACTCTTACCAGGTCCTCAGAGGTTCTCACAGGTTCTCACAGGTTCTACTGTATTTATAAAACCTGGTTTTCTGCACTAAATGAGAGCTGCAACAGCACCTCCTGGTGGACACACACAACACTCCTGCATGTTACATAACTGTGTGTGTGTGTGTGTGTGTGTGTGACAGTGTATTCAGTGGGAGTGATCGCCTGTGCCATCTTCCTCATCCTGCTGCTCATGGGCATCATCATTGCCGTGGCCGTGGTCTGCTGCAAACACAAGAACAACCAGAAGAGTGGCAAGGAAGGAGTGCCACTCCAGGACGTGTAGACACACGCACGCACGCACGCACACACACACACACACACACACACACACACACACACACACACACACACACACACACACACACACACACACACTACGGTACATGTGAGCTGGATGTGAACGTGGTTCCTCCAACACTGGAAACGATCTGGCTGGTTTCTGTGAAACCGACTGAACATGTTGTTTTCTTTATTTATCGTTCTGAGACTTTAACTGCTGTACAGACCGTGGTGGTCTGCTTCCTGTTCGTACCTCCGATAACGTAAACACTACCAGCTGATTTTATTTATTTCATTTACTGTCACAATGGGATGTGGGGCTCTGATCAGCACACCTTATTTTTCTATCCAATCTATTTATTGTGTTTCAAAGAAAAATATTTGTTTACAAGTGTTTTTGTATTTCAGATTGTATATTTTATGTCATGAAATGTCAAAGGGATTAATAAATATTTTACAGAACAGGACCAGTGTGTTCATTTCCAATCTCTCCAGACAGTTTGGGTGGAGCTGCAGGTGGAGGTGTGCGGGGAACTTTCCGCTCCCTCCATCCATCCCCTGCCGCTCTCCACCACAGCCTGAGAGCTCCCAGAACAACCAGAAGATCCAGAAGATCCAGAAGAATCAGAAGATCCAGAAGAGCCAGAACCAGAACAACCAAAAACACAACAAGAGCCAGAACAACCAGAAGAAACAGAAACAGAACAACCAGAACCAGAAGAACTAGAACCAGAAGAACCAGAAGCAGAACAACTAGAACCAGAACAACCAGAAGAGCCAGAACCAGAACAACCAGAACCAGAACAACTAGAACTAGAAGAACCAGAAGCAGAACAACTAGAACCAGAAGAAACAGAAACAACCAACGCGTTCAGGTGCATCACGTAACTCTGCCCTCTGACATGCTAACAAGCCTCAGGGCTCACACAATAGCAAGGCTACATGCTACATGCTAACTAGCATCAGGGTCCACACAGTAGCAAAGCTACATGCTAACTAGCATCAGGGACCACACAGTAGCGACGCTACATGCTACATGATTAAACCATGACTGTCCTGGACAGTTGGAACAACAGTATTTCTTCAGCAGGACGAAGAACCTGACATCACGACCCCGAGTGCAGAACTCTGTTCCTGTTCTGATGGAGGCTGGATGGTGAAAGACCCTGTCAGCTGTGTGAGCAGCCCCAAGGCTCTACATGGTTCATTACATTCACACATTCACTCACACATTCACACATTCACACACCAATGGAGGCTGCAGCCTCATGTAGGCAGGCAGAGATGGGAATTGAATCTGCAACCTCCTGATTGGACAGCGCCTCTCCTTGTATGAATGGGCCTTTAGATGTGAAGGCAACACATGTTAATGCTAGCTGAGGCTAAACGTTAGCTGTTAGCTTCAGCTAATGACTAGCTAGGGTAAACACAGCGGCATATTAGCATTGCGCTTCACCGTTACTTATGTGGACATGTCAGTTAATCCAGCGTCAAACTGAGAGGCTGGTCGTCTCCCATTGTCTCGCCGGCTTTCCTCATGTCTTCAGTTGATGAGGACATTTTCAGTCTTTCTTAAATTCACATTCGCAAAACTTTAATTTGAGTAAATTAAGATGATGAAGACTCAAGCTCCTTCCTCTGAGGACGGCCGCTCACCTCAGGAGACAAGAAGGGAAGATGGACGCTCACCTCAGGAGACATGAAGATGGAGGCTCACCTCAGGAGACATGAAGATGGACACTCACCTCAGGAGACATGAAGGGAAGATGGACGCTCACCTCAGGAGACATGAAGATGGAGGCTCACCTCAGGAGACATGAAGATGGACACTCACCTCAGGAGACATGAAGGGAAGATGGACGCTCACCTCAGGAGACATGAAGGCGGAAGCTCACCTCAGGAGACAGGAAGGGAGGACGGACGCTCACCTCAGGAGACATGAAGACGGACGCTCACCGCAGGAGACAAGAAGGGAAGATGGACGCTCACCCCAGGAGACATGAAGATGGAGGCTCACCTCAGGAGACAGGAAGGGAAGACGGACGCTCACCTTAGGAGACACGAAAGGAAGACGGACGCTCACCTCAAGACACACGAAGGGAAGACGGACGCTCACCTCAGGAGACACGGAGATAGGACAGACCCTCACCTCAGGAGACATGAAGGGAAGACAGACCCTCACCTCAGGAGACATGAAGGGAAGACGGACGCTCACCTCAGGAGACACGGAGATAGGACAGACCCTCACCTCAGGAGACATGAAGGGAAGACAGACCCTCACCTCAGGAGACATGAAGGGAAGACGGACGCTCACCTCAGGAGACATGAAGGGAAGGAAAACAAAGAGCTCAGAAATGGAGGACTACACTTCTTATGATGAAGAGGAAGATTGAAGCGATGAGGAAGAGTCTGAGTAGGAGGATCCAGCTGTGAGAGAAGATGTATGAAACATCCCTCCTGGTGGAGGACGCCTCCTGGTGGCAGCAGGAGGAACTGACAGGGAAAGGCAACATGGTCCATCCAGTGTGGAAGCTCTCATCCATAGACACTATATACGTAGACGACTCATCGACTGCTGCCGCTCACCAGAGCGCCGCGTTTACAGGGCGGCCATCTTGGACTGGTGGCAATCGCTCCTGCAGCGCATTACTTCTATAGAGGAATGACCTGCGTACACTATTAAAGCTGTCATGAATCACACAATTCTGAAGCAATTTTCAATATATACATATATACATATATATATATATAGAGAGAGAGAGAGAGAGAGAGAGAGAGAGAGAGAGAGAGAGAGAGAGAGAGAGAGAGAGAGAGAGAGAGAGAGAGAGAGAGAGAGAGAGAGAGCTGTAAATAGAACAAAAGAAACCCAGAAAACGTTCAGATGTGTTCAGGTTTTATTGACATTATTGCTCAGGACTATGGCTATACACTGCATTTGACAATTATTATTGTATAATTGTACTACTACTGTATTATTGTTACTGCCATTCTTATAATTATTATATTCTCATATTATTATTTTATTTTATATTTACTGGTATTCTCATTGTACTATTATTATTGCTATATTATTATATTGTATTATCTCATAATTATCTAATGCTGTTTATTATTATTATAGTTTTTATTATTGGATTGTAGTTACTGGATTCTTATATTATTATTGATATCATTATTATAACCATTACTACGGCTGAGTATAGCAAGTAACCTGTTTGCCCACGGTAACAGTATTATCACAATACTGCGATTCTGCTCGTTATATCGCTGGAAGTTTCATCCTCGATATATTACGACATCTGTCTATCTGAAGAAATTCACAATTTATTGACTGAACCCATTTCATAGGAATTACTAAGCATTGGCAATCAATTTCACATGAATAACAGCCCAGTAAAACACATTAACACACTAAACAAAGTGTATACTGAACATTAACACACTAAACACAGTGTGTACTGCACATTAACACACTCAACACAGTGTGTACTGCACATTAACACACTAAACAAAGTGTGTACTGCACATTAACACACTAAACAAAGTGTGTACTGCACATTAACACACTAAACAAAGTGTATACTGAACATTAACACACTAAACACAGTGTGTACTGCACATTAACACACTAAACAAAGTGTATACTGAACATTAACACACTAAACACAGTGTGTACTGCACATTAACACACTAAACACAGTGTGTACTGCACATTAACACACTAAACACAGTGTGTACTGCACATTAACACACTAAACAAAGTGTATACTGCACATTAACACACTAAACAAAGTGTATACTGAACATTAACACACTAAACAAAGTGTATACTGCACATTAACACACTAAACAAAGTGTGTACTGCACATTAACACACTAAACAAAGTGTATACTGCACATTAACACACTAAACAAAGTGTATACTGAACATTAACACACTAAACACAGTGTGTACTGCACATTAACACACTAAACACAGTTTATACTGCACATTAACACACTAAACAAAGTGTGTACTGCACATTAACACACTAAACAAAGTGTATACTGAACATTAACACACTAAACACAGTGTATACTGAACATTAACACACTAAACACAGTTTATACTGCACATTAACACACTAAACAAAGTGTGTACTGAACATTAACACACTAAACAAAGTGTATACTGCACATTAACACACTAAACAAAGTGTGTACTGCACATTAACACACTAAACACAGTTTATACTGCACATTAACACACTAAACAAAGTGTGTACTGCACATTAACACACTAAACAAAGTGTATACTGAACATTAACACACTAAACACAGTGTATACTGAACATTAACACACTAAACACAGTTTATACTGCACATTAACACACTAAACAAAGTGTGTACTGCACATTAACAAACACTAAACAAAGTGTATACTGCACATTAACACACACTAAACAAAGTGTGTACTGCACATTAACACACGCTAAAGAAAGTGTATACTGAACATTAACACACTAAACACAGTTTATACTGCACATTAACACACTAAACAAAGTGTGTACTGAACATTAACACACTAAACAAAGTGTGTACTGAACATTAACACACGCTAAACAAAGTGTATACTGAACATTAACACACTAAACACAGTTTATACTGCACATTAACACACTAAACAAAGTGTGTACTGAACATTAACACACTAAACAAAGTGTGTACTGAACATTAACACACTAAACAAAGTGTGTACTGCACATTAACACACTAAACAAAGTGTATACTGAACATTAACACACTAAACACAGTTTATACTGCACATTAACACACTAAACAAAGTGTGTACTGAACATTAACACACTAAACAAAGTGTGTACTGCACATTAACAAACACTAAACAAAGTGTATACTGCACATTAACACACACTAAACAAAGTGTATACTGCACATTAACAAACACTAACCAAAGTGTATACTGCACATTAACACACACTAAACAAAGTGTATACTGCACATTAACACACGCTAAAGAAAGTGTATACTGAACATTAACACACGCTAAACAAAGTGTATACTGAACATTAACACACTAAACACAGTTTATACTGCACATTAACACACTAAACAAAGTGTGTACTGAACATTAACACACTAAACAAAGTGTGTACTGCACATTAACAAACACTAAACAAAGTGTATACTGCACATTAACACACGCTAAACAAAGTGTATACTGAACATTAACACACGCTAAACAAAGTGTATACTGCACATTAACACACACTAAACAAAGTGTGTACTGCACATTAACACACGCTAAACAAAGTGTATACTGCACATTAACACACACTAAACAAAGTGTATACTGAACATTAACACACTCAACAAAGTGTGTACTGCACATTAACACACTAAACAAAGTGTGTACTGAACATTAACACACGCTAAACAAAGTGTGTACTGCACATTAACACACGCTAAACAAAGTGTATACTGAACATTAACACACTCAACAAAGTGTGTACTGCACATTAACACACTAAACAAAGTGTGTACTAAACATTAACACACTCAACAAAGTGTGTACTGCACATTAACACACGCTAAACAAAGTGTATACTGAACATTAACACACTCAACAAAGTGTGTACTGAACATTAACACACTAAACAAAGTGTATACTGAACATTAACACACTAAACAAAGTGTATACTGCACATTAACACACTAAACGAAGTGTGTACTGCACATTAACACACTAAACAAAGTGTGTACTGCACATTAACACACTAAACAAGTTTATACTGCACATTAACACACTAAACAAAGACTGTACTGCACATTAATTAACACAATAAACAAAGTGTGTACTGCACATTAATAAACACACTAAACAAAGTGTGTACTGAACATTAACACACTAAACAAAGTGTGTACTGCACATTAACACACTAAACAAAGTGTGTACTGAACATTAACACACTCAACAAAGTGTGTACTGCACATTAACACACGCTAAACAAAGTGTGTACTGCACATTAACACACTAAACAAAGTGTGTACTGAACATTAACACACTCAACAAAGTGTGTACTGCACATTAACACACGCTAAACAAAGTGTGTACTGCACATTAACACACACTAAACAAAGTGTATACTGAACATTAAAACACTAAACAAAGTGTGTACTGCACATTAACACACTAAACAAAGTGTATACTGAACATTAACACACTCAACAAAGTGTGTACTGAACATTAACACACTAAACAAAGTGTATACTGAACATTAACACACTAAACAAAGTGTGTACTGCACATTAACACACTAAACAAAGTGCATACTGCACATTAACACACTAAACAAGTTTATACTGCACATTAACACACTAAACAAAGACTGTACTGCACATTAATTAACACAATAAACAAAGTGTGTACTGAACATTAACACACTAAACAAAGTGTGTACTGCACATTAACACACTAAACAAAGTGCATACTGCACATTAACACACTAAACAAGTTTATACTGCACATTAACACACTAAACAAAGACTGTACTGCACATTAATTAACACAATAAACAAAGTGTGTACTGAACATTAACACACTAAACAAAGTGTGTACTGCACATTAACACACTAAACAAAGTGTGTACTGCACATTAACACACTAAACAAGTTTATACTGCACATTAACACACTAAACAAAGACTGTACTGCACATTAATTAACACAATAAACAAAGTGTGTACTGAACATTAACACACTCAACAAAGTGTGTACTGCACATTAACACACGCTAAAGAAAGTGTGTACTGCACATTAACACACTAAACAAAGTGTGTACTGAACATTAACACACTAAACAAGTTTATACTGCACATTAACACACTAAACAAAGACTGTACTGCACATTAATTAACACAATAAACAAAGTGTGTACTGAACATTAACACACTAAACAAAGTGTGTACTGCACATTAACACACTAAACAAAGTGTGTACTGCACATTAACACACTAAACAAGTTTATACTGCACATTAACACACTAAACAAAGACTGTACTGCACATTAATTAACACAATAAACAAAGTGTGTACTGAACATTAACACACTCAACAAAGTGTGTACTGCACATTAACACACGCTAAAGAAAGTGTGTACTGCACATTAACACACTAAACAAAGTGTGTACTGAACATTAACACACTAAACAAAGTGTGTACTGCACATTAAAACACTAAACAAAGTGTGTACTGCACATTAACACACCCTAAACAAAGACTGTACTGCACATTAATAAACACACTAAACAAAGTGTGTACTGAACATTAACACAATAAACAAAGTGCGTACTGAACATTAACACAATAAACAAAGTGTGTAACTGCCCTTGGGTTTGAAAGACCAAGACGCTGGAGTCTCGACTGATGCTTCTCAATGCTCCTTTTATTTCGCAGTTGAGCATAGCTGAGCACCGTGAAAACTATAAGACAGTACAAAATACAAGTTATTTAATTAAATATTCTCATACAGTGCAAACAATTCATAAACATACTTTATTTAACCATTTCAATTGTATAAAACCAGACACAAATAACTGTCGATTATTTAATATTGAATAAATAAATGGAGTAAATAAATGCAACAACTGTATTTAAAGATGAGACGACACAACCCGCTTCACCTGCAGTAAGAGGTCAAATAAGACACTGCATTACGTACCTCATTCCGCGCACCAAGGGCGTTAGAAAAAATAAAGGAATCTCTCATAGTGTAGGGGACTTGTCTTGGACTTGTAGATGCACCACTTCACGAATCACGCTGCCTCTGAGCGCACTGCTCTTGTCTGACAGCTCGCTCTGGCGGCTCGCGCTGGCAGCTCCTCCCATTCCTTTCCATACCAGGAAAAAATGCCGCTCGACACCCCCTTTATTCTGCCTGCACAGGTAAGAGTGCCGCTGGGTCCTAAACCCCATGCTGTTTAGGCGCTCCAACAAGGAATCCTGATGCCCAGTGGAAGCTACAGGTAACTGCAGGGATGAGTTGTCTCAAACCCACAGAATTAATTGTCCAAATAACATCCAATATGAAACCAGTGCCCACGACTCCC
The DNA here is from genome assembly GCF_963383615.2 of Lipophrys pholis. Lineage (NCBI taxonomy): Eukaryota > Metazoa > Chordata > Actinopteri > Blenniiformes > Blenniidae > Lipophrys > Lipophrys pholis. The sequence continues at coordinate 24,345,459 of NC_137648.1, read as the reverse complement.
AACAAGTGAGCCGAGGGTCAGTCACAAAGTGTGTACTGCACATTAACACACACTAAACAAAGTGTATACTGCACATTAACACACACTAAACAAAGTGTGTACTGCACATTAACACACACTAAACAAAGTGTGTACTGCACATTAATAAACACACTAAACAAAGTGTGTACTGCACATTAACACACGCTAAACAAAGTGTGTACTGCACATTAACACACGCTAAACAAAGTGTGTACTGCACATTAACACACACTAAACAAAGTGTGTACTGCACATTAACACACGCTAAACAAAGTGTATACTGCACATTAACACACGCTAAACAAAGTGTGTACTGCACATTAACACACGCTAAACAAAGTGTGTACTGCACATTAACACACGCTAAACAAAGTGTGTACTGCACATTAACACACACTAAACAAAGTGTGTACTGCACATTAACACACACTAAACAAAGTGTGTACTGCACATTAACACACACTAAACAAAGTGTGTACTGCACATTAATAAACACACTAAACAAAGTGTGTACTGCACATTAATAAACACACTAAACAAAGTGTATACTGCACATTAACACACACTAAACAAAGTGTGTACTGCACATTAACACACACTAAACAAAGTGTGTACTGCACATTAACACACGCTAAACAAAGTGTGTACTGCACATTAACACACACTAAACAAAGTGTGTACTGCACATTAACACACACTAAACAAAGTGTATACTGCACATTAACACACTAAACAAAGTGTGTACTGCACATTAACACACACAAAGAGAGGCTCCCGACCTCCTGGTGTAGTGTGGAGAGGCTCCCGACCTCCTGCTGCAGGCGGAGAGGCTCCCGACCTCCTGCTGCAGGCGGAGAGGCTCCAAAACCTCCTGCTGCAGTGTGGAGAGGCTCCCAACCTCCTGGTGTAGTGTGGAGAGGCTCCCGACCTCCTGCTGTAGGCGGAGAGGCTCCCGACCTCCTGCTGTAGGCGGAGAGGCTCCAAAACCTCCTGCTGCAGTGTGGAGAGGCTCCCAACCTCCTGGTGTAGTGTGGAGAGGCTCCCGACCTCCTACTGCAGGTGGAGAGGCGCCCGACCTTCTGGTGTAGTGTGGAGAGGCTCCCGACCTCCTGCTGCAGGTGGAGAGGCGCCCGACCTTCTGGTGTAGTGTGGAGAGGCTCCCGACCTCCTGCTGCAGGTGGAGAGGCTCCCGACCTCCTGCTGCAGGTGGAGAGGCGCCCGACCTTCTGGTGTAGTGTGGAGAGGCTCCCAACCTCCTGGTGTAGTGTGGAGAGGCTCCCGACCTCCTACTGCAGGTGGAGAGGCGCCCGACCTTCTGGTGTAGTGTGGAGAGGCTCCCGACCTCCTGCTGCAGGTGGAGAGGCTCCCGACCTCCTGCTGCAGTGTAGTTCACCGGAGGACCGGAGGAACCTGCAGCAGGTTGGACCACACTACATGGTAGGGACTCCTCTGGACCCGGTTGTTCAAACTTGGTTAACTTTAACCAGGTGTTATCTTGAAGTTAAAGTTAACTCACCTCCAGACCGCCACTAACTATTTACCAGTGGTTAACTCTCACCATGGTGTTCACTGGCAGCGCCGCGTTCATGATGCCAATTTGAGGTAACGAGTTATTATCTGGTTCCCACGTTCTTATCATGTTCCTCTCTGGCCACTCAGTCCACTCTCTAGATGGTTCTCTCTAGATGGTTCTCTCTAGATGGTTCTGGATGGTTCTCTCTGGATGGTTCTCTCTGGATGGTTCTCTCTAGATGGTTCTCTCTAGATGGTTCTCTCTGGATGGTTCTCTCTAGATGGTTCTCTCTAGATGGTTCTCTCTAGATGGTTCTCTCTGGATGGTTCTCTCTAGATGGTTCTCTCTAGATGGTTCTCTCTGGATGGTTCTCTCTAGATGGTTCTCTCTAGATGGTTCTCTCTGGTCAGATTAAAAAAGAAGAGGCACCATGAAGCCTCCGATCATCCAGCTCAGTTTTCATCTTCCACTTTAACATCCTGGTAGTTTATCATGTTTATGGTAGTTTAATAGAGCAGATAAAAACTCTGGCTGCCTCCACCTCAATGTTTAAGACAAAACAGAAGCACAGAGACTTGACAGTGGGCGGAGCCTTGGGCGGAGCCTTGGGCGGAGCCTTGGGCGGAGCCTTGGGCGGAGCCTTGGGCGGAGCCTTGGGCGGAGCCTTGGGCGGAGCGGGACGCTAACCACTGTAGTGTTGTCATGATACCAACATTTTGGTATTGATACCGATACCACCATGTAGTTCGATACTTTTCCAAATAAAAAGAGAACAAAAGATGTCATTAGCTCCAGCCTGTCTTCAGGAGGACCAGTGTCTTTCAATGGTTTGTTACTATGCAGTAATCATCATAAGATAAAATGGCTAAAATATAATATTTTCATATTATATTCTTTATATTCTTTATTATATTATATTTATAATACTAATATTTATAATAGCTCACATTCTTTTCCAGAGCTATTTTTTCATGGGTATATAAGTTACTAGTTGTGGTTCTTTGAACTCCTTCTGCAGGTCTGGGTGGTTGTCCTTCAGGAGTTTAGCAGGTTAGTAGTGTAGCAGGTTAGTAGTGTAGCAGGTTAGTAGGTTAGTAGTGTAGCAGGTTAGTAGTGTAGCAGGTTAGTAGGTTAGTAGGTTAGTAGTGTAGCAGGTTAGTAGGTTAGTAGTGTAGCAGGTTAGTAGTGTAGCAGGTTAGTAGGTTAGCAGGTTAGTAGTGTAGCAGGTTAGTAGGTTAGTAGTGTAGCAGGTTAGTAGTGTAGCAGGTTAGCAGGTTAGTAGTGTAGCAGGTTAGCAGGTTAGTAGTGTAGCAGGTTAGTAGTGTAGCAGGTTAGTAGTGTAGCAGGTTAGTAGTGTGTCAGGTGTTCTCTAACACTGTTTACACAGTGGAGCTTCAGTGTTCATGGAGGCTCAATTGTTTTGAAGTTAAAGTACTTCATATAGTACTTCTAGCACCTGTTTTTTCTACAAGTTACTGCCTTGTGCATGCATCTGTATTACTCTCTCTCTCTCTCTCTCTCTCTCTCTCTCTCTCTCCAGAGTTTCCACGGGTCGTTTGAGTCAGTTACACATGCTCACTCTCACATGGACACAAACGCCATGTCATTTACTCATGTGCATCCAGTATTCTTTTCAAAGTACAAGCTCAGTTGGGAGAAGATTGTTTTGAAATTACGTTGTTTTAAGTTTTATTTTGAAGTTGTGTAGGTCGAGTATGAAGCGCTTATGCAGTTGCGGTTCTCGCACCCCGTCTCGAAGAAACCGGAGTGCAAAAGATACCGGTACCAGCCGGGCCCAGTATAGTATCGTTTTAAAGGCGTCAGTACCGCGATACCAATACAGTACCGGTATACCGAACAACCCTAAACCACTGTTGTTAACCTCACAGTTAACTTTGACGGTGAGTTTGGGGTTTTGACATGTTACCATGATGGTTTGACTCACCGCATGTTAGCTCATCCACAAAGCGCACATTAGCATGTTAGCTAGTTTATGTAGCACATGGTAGCAGCTGAGCCCCTAAACCAGGACTTTCATGGTATGATGTAATCCTGGTGTGAATGATGTCACAGTGTCTGACCAGCTGCAGGTAGTGATGTCATCACAGCGGGGGAGGACGGACTTTATCTACATATTTTGGAAGCAACTCCTCTGAATCCACAGTTCTATAGTAAATACTTTGGTAGAATGATCCTTTCTTGAGAGGAAAATGTGTCGTCTTTCAGTCTGTGTGGGTTTGGAAGCAGTCAGACGTAAACTTCAGACACTAGGAGGCGCAGTTTGACGCAGACGCACCATTTTGCTCCATCAGACTCAATGATTAATGTGGCTTGAAGAAAAAAAAGACAGCCTTGTTCTCTCTTGTTAAAAAGGTCATGTTTTATAGAACGTTCCCCTCATGTGTGACTCCGTCTTGTTCTGCTGGTTCTCCTCGTGCTTCTGATCTGCAGGTTCTCCTCGTGCTTCTGATCTGCAGGTTCTCCTCGTGCTTCTGTTCTGCAGGTTCTCCTCGTGCTTCTGTTCTGCAGGTTCTCCTCGTGCTTCTGATTTGCTGGTTCTCCTCGTGCTTCTGATCTGCAGGTTCTCCTCGTGCTTCTGTTCTGCTGGTTCTCCTCGTGCTTCTGATTTGCTGGTTCTCCTCGTGCTTCTGTTCTGCTGGTTCTCCTCGTGCTTCTGTTCTGCTGGTTCTGTTGATCAGAGTCACGGTTTAGCCAGAGTCCCCTCTTGTTCGGGGGGTTCTGTCACGGATGTTTGAGGAGACATCTGGTTTTTCCCATGTATTTGAATGAGAGGAGGGTGGAGGAGGGAGGAGGAGGGTGGAGGAGGAGGAGGAGGGTGGAGGAGGAGGAGGGTGGAGGAGGAGGAGGAGGAGGAGGGAGGAGGAGGGTGGAGGAGGAGGAGGAGGAGGGAGGTGGAGGGTGGAGGAGGGTGGAGGAGGAGGAGGAGGGAGGAGGAGGGTGGAGGAGGGTGGAGGAGGGAGGCGGCAGGATTTGGCATTTGGACCTTTGACGGTCAATAAAAACTAAACCGCTCCATTCGTCAAAACGTTGAACTGAATTGAAAATAAGTATAAAAATAAGAATATAGGAGCTGTTCTGGCTCAGTGCTCTCCCTCCTCCCTCTGCTCTCTCTCCTCCCTCTGCTCTCTCTCCTCCCTCTGCTCTCCCTCCTCCCTCTGCTCTCTCTCCTCCCTCTGCTCTCCCTCCTCCCTCTGCTCTCTCTCCTCCCTCTGCTCTCCCTCCTCCCTCTGCTCTCTCTCCTCCCTCTGCTCTCTCTCCTCCCTCTGCTCTCCCTCCTCCCTCTGCTCTCCCTCCTCCCTCCTCCCTCTGCTCTCTCTCCTCCCTCTGCTCTCCCTCCTCCCTCCTCCCTCTGCTCTCCCTGCTCCCTCGGCTCTCCCTCCTCCCTCTGCTCTCCCTCCTCCCTCGGCTCTCCCTCCTCCCTCTGCTCTCTCTCCTCCCTCGGCTCTCCCTCCTCCCTCTGCTCTCCCTCCTCCCTCTGCTCTCTCTCCTCCCTCGGCTCTCCCTCCTCCCTCTGCTCTCCCTCCTCCCTCGGCTCTCCCTCCTCCCTCTGCTCTCCCTCCTCCCTCGGCTCTCCCTCCTCCCTCCTCCCTCGGCTCTCCCTCCTCCCTCTGCTCTCTCTCCTCCCTCGGCTCTCCCTCTGCTCTCCCTCCTCCCTCGGCTCTCCCTCCTCCCTCTGCTCAACAAGACGATGGTGAAAAACAACAGAGCGACGAGGTTCAGGTCAGACGAGATGGAGCGTCTCCTGGTTCCTGGATCCTGCCGGCGCTACCTTGGTGGAATCAGTGACGTAATGACGTAGCTCTACTGGCTCCGTTAACGGTGGAAAAATAACCGGTTCTTTGGCGGTGCTCATTTAAGAACCGACCCTGAACTAGAACCTGGTTCTTGTTGGTGGAAAAGACCTAGAAGTGGGGCCAGCGTAGCACCAGTTTAGCCCCTGGTAGGCCGGGGCTTTGGCAGTTTCTAAGTCTGGCCCTGGGCCAGAACTAGAACCTGGTTCTTTCTGGTGGAAAAGCCCCCCAATAGGGACGGTGAGCTGGGTCAGGCCGTCATGAACGGGTGAATTTGAGTTGAAAAGGCTTCAAGCCTGACTGGAGGAGAACTTTACACTCTGATACACAACAACAATCAACAGCCATTTTTATTTGACAGAAGAGGTCAAAGGTCGTCCATAGTCGTCACAAACATTAGAAATACAGGCTCAACATGCTGCTATGGGACGTTATGTGAAGTGGTCTGGACTTTCCTTGGCTGCTCTCCTCTCTCCTCCATCACCTCCATCACCTGTCCGTTGGTGCACTCTTTCTACACAGTGGAACACAAAGTTTCCAGGATTTCCTTGTGCATGGGGGAAATTTTAAATTCAAAATGCATTTCAAAAGTTCTTCTTTGTGCTATTTCTATGTCAAATATAGAATTTTGGT